>NC_136409.1:179447500-179777500 GCF_051521515.1 Lactuca serriola | reverse complement strand
AATTCAAAGATAATATTATTATATTGGTTTTGGGCTTATCTAAGGTTTCCTTGTTGCACTATATAAAGGCCCCTATGGCTATGATTTTCAGCGACTAATACCATACAAAGTTTAGGCCTAAAATCTGATATTTTCCCCTCTCCCCTCAATATCCTTATTGATTGCGTTGGGTGTGAACCACTAGAGACACGACGCTTGTGGTGCTTGCTTCCAAAAGATCAACAAAAAGGATTCTTGATTGTTTACTTCAACAATCAATAAGGTATGTATTCTATCTTATGAATTCAGATTTAGATAGGAAATTTTATAGTTTGATAGTTCATAGTATGTTGCCTTTATGTGAAACACATAGATCCTTCATAGGTTGCATGTGTCCTAATCATTTAATTGTTAAATGCTTTTCCGCTTAGAGCATAAAATTTTGTAACCTACGTTTTCCATCAGTTACTGTTGGATTAGCTTTCTAAGCCCATAACTATACTTGGTATAAACTTGAATTGATAGTAGCATAGTCCTTTTGGGTTGCCCTTAAACATAGCAATTGGACAAGATGTTTTTTGAGAGAGAGAGAGAGAGAGAGAGAGAGAGAAATTGATTTATTATTTGATTAATAAAGTGAAATAAATAATTTGTTAATGCATTATGAAAATAATATATTAATTAGAAATAGTAATATTTAATCTGAAATTAACTGGAACTAATTTTGGGATTAAAAAAATTAATTGAATGTGTAGGGGGTGAAGTGAAATTGTTAAATAGTTGAACATGAGTCATTCTAGAACCTTCTTGAGCCCTAGGATGGTTTTATGGAAGATCTAGGGTTTCTATAAATTATCCATGTAGATAATTAGGAAGTTGGATAAGTATCAATTCAAAGATAATATTATTATATTGGTTTTGGGCTTATCTAGTGCTTCCTTGCTGCACTATATAAAGGCCCATAGGGCTATGATTTTCGGCGACTCATACCTTAGAGAGTTTAGGCCAAAATTCTGATCTCTTTTCCCGCTCTCCTCAATATGTTTTTTTTTCTTTTGTTGGGCGTGAACCACTAGAGGCACGATGTTTGTGGTGCTTCTTCCAAAAAATCAACAAAAGGGATTTTTGATTGTTTACTTCAACAAACAATAAGGTATGTATTTTATCTTATGAATTCAGATTTTAGATGAGAAATTTTGTAGTTTGATAGTTCTTAGTATGTTGTCTTTATGTGAGAGACATAGATCTTTCATAGGTTGCATGTGCCATAATCATTTAATTGTTAAATGTTTTTCCGCTTAGAGCGTAAAATTTTGTAACCCACGTTTTCCATCAGTGGTATCAGAGTTATGATTATCTTTCATGTGATTGCACATTGGTGAATTGATCAGAAAATAAAAATTTTGATTTATTGCATCTCACAACATGAGCTTTGATGCTCACGACGTGAGATCATATCAAATCCATATTTTTCGAATTTTTCTGAAAATCTATTTTGGATGCCCTTAATTGGTAATTATCTGCTTTAAATATCTCCCAAATCTGAATTTGCTGAATATTTGATGATAAATTAAAAGCATAAAAGTTAGGAGATAAATCTTTAACTTGATTAATTATTTTATTGATTAATATGATTAATTTTTTAAAAGTGTAAATAATTGATTTAGATATTCATCCTAATAGTTAATGTCAAATATTACTTGGTTTATAATAATTTACAATTATATAATTTTTTTTGAAATTTATTATAAACCTAGTATTTTGAATATTGGGATTAATAATTGATTTAGATATTAATCCCAATAATTAATGTCAAATATCATTTGGTTTATAATAATTTACAATTATATAATTTTTTCGAAATTTATTATAAACCTAGTATTTTGAAAAAGTTTTAAAATACACCTTATACTATATGTAAGATTAAAAGTTTAATAATTACTATATGTATAAGAATAAGTTAGTCGAACCGGTGGTACGCCTCTTCACAAAGCTAGTCTATAAGGGGGTACAAGGTAACCCATGAAATTGCACACTAGACTTTATAGTAGTTAGTGGAGCGTGTGTGGTTAACCGGCACACTAATAGTGACTATAAAGAATGATAATGGGCATCTCGAAAATTATAGTTGATTAATGGAGTGTGTATGGTTAATCGACACATTAAAATGAGATGATAAGTGACATCGAGAGTGTCAAGCTAATTTGCATGGTTATTCACATCTTGTTTGTGATCCTTGGTATCCCAGCCACAAATGGAAGAGCATAATCTGAGATTAAACATGCTATTGAATTGTATCAATGAGTCTCAAAAGATCTAGGAATTTCACTTAACTTAATTCCCTTCAAATTTTGTTTTTTGATGGTGGAATTGGTAAATCGTCATTTACCTACCTTTATAAATTTTGCAATTAGATTACGGCATCCATTTTCTAAGTTGTGAATTTTTTTAGTTGATCCTAACCTTAATATTTCACTTTCGGGTTGTTATATTAAGGATTGTTATCTAACTAAAACTACCTTTCTTTTACAAATGTCTACTCCAAATGATGATTATGGTTCCTCCTCCTCCTACAATCATAACTTTTCTTTGTTGAACATCTGCTCCAAGGTGACATTAGATGGCACCAACTATAATGACTGGATGCGCAACATCAAGATGGCCCTTCGTTTCGAGGACAATGAGTATGTCGTTGAGAAACCATTAAAAGAGATTGACGAAGAGAAGGTCACACCTGAAGAAATGGTCGCCTACAAGAAACACTACAACGATGAAACAAAAGTTCCTTGCATCATGGTGGCCACGATGACTCCTAAATTGCAGAGATACTATAAGGATTACTAGTCATACGAGATGAATAAGGACTTTATGGAGAAGTTCCATAAGCGAGCTTGTCAGAAAAAGTACGAGGTGGTAAAGTTCCTCATAGCAATCAAGATGAAAGAGGGAGAATCTATTAGCAGCCACGTGCAAAGAGTGCAATAATACATGGACCGACTTGTCAAGCTTAATGTGAATTTTGGTAAGGATTTGGCTATCGACATAATCTTGAACTCCTTACTAAGTTGTTATGATCAGTTCATCTTGACCTATCACTTTAACAACAATGAGACCACTTTGTCTCAATTGCCCAACCTCCTGCAAACAGCTAAAGCGGGGATGAAAGGAAAACGTGTTTCCTCCACTCCTGGTAGTGCTCCCGTTCTGGCTATTGGTCAAGGGAAAGGGAAAAAGAGGAAAGGTCCTCCAAAGAAAAACTGGAAGGGAAAGTCTCAAGTTGGGTCAGCAAGCAATGGACCCAAAGGTAAATTCAGTTATGATGCTCCCCCTGTTTTTGATCTCAAAAGGCCACTTGCTTCTACTGCAAAGACAAAGGGAATTGGAAACGAAGCTGCCCAAAATATATGCAAGATATTAAAGATGGCAAAGTGAAGCCGACTTTTGTAGTATATACATTATCTTATCTTATAACTCATCATCTTCTCATTCTTTAGTCCTTGATATAGGATGTGGAATTCACATTTGTTCTGATTTGCAGGGGCTAAGAAGAAGTGATGATGTGGAGCATGGTAGAATAAACTTGATCATGGGGAATAGGCGATCTTCACCTGTCACCAATATCGGATTTTATAGTCTAGTGCTTAGTGATGGAGTTAGTTTAGATTTATTAAATTGTTGCTACTCGTCAGAAATGACACGAAACATTATTTCCTTTCATGCAGTGTTTAAACAAGGTTTTAGATATTCTTTTAATGATGAGAATGGTTCTATTTATGCTTATAAAAATGGTATTTTTTTTATTTTAAAGTTTTACCTTGTGATGGTGTGTATGAAACTGTAATATGTAGACAATTTAGGCAATAACGTATTTCAAATTGATTCATCTAATTGTATAGACAAAGTGTGCTTGTGGTATTGTCGTATTGGATACATTAACAAGAAACACATCGCCCAACTCCAAAAGGATGGAGTGTTGGAATAATTTGACCTAAGGTCAGATGATGAATGTGAATCTTTTCTTTTGGGTAAGATTACAAATCACCTTTCACTGGTTCTTGTGAAAGAGGTGAAGGTTTGTTGGACCTCATACACATAGATGTGTGTCGACCCTTCAGATCCACCACAAGGGATGCTAATTGATTCTATATGACTTTTACTGATGATTATAACAAATATGGTTATATCTAATTAATCAAGCATAAGTCAGAAAACTTTGAAAAGTTCAACGAGTTTAAACATGAAGTCGAGAATCAACTAGGCAGGAAGATAAAGATGTTTAGATTTGATAGAGGTGGTAAATATCTTAGTATCGAGTTCTACGACTACCTCAAGGAATTTGGAATACTTTCACAATTGACACCTCCTAGAACACCACAACTTAATGGTGTGGCTGAGAGCAATCAAACCTTGTTAGACATGGTTCGTTCCATGATGAGTCGAGCTTCTCTTCCAATTTCATTCTGGGGGTATGCCTTAGAGACGACCACCCACATTCTTAATCTTGTCCCAACTAAGAAGGTTGCCAAAACACATCACGAGATATGGATAAGTAAGGTTCCCTCGTTAGCAAATATCAAGGATTAGGGTTGTGAAGCTTTCGTTTGACAAGAGACTCACGACAAGCTTGAACCTCGAAGTAAGAGATGTATTTGCTATAGACCTAGTGAGAACGTGATCTTTGTAGCATGAAGGGGGGGTCTTCTAAGAAAAAGAACTCATATGCAAAGAGGAAAGTGGGAGTACAATTGATCTTGAAAAGATCCAAGAATCAAACGATAAAGGAACCTCTGAAGATGCTAGGGTTCAACCAAAGGAAGAAATTCCAGTTGAACCGGTTGACGACTCATTACCTCTTAGGTGTTCCACTAGAGTTAGAATGCAACCTGAATTATATGGTTTCCATATAACTGTAGATGGTGATACGCTTATCAGTGATAGTACACTGATAAATTTAGATGAATTGGCTAACTACAAGGAAGCGATAGCAGGTCCTGAGGCATCCAAATGGCAAGAGAAAATGAATAACGAGATCAAGTCCATGTATGACAACCAAGCTTGGAATTTGGTTGATAATTCACCAGGTGATAAGACAATTGGGTGCAAATGGATCTTCAAGAAGAAGACCGACATGGATGGAAAGGTACACACTTTCAAGGCTCAACTGGTTACGAAGGCCTTTAATCAAACCCCAAGGGTTGACTATGATGAGAACTTCTCATCAGTGGCTAAGATAAAATCTTTTGGATAATACTCGCCATAGCTGCATTTCATGACTATGAAATTTGGCAGATGGATGTCAAAACTGCTTTCCTTAATGGGAAGTTGGTTGAGGATGTTTACAGGTGTCAACCAGAGGGTTTTGTTGATGCAAAGTTTCCCAATAGAGTGTGTAAGCTTGAGAAATCAATCTATGGATTAAAACAAGCTTCTCACAGATGGAATCTTTGTTTCGAGGAGAAGGTCAAGGAGTTTGGCTTCTTGTAGTGGGAGTTTGTAACCTTCCTGGTATTTTATGTTGATGACATACTTCTTATAGGAAACGACATTCCAAATTTGCAAGAGGTTAAGTCTTGGCTTGGAAATTGTTTTGCTATGAAGGATCTGGGAGAGGCTACTTATATTCTAGGGATAAGAATTCTGAGAGACAAGAGTAAAAGACTAATTGGACTTAGTCAAAGTACATACTTGTAAAAGGTGATAAAACGTTTTAGTATGGAAAATTCTAAGAAAGGATAACTACCTATACAGAGTAATACTAAACTGAGTAAGATTCAGAGCCTGAGTACCAATGCAAAGATAGCAGAAATGAGTAGATTTCAATTTGCTTCGACTGTTAGATCTATCATGTATACTATAACATGTACTTGCCCTGATGTGGCTTTTGCTTTAAGCATGGTCAGTCGTTATCAGGGAAATCCAAGTAGAGCTCGCTGGATAGTAGTTAAGAATATTCTTAAGTATCTACGAAGGACTAAGGACTGGGTCCTAGTACTTGGTGGCAGTAATGCATTAAGAGTAAATGGGTATAGTTACGCTAGCTTTTAAACAGAAGAGACAACTTCCGTTCTCAATCTAGCTGGTTGTTTACCTTAAATGGAGGATCGATAACATGGAAAAGTTCCAAACAAGAGATGGTGGCTAATTCTACTTGTGAATCAAAGTACATAGAGGCGAGCAAAGCATCAAAGGAGGCAATTTGGTTGAAGAACTTCATCGGAGACCTTGGAGTTGTTCCAGCCATCAATGAGCCAATGGAAAATTTCTGTGAAAATAAAGGAGCGGTTTCCTTGACAAAGGAACTAAGAGATCATGGCAGATCAAGACATATCGAGAGAAAATACCATTTCATCATACATAGGGTAAAAGAATGTCACTTCGTCGTGAATAGGGTATCATCAGAAGAGAATATTGCAGATCCCCTCGCAAAGGGTCTGATTATGGTCAAACGCATTCAACATGCTATGAGCATTGGTCTGAGAGATGATATTACCTTTAGTAGTTAGATAGTTAATTGAAACTTGTAACAAAGTAAATGTAATTGACTTTTGGTGATTAAGTAATGGAGAGTTACTCATGAGTTTGTTTACTACCTTTTGTCAATTGTTTATTATTGTGTTTCATTTTGCATGATTTACTTCCTGAATAATTCGATTATTCAAACTCCACAGTCGATCATACTTTTGGGGGTAAGTAGTGAATTAAGATTGTCATGAATTATATTGTAGATTTTCTAAAGAGTTTTAGACATAACAATGGTATTGATGTAATGTTCATGAGTACTTTGAAATGGTGATTTAAGTATTTGATTAACCCACGCTCAAAGAATTACTTCTGGAAATTTATCACAAGTAATTCTGAGACGATAATATCTTATAATCTTATAACGGAGATATATGAGTTATAGTTTACAAGTCAGTCATGCATTGATGATATGTAAACACATCAGTAACTTGTTGTTATAAAACGTATTGGTGTGCATGATCTGATGAGTAAATGGTGCAAGCATATAAGTCAAAGCTTATTTGTTCCTTTTGCTTTAACGGGAAAAGTGATATATTTGGGCTCCTCGGTGATTTGGTGTTGACTTATAGTATCGGGCCCAACCAGGACGTAGTAGATGTGTTCGATTAGAAGTTATATGTCATTACAAATCATAAATCTAGAAAACAAAATATTGGACAATGAGATTGATTATATTCCATGTCTCATGTCCGAATGACATTTTCCAGAATAGAGGATTATATGATCACTTATCTTAGTACACGTAACTGACGAGTCAGAGTTTGACAACGGCTTTTGGAAGCTACAATTATACTGGCAGTTATAGTTATAGACTTATCCAGGTGGGAGACTGTTGGATTAGGTATCTAAGCCCATAACTATAATTGGTATGAACTTGAACAGATAGTAGCACGGTCCTTTTGGGTTGTCCTCAAACTTAGCAATTGGACACAGTATTTTTGGAGAGAGATAGAGAGAGAGTGTGAGATTTATTATTTGATTAATAAATTGAAATAAATAATTTTTTAATGTATTATGAAAATAATATATTAATGAGAAATAGTAATATTTAATTAATATATAATCAGAAATTAATTGGAATTAATTTTGGGATTAAAAGAATTAATTGAAAGTGCAGGGAACTTAAGAGCAATTGTTCAATAGTTGAACAAGAGGCATTCTAGAACCTTCTTGAGACCTTGGACGGTTTTATGGAGGCTCTAGGGTTTCTAGAATTATCCATGTGGACAATTAGGATGCTGGATAATTACCAATTCAAAGATAATATTATTCTTATTTAGGGTTTCCTTGTTGCTCTATATAAATGCCCCGGGCTATGATTTTCGACGACTCATGCCTTAGAGATTTTACGCCGAAATTATGATCTTTTTTCCTCTTTCCTCAATATCCTTCTTACTTGTGTTGGGTGTGAGCCACTATAGGCACAACGCTTGTGGCGCTTGCTTCCAAAAGATCAACAAAAGGGATTCTTGATTGTTTACTTCAACAATCAATAAGGTATGTATTCTATCTTATGAATTCAGATTTTAGATAAGAAATTTTGTAGTTTGATAGTTCATAGTATGTTGCCTTTATGTGAGAGACATAGATCCTTCATAGGTTGCATGTGTCCTGATCATTTAATTGTTAAATGTTTTCCGCTTAGAGCATAGAATTTTGTAACCTATGTTTTCCATCAATATTCCTAGCGACTAATGATAGTCTTGATTCCTTATTAATCCCAATGTCTACATCAAGATATATCAAGTAAGGAACAACCAGGTAGGATTATATCGGATGTAGGGTCCGCTTGGTATACAAAGTATACTATTTGGAAATCACACTTTAAACACATCTCTAAATCCAGCCTAGACGTCATCCCCGTAAGTAGATCAATTAGTATAATGACCATGAATCACCGATAAATCTTAATTATAGGTCCATAGTAATGACTATGACTATAATTAAAAGTTATACTTGAATAAAATAAGTGTAGCTTAACTTACATAGCTTTCTGATGAAAATCGGGAATTATGCGGGCATAATTCTGATCCAGGAGCATTTATTCACTGGCTATCTGACACCTCAAGGCCATGCAGAAGTAGCTGGAAACTCGGGAGTATCAGGACTAAGGGGTGGAAAGAGCTCTAGAGGATTATGGTGGAGTTAGGATGAGAAAATAGTTGGAACTCGAAGGTTTATATTGGCTGAAATGTGGTGTGTGCCACGCCCAAGATAAGGGCGCACTGCGCCTTATGTAGGACAAGGATGACATGGCTAATTTCTGACTTGACACGTGTTGCAATCCTGGAGGTCTGTCAGTACGCGCCGCACCTACAGTCTAGGCAAGCAGCTGCACGCGAAAATTTCTGATTTCTTAGAAAATTCAAATATTTTCCGTACAAGCTTCGTTTTTTACAGCTTTTATATCCACACGTAGCTATCGACGAGATCTACAATTTTCATTTAGACTATGTCTGCTAATGTTGACTTTATTTTTAAATTTATATTTTTAACAAGCTTAAACTGTTAAACTCCGTTAAAAATTCATAACTCTCTCATCTGACGTTCGTTCTCGGCTGTCTCTATATCAACGGATAGGTAATGATGAGATCTTCAACTCTCGTTTAGTTTGTTTTTCCTAACAATCAATTGATTTTGAATTTGGTTTCTGAGTCGTACACTGTTATGCTGAAACTTTTAAAAATCATAACTTCCTCTCACGAAGTTAGATTTAGGCGTTCTTTATATATACAAAATCCTTGTCACATATACTATAAATTTGGTTAAAGTTATTTATTCTAAATAATCTTCTATCAAAGTCATTTTTTGTCGTTTATAATATATTAAGTGTCTAGCCCGAATCTGCGGGTGTTACAACTAACACTTTCAGATCCACCATGCCGCAACTACCACCTTTATTTGTCACTTAGAGAACCAACTACCACCATCACTTCCATTTCCATCCAAATCTAGTCTGACACCTCTATTTCCACCTAATATTGTTTCGGAAATGAAAACTACACTCATATGATTTCAGATTCAATTTTTGGGGATGAACCTACACACACACACAAAAATTGATTTTTTAGTGATAAACATGTACACACACAAGCCAATTTTTGGTGATAAACATACATATATAAATACATACATACACATAAATCGATTTCTGGAATGACCCCCCCCCCCCCCCACCCACACACACACACACACACAAAAGTCAATTTCACATTTGATTTCAGGGGATGAGCACACACATAAACAAATCGAATTCATATTCATATTTAAAATCAATTCCAGGTTCGATAACTTTTTTCCTTTTGTTAGTGTATGTGTGTGTGTTTTAAAGAACAACCGTAGAAGACGATTGCAGGGCATATACGACTGTCGACAACTAACAATGCATGATCTTGAATCTGGTTACCCTTCAGTTTTCAACAAACCCTACATGGTCTTGAATAGATTTGCTCTAATGGTCTTGTTCAAATTTTTCCGGTGGTCTTGTACAAATTTCTTCCAATAATAGTGAAGAGATGAATTTGATGTGGGTAGTGCTATAATAGAGAATATGATTTGGTTTGGGTAGAGAGAGAGAGAGAGAGAGAGAGAGAGAGAGAGAGAGAGAGAGAGAGAGAGAGAGAGAGAGCTATATGTGTAAAGGACAAGGTATACAATGAATTGAAACCTCAGGGCCAACCTAGATTTACATGGTTGTCCTCACCATGTTATTTTTAAAGATCCAGATGGGTCCGATCACGTAGCTTTATCTTGGAATTATTTAAGTTGCCTTTAAATATTGCTTAACAAGTTAGGTTTTTTCATTTTTTTTTCAGTTTTGGTTTTTTTACGACGGATCAATCGAGTGTTGAAACTTCAGTGATTCGACCTTATGACCATTCTCTTGTCAAGAGTTTAACTCTCAAATGATTGTCAAAAACCACATTGATTGTGTTTCTAGAGTTTCGAATTTTTTTATCATTATTATCGAGAGTTGAATACAAAAAATGAGAATGACTTTCTTTCATTTGTCCTTCCTTCTTCATATTATTCTTTCCTGGTCAACGACTAGCCAAACTAAGAAACAAAACCATCTAGATCCAATTCCAATCTAGTCGATTATATCATTATAACTAACGAAATCAATCAAACGGATTTTCTTAGACTTGCCAAAATCCATTACCCGAACTTTTTATATGCTAACAACATTTATTATTTGCATAAGAGAAATACATATGATGCAATTGCAACTAGTTTTATAAAAACAGTTACCAACTGTTGCAACATAAATCAATTATCCATGAAGCATATAATATTTTCACAACTCCCGTAAAATGATAATGGTGGAATGTGGTGACGAGGGTACAAAGAGAAAATAAATAGGGGGACAAAGAACACATGGAATGGAGGTGCATTGAATTTAAGGGCCATGACGGCACGGCCAGTTCATAAATATGCATAAATGTCGTAACAATTTGATTAAACATCACACGTGGGGTTTTTTTTTATAACTTTTGGTGCACTAAATGTTTACCGAATTATAGATCCACGATATCACATTTCTTAACACGAGTTGTAGAGTATCCATATGATTTCTTACACAATTTTTTCTGTTTAATGATAAATCTTATCTATTCATAAACTATTTTTCAATTTCACATATCTCTACAACGAGACTTGAATCTTCAACCTTAAACAAAGAAAGCAACACATGATATCGTTGGTTTAAAAATCATTTGATTTTTGTTACAAAATATCAATCGAGCTTCTTATTAGTTTTTGAATACATTATATTTGTTTTTACGTAGATTGATTGGGTTGGTTCATTTCCCTTCTTCTTACTCAAGTGGTGAAAAGTTGTTTGGAGGGTGTTTTTTATTTTTCTTGGTGCTATATTTGGAACTTTAAAAATGTTCGGCTTTTTGCTTCTTCTAAGCCGAAAGCAACGGGCTATTTTAGGACTAGATTAGTTAGTTTGTCGTTTCAAAAAAAACTAGGTTGGATAGTTATGTTCTTGTTTTTTTTTTCTCTTGCTAGTTTATTTTTTTATAGAACTTATGTCGTTTTACAAAAATATAAGTAATATTTTAATGGTAATCTTGTAAATTTGTTATAACGGCATGAACTTTTTGTTAAACGTTATTTAATCAAAATAACTTTTGGATTAAAAACATTTTATTTAAAATAAAATTTAAAAGCTCATTCTGTCGAACAAATATTTTTTTTCTTGAGATTTTTTTTAAAAACTAAAATATAAAAGTTTTCAAAACCTTTGAGGCAAACACACACTTTATACATTTTGCAAATTATATAAAAAAATCATATTAACAAAGTATTAGAACCTCATGGATTCCATTTTTTAAATGATAGAAATATTTAAAGGGATAATAACTTAAAAGGGTAATATACTTTTTGATTTGTATATATCTGGTCAATGGGTTTTTTTGTCCATATTTGACCATTTAACTTGTTTTTTGTCCATATTCAATCCTATAATCGGATACTCTAGGTTAAGCCGAAAAAATGACTTAATAAGGTAATATATTTTTCAGTTTATACACATTTTGTTCTTAATGTTTTTGTACACATTTAGTCATTATGACTAGTTTCTTCAGATTTTGCTACGACATCCTACGTTGGACAATCATTAATGAGGTTTTCCCATATGTCACTCGTCATTCACTTATATCATTATCATAATTAAAGAATCGCTCAAATAATGTTAGAGCCTAAGTTTTCTCCAAGGAGAAAATGTATTCGTCTTCGGTTTCATCTATCTTCATAGCGGACTATGAGATTTTTTGTGATTGCTTCCTTCCAACTCGAATTTGCACTTCCAAGACAAAAGAATTAAAGAATGCGCTAAAAGAATTTGCACTTCCAAGATAAAAGAACACTCTGGCAAAAAGTTTCATCTATCTCCATAGCAGACAACGAGATTCTTTGTGATTGTTTCCTCCCAACTCGAATTTGCACTTCAAAAACAAAGAATCTCATTGTTTGTTATGGAGATACATGAAACCAAAACCGAATACATCTTCTTCTTGGAGAAAGCTATGGCACCAATATTATTTGATCAATTTGTGAATTAGGTTACTAGTATAAGTGAAGCACGAGCCATATATGAGAACAACTCATTAATGATTGTCACACGTAGGATGTCGTGAGCAAAATATGAAGAACCCACTGATAAGGACTAAATATGTACAAAAATATTAATGACTAAATATGTACAAACTAAAAAATAAATTAACATGTTGAGTTATTTTTCAGGCTTAACCTGGAGTAGCTGATTATAAGGACTGAATGTGGGGAAAAAACAAGTCAAATGGTCAAATGTGAATAAAAAACTCAGTGACCAAATGTGTGCAAATCAAAAAGTATATCATCCTTCTATTTAAAATTGCCCAATTTTTATATGCATGTTTAAGCTTCTATGAAAATTAATAATTATAACCGAAATAAAAGTATAAGAAATAAACTACAATGTTTGCTTTACCAGGATGGTAAAGTATCTCACAGTCGTAGTTATTGAGTAGTTCCAACCATCGTCTCTGCCTTATATTTGATTCCTTCTACGTAAGGATATATTGAAGGCTTTTATGATATGTAAATAGTTTTCATTTTGTTCCGTAAAGATAATGTCTCCGGATCTTTAGGGAAAAAAACCATTGATGCAAGCTCTAGATCATGTGTTAGGTAGTTTTTCTCGTGGGGATTCAATTTTGTCGAGGCATAAGCTATTACATTGTCTCTTTGGCTAAGGACGCATCCCAATCTAACTCTAGAAGCCTCAATGAAAACTGCAAAGTCATTAGTTCCTTCGATAGGATGAGGATTGGTGCTTCACATAATCGCTTCTTCAATTCACTGAAAGTCTTTTCTTGCTTCTCGCTCCAAGTATAGGTAACTCCCTTTTTGGTCAGAGTTGTCAGTGGATCCGCTATAAAAGAAAATTTTGGATGAACCTTCGATAGTAACCCGTCAATCCCAGAAAACTACGAATTTCAGTGGGAATCTTTGGCATCTCCCATTTCATAATAGCTTCTATCTTTGTTGGGTCAACCATTATGCCCTTCTGGCTAACCACGTGACCAAAGAAGTGTATCTATCCAATCTAAAATTCTCAATTAGAGAACTTTGAATATAGCTTTTCCTTTTTTAACAAAAAATCTAACCTACTCCTACTAAACTACTCCTAATATCACCTATATCTTGAACCCTCGATCTCAATGAGGGAGGACAACACCTGGTACCGCTTGGCTAGAAGCCCTTTGGTTCCTTCTTCAAGACTTCTAATACTTCTCAAAGATGTTTATCGTAATCTTGATTGTTCTTTGAATAAATCAAGATGTCATCGATGAACACTATTACTGATTTATTGAGAAAAGGTTACAAAATCGATGCATCAAATCCATGAATGTTGTTGGAGCATTTGTTAGTCCAAGGGACATAACAAGGAATTCATAGTGTCCATACCTTGTTCTAAAGGTTGTCTTTTTAATTTCTTGCTCTCTTATCTCCAACTAATGATAGCCTAACTTGAGATCAATCTTGGAGAAGACGGTTACTCCCTACAATTGATCGAACAAGTCATCTATCCTAGGTAGGGGTATCAATTCTTTATCGTAGCCTTGTTTAGCTCTCTATAATTAATTCACGTTCTCATTGTACTGTCCTTATTTTTTATGAATAGTACGGAAGCTCTCCAGGGTGATGAACTAGGTCTTATAAAACCTTTGTCCAACAATTCATGGAGTTGTGTCATCAACTCTTTCATTTCTATAGGTGATAAATGATACGATGCTTTCGTAATTGGCGTCGTGCTTGGCAATAAGTCGATTATGAATTCTACCTGTCTCTTTGGTGGTAATCCTGGTAATTCATCTGGAAATACCTTAGGAAAATCATAAATATATCAGTTATTGCCTTCTTTTCCTTCATTGCATCGGTCACATATGCCAAGAATGTTGTATATCCCTTGGTTAGGCATGTTTTGGCTTTCATCATCATGATGATTTCGGACTTCAATCTAGTCTTATCTACGTATACGAAGAATGGATCTCTTACAGGTGGACTGATGTGCATCATCTTCCTTCCACACAAGATATCTACGAGGTTTTCTCCCAACCAGTCCATGCCAAGAATTAAGTCAAACTCACTCAACTCAAAAGGTAGTAGCTCTCTACAAATTTTTTTCCTTTCAAGTCAATGGTTATAGTTTCTAACTTATTGCTAACAGATACATTTTGTAACGACCCATTTTTCACGTCCAAATATTTCATTTTTCAATCAATACTTTGTAAAAACATTTGTAAATAAACATTGTCTGATCAATTCATTTCATAAACATATGTAGTGTCTGAAAACCAAAACATGAAATCAATCAAAAGGTCAGAGTATAAATCCCAGAACAATCTCATAAATGCGGAAAACACTGCATGTGTATGATGTGCCGCTACCGCGCCAGCTCCTTCCCTTTCGACGAAGAGGTGCCTGAAACCAAAACTGAAAACCATAAGCACGATGCTTAGTGAGTTCCCCCATCATACCACATACCATACAATATACTGTCAGGCAATTCTGGGGCGCCTGCCTTACCCAGGTCAAACCATTCTGGGGTGTTTGATGTACCCAGGTCAAACCATTCTGGGGTGTTTGACATACCCAGGTCAAGCCATTCTGGGGTGCTTGACGTACCTGTCGGTCTATTTCTCCCGACTACTGGGGACTATTTCACCCCCTACTACTTCCACATAGCATAATATAATGTACTGTCAGACAATTCTGGGGTGTCTGACTTACCCAGGTCAAACCATTCTGGGGTGTTTGACGTACCCAGGTCAAACCATTATGGGGTGTTTGACATACCCAGGTCAATCCATTCTGGGGTGCTTGACGTACCCATCGGTCTATTTCACCCGACTATCGGGGACTATTTCACCCCTACTGCTACTATCACATATATCATAACATATCATGCCAGCATATAAACATATCATCATATACTATCAGAAATATTTGGGGTGTCTGACCTACCCTTCGGTCCTAACAACCGAACTCTACTACTATCACATAACATATCAGGTTGTAGCAAACCTAGATGATATCACAAAGACAATCATCTAACATACAAATCCTACTGGTGGGCCGGCATTGTGGTCGTAGACCCGCCGCTACTGGAATGTAACTCACCTCGAAGAGTAGCTGCTGCAAGTCTGCTTGCTAGACGTCTAACTGATGCACCGGTAATCCTCCGGCTATAAATCCATAAACATAGATTAGTCACTCATAAATACCCTTAGGTCAAATGACTGACCTACCCCAGGTCCAAGGTCAACTCCTTGGTCAAAGTCAACTTCCAGTTGACTGGACTCGCCGAGTCATCGCACAGACTCGCCGAGTCCCTCTCCTACTATCCCAGTACTTAACTCATCAAGTCCATCTTCCCACTCACTGAGTCACCCTTTACTCACTTCTTGGGACGATTAGACCGACTCGCTATCCGACTCGCCGAGTCGGAGAACAACTTGTCGAGTCCCACGAGCAGATCTCCTACTCACTTCCAAATCCTTACCAGATCATCCATCTTGAGGATTTGGGTTTCTGGGACTATTGCTACACGTTAAATTGCTAATTCCGCATGCAGCTACGAAGGGTTGGACCTTCTACACTTAAACCCCTCTTAACTCAATAATAGTTCATATGAATCGCCGAGTTTGAAGAACAACTCGTCGAGTTCCAGGAAATCTTCATAGGACTCGCCGAGTTGCTCATCTAACTCGTCGAGTCTAAGACCATCTTCATAGAACTCGCCGAGTTCACTTTGTAACTCGTCGAGTCCCTTCAACCCTCATCCCATACAGGCCAAATCTAAGACATGCAACGGCTCCAAACCATAGATCTAAGCTCCTAGGGCATGCTTATCACATAAAGTTGCAAACTTTACGTGCATGCATGGCCCTATGAGCTCCAAAAGGCAAATCCAAGCTCTTTATGAGGTCATGCACTCAATAGGGACCTCAATCACTTCAACCACAGAGACTTTACACTTCTAAGATGTCCATATCCTTTCAGAACATAGAGCATAAACACATGGAGTTTGAGGTTTTAGGGCTTGAAAACCACCAATTAGGGACAAAAAGAGGGATCTAATGAACTAGTGATCAAGGTAGGAACTTTTCTACCCGAATGGAAGCTTCTCACAGAGTAGATGTCGGATCTACTTCCCCTCCTTGCACTCTTCAACCTCTTGCTTCTTCTTCTAAGCTCCAAACTTCTTTCACAAAGCCAAAATCACTCACAAGAACAATATGGGGGCTAGGGTTTCGCTCTATAGCTTTCAGGAAGTGTTAGGGACAAGGGAGGCCGAGTTAGAGTGCTTAAATAGGGTGCAAACACCCGGATTAGGGTTTTACTCGTCCAGCACGGACTCGCCGAGTCTAGGATATGGACTCGCCGAGTCTCCAACTTAAACGTGCTCAGAATCCCGTCCCTACTCGGCGAGTCAGGCCTACAACTCGCCGAGTCCAAGGCTAAAATGAGAAAAATACAAATAGAGAAATCGCACCAGGAATCCGGTGTTACAAATCTCCCCCACTTATCTTAGACTTTGTCCTCAAAGTCTGTTGCCCGTTCCCGGAACAATTCCAGGTAATGCTCCATCAATTCATCCACCAGCTCCCAAGTCCATTCTGAGCCTTTCTGGTGCTGCCATTGCACCTTCACCAGCTCCATTCTCTTGTTCCTCAGATCCTTCGACTTCCTGTCGAGGATAGCCACAGGCCGCTCAATGTAATTCAGGTTGTCATCGACCTGAATATCCTCCAAAGGCACCACTACCGAGTCGTCCACCAGACACTTCCACAACTAAGAGACGTGGAAAGTGTTGTGCATTTGGCTGAGTTCGGCTGGCAGATCCAACCTATACGCCACCTTGCCCACCCGGGCTAATACCCGGAACGGTCCAATGTACATGGGGCCTAACTTGCCCCGCTTCCTGAATCGGATGACACCTTTCCTAGGCGACACCTTCAAGAGAACCATATCCCCGACCTGGAACTCCAGGTCTAATCGGCGCTTGTCAGCGTAACCTTTCTTCCGACTCTGTGCAGTCTGAAGCCTGCTCTGAACTTGCTGAATCCTATCGGTCGTCTTGAGCACCACTTCGGTGCTCCCCATGACCCTCTGGCCAACCTCACCCCAACACATTGGGGTCCTGCACCTCCTTCCGTACAACATCTCGAAGGGAGGACGGTCAATACTAGCGTGGTAGCTGTTGTTGTATGAGAACTCAGCTAGAGGAAGATAGGTATCCCAGCTACCACCAAAGTCTAGCACGCACGCCCGCAACATAACCTCAAGAGTCTGGATGGTCTGCTCACTCTGGTCATCTGTCTGCGGGTGAAAGGCGGTGCTAAAATGCAGACGAGTGCCCAACTCGTCATGGAACTTTTTCCATAACCTGGAAGTAAACCGAACATCTCTGTCTGAAATCACGAAAACGGGCACTCCGTGCCGCGCCACCACCTCTCGGATGTAGATATCGGCCAACTTCTCGGCCGAGATACTCTCCTAGATCGGTATGAAGTGGGCGCTCTTTGTCAAAGTAAATGATTTATTAATATATTATAAGAATAATATATTAACTATAATCAGTATAGTTTAATTAAAAAATTAATCAGAAATTAATTTGATTAATTAAAGGTGGAAGGACTAAAGGTGACAATGTTTAAAAGTTGAAAATTGACCAATTCTAGAACCTCCCATGCGGGGGGGGGGGGGGGGGGGGTATTAGAGGAGTCCTAGAGGGTTTCTAGAGCTTTTCTTAGGCTCTAAGGAAACTTGGGTTCCTTAGGATTGAAATCAAAAGGATCAAGGTTAACTAAAAGGAACATGCATTATCCTTAGCCTCGCTATCACCTATATAAACCTCCTTGGGTTATGATTTTTGAAATCACTTCATTCCAAAGAGAGAATTTGAAAATTTCCTTCTTCCTCCTCTCTCCTCTTAAGCCACTAACTTGCTAAGGTTTGGATGTGAGCTATTAGAGGCATGATACTTCTGGTGGTTGCTTTCTGTAGACCAACAAGGAAGGATTATTTGTTTATTTTCTATAATAAACAAAAGGTATGTTTTTCTAATAACCCTTTTCTTAAATTTCGAAAATAGCAGTGTACATCTAAGGTTCTTGATATTCAAATATTTGTTGCTAATCGTAGTGAGAATATAGATCATTTAGGTTGAATGTGAACTTAGGGTTTAAGTTTTTCCGCGAAAATAAGATTTTTGTAACCTATAAAATCCATCAGTAGTATCAAAGACATTGTTCTCATTGATGTTTCACAAAGTTGAATAGATCAAAATTAGGGTTTATAGAAACTAAACCCTAAGGAGCCAATTTTCGAAATTCCCTAGGGTTCTTGAAACCTAGCCTCCACCCTATATTTTTGAAATTTTCAAGGGTTTTAGAAACCCTAGCCCCCTTTGCCTAATTTTCGAAAATTAAGGATCCCTTTTAGGTTTTGCCTTGTTTTCTTATTTGTTATTTTAATAGCCTTAAAATGTGAACAATTAAAACATGATAAACCCTAGCCTATTTTTTGAAAACTAGAAGGCTTAGGATTAGGATTAAATTGAATTATTTTTTTAATTGTTTAATTGTAAGTAATTATTTAATCCATAATGATTTAATTAATTTAATTAATTTTTTAATTAAAAGATAAAGATTAAATCATAATTGGTTTATTTTTAAATTAAATTAATTTTTATTAATTTCAAAAATTTAAATCTGAACCTATTATTTTAGAAAAGTTTTAAAATACACCTTATATTATATATAATTAAAAGGTTAATATATTATATGTATAAGACAAGTCAATCAAATCGCTATTATGCCTCATCCGTGAAGCCATACTATAAGGGGAGTTTAAGGAAGCGCCTATAAAATGACCATCATTGGGTATCCACTTTTACCCACCGCTCTCTTGCATGGTGGAGGGTTGTTACCTGAATGGATTTGATAGGACATAATCTCATTAATAAGTATAATGACCTAAAGTAACTAAAACCATTTTTAAAAATTTCACTCTTAGTTACTTTAGGGAAAATATGAAAAGTATGCTAATCTATGAAAACGCACATCATGATTTATACATCACTAGTGGAGCGTGTGAGGTTAACCAACACACTATTAGGGACTATAAAGAGATATGATGGGCATCTTGAAAATTATCATTGTTTATAGAGCGTGTGTGGATAACCATCACATCAATGAGAGATGATAAATGACATTGAGGTTGTCAAGCAGGTTTGCGTGGTTATTCACATCTCGTTTGTGATCTTCGGAATCTCAGTCACAAAAGTCGGAGTATAATCTGATATTAAACATTTCATTGATAAGATTCAATGAATCTCAAAGGATCTACGAGTTTCATAATATTAGAATTGGAAAAAGCCTTACTTACCTAAAATATATTCAAATTTGATTACGACATCACTCTTCAAAGTTAGAATAAAAAATATGGATTCTAGCCTTAATTTAAATTTATGGGTTGATAATTAAGGATTAAAATCAACTAATTTGATTTCTCTCTAATCCCATTTTTTGATGTCTTATGAAGATAGAAATTGTCTTACTCGTTCTTATGGAAATGGTTTTCCTCAATCTTCTGGAGATAGTCTTCCAATTTCAAGTCAAGGTGAAAGATATGGACTCTCCTAACGTCATGTTTTTCCTTAAGTTGAAAGATATAAGACTACTCAATCCCTACTGGCATGTAAACATCAAGATGGAAACTTTGTGTGTGCGCATGTTCTGAAAATGAAATCGTACACTGACAAGTTTTTTCCCAATTGACTTGGTTCTTCTCTCACTTCCAAAGTTATATGCTCAGTTCATTGAGAACTTTTATATGAGGAATATCGACATTAACCTAATTGATCTAACCTAAATGTTGATGGTTGCTGAAGCAGAAATGCTTAAAAGCACATCTGAAGTAGAGACGCTTATAAAGTCTAATTCCAAGGTTTCCATGGACATTGAGAACGATGACAACAGTGATCCATAAAAGATTTCTCTTCCCAATGGAAAGGGGTGGTCCAAGATCAAATAGTTTGATCGTATGGTAAAGAGAAAGGCTACTTTTGGGATCGTTCCATGTGTTGAACCCAAAGAGTCCATTTGTGTTTACTACCAATTGAAGGGACATTGGAAACAAAGCTACCCAAAATATATGAAAGATCTTAGAGATAGTAAAGTCAAGTTGTGTGACTCTACTTCAAGTACATGCATTATCTGACTCCATTGTGTTATAAGTTCCTATTCATAGACTCTTAATACATGTAAGTCCCCAAATATGCTTGTGTATCAATCAGATCCAATTGATGGTGCGGAATCCCAATCAATTGGATGATGTCAGATCAAATAGAAGAGAAGGAGAAGAAGAAGATGACGAATCTTGTATTATTTGATGATTAGAATGTAGATCCAAATACAAGATTCACACACACAAACACACACTCTTCTTCTCTCTAGTTTCTCTCTCTACAATATGCTCTCTTCTCTCTTCTAGCCGTACACTCACATGACTCCTCACCCTATATATATGAGACACCATCTATACACCCGTGTACGGTCGTACACAGGTGTGCGGCCGTACACACGAGTACAGCCGTACACAGCCACAAAAATTACATATTACATTATAGAAAAATATATTTTCCTAAAAAGGCAAAGTATAAACCATATTTTTGACCCAACAATCTCCCCCTTGGTTTATAGCTTTCTTTTCTAATTGACCCAACAAACTCCCCCTAAAATGTAGTTGGCTCTTCTTGTCAATCATCAATGAGAGCTTGGCTTCAGCTTTTAATCTTCAATTTATTCATAGCATCAGGATGAACATATGAATCTTCTATGAATGACTTCATCTTGAGCATTTTGGAATTTCTTCAAAATTTGACATTGAACGCACATTGGGTGAGGATGCTTGATGTACTGATTCTTGAAAGATAGCGCTTTCAGTTTGAGAATCTTTAGAGAGAACTAATCTTCTGGATCACTTCAGTCGGTACAAAGATAGCGGCAGATTGATTGAGGAGGCTTCAATGCAATCCGTCACATAATCTTCAAGAACAGTTTCACCTTGCTTCTAGGGTTGAAGGATTGAATGTTTAAAGAATAATCTTCATTTCTTGCTCCTTCGAATGCGAATTCTTCGATGATCACGCCTTGGCTCAGAAAATCTTCAATACAGTCTCCATGAGTCTTATCTATACCTGAAATCACTTTTCAAGACAAAACAAAACTAAAAGAAAACTTTAGCACACAATATTTTTTTTGGGTTTTTCATATTTTCTAAAAAATTAAAACAGAAACAAAAATATTTTTGGATTTTTGATTTTATTGAACAAGAAATAAAACAGAAATAACACTATTTTTTATTTTTTTATTTTTGTTTGATTTTTGAATTTTTCTGATTTTTGTTTGATTTTTGAATTTTTTTTTTTAAATTCTCCCCCTAAATTTGTGCATAGAGGAAAACTATGAACAAATTTAACAAAAACAAAAATATTTGGGATCAAAGTTGTGAGACAGTCTTAACATCTTTATTTGTACCTTTACCTTCATGAATACATATGGTCAATTGTCAGTATTGTGATCCACTTAAGCACGAAGAATATTGACAGACTTTTCTAAATAAACCATTTAGCTGACGACGACCACGGGTATTATTGTCCACTTAAATTAAGCAACGAGATCTACAGACAACCTCTAAATTGTTCAATTTTTGTTGCACTAGAACGTGTTCCCCACTTCCCGATATACCCTGGTTATCAAGAACTTCCTAAGGACTCCTTACTTTAGGTGAGTAAACAATTATTAAAGAGGAAGTCAGATTTAGAGATAGATGCATATGTTGTGTCCTAGGTCGGATCTATTTCAATCATGCAGAGGGGAAAACATACGAGTAACAGAGATAGAGGGTTATAGAGATAGCAGGGTGCATATGTTGTGTTCCAGGTCGGATCTTCCGATCACGCAGAGGAGACAACATATGACTAACAGATAAGAAGAATTTCATAGAAAAGGAGATGCATAGAATTAGAGTTGCATATGTTGCATTCTAGGTCGGATCTCTTCCAATCACGCAGAGGAAGCAACATATGACTGACAGATAGAAAGCAAGAAAATAATTTCCTACAGACCTACTATGACAACCGTCAAAATTCGAGTCGGTTCTAGATTTGAATAAACTTAGTTGCATGTATAGGCACTACACATATTAGACTTAGTAACTAGAAGCTAAGTTATAACCTAGTAGAATCTTGGAAACAGATAGAGACAATGGATAATGTGCTTTGATTTCACATTGGTATGCGAATTCTACAACTACTTAACTGTAGTGACTATCCATATTCGGGTCACTCTTTGACTCGAACAACATTTCATGAATCATATACACACATCATGCACTTGACCTAGAAGTAGAAGTTAGTTCAAAGTCTCATAGTTAAGTCAAAGTTGAAGACTAGGACTAGTATACTTGATTCCTCAATTTCGATTGAATCTCGGAATCACTACATAGAATGCCAATAAACCAATAAAAATAAATTACAAACATTAATTATAACTATAAAAGAGTTATAATACCATAAGATAATTTAAAGTCTCAAATATTCTATTTATTTTGATATCCAAAGATTTACAACTCTCAAAAACCCTAAATGCCCTAAAAACTCACATTTATGAACTTTAACCTTAAAAATTCTATAACAATAATTATGAAACTTATAATATGATCTTATAATAATTAAAATTATGAAAATTAATTTAAGGAAAATAAAATTTAATTCAATAACAATTACCCTAAATTTATAAAGCAAAATAAAGGTTTTATGAATAAAAACTTGATTTTAGTGTATATTTTATAAAAAGTTTGATATTTTTATAAAAGATTTAAATTTTTATAAAAGAAACAAAAGAGAGGAAGCCTCTCTCACCCAAAATCTCGGCCTCCCCTCTCCCAAGACCCTCCTCCTCTTCCCAATACACCATTTTCCCAAGTCATTAATCAATTTCACTCACCCACTCCATCTATTTCTCTCTCACACTCCCTCACTTCATTTTCTCTCTATTCTCTCTTCCTCTCTCCCTCAACCACGAAATTCTCTAGAAAATGGGTCATAGAACACACCATGAACTCTAAATCTTAATCATCTTGAGGTGTTCTTAAAGGTAAACCCGAAAATCATTCATTTTCCTTCTCTTTTCCTTCAAGCTTTACTTGTTTTTCATGGATTTTCTCCATCTTCTACCCCATTCTATTGTAAAATCATGAACATTTGCACCTACTCACGGTTTTGATGATGATGATGGTAGGATTTCACCCAAAAACAACATGCATGTTGTAAATGGTGAAATCCAAGGACCTAAACCTAAGTCAAAATCAAGGAAATGCACTTTTCGACATGTTTTGGTGGAAAATCACCACATGCATCCAAAGTTTTCTTTCAAAAACGAATCTTAAACATTTCAAACTCATAAATGGTCTTCAAACAAACATGCATGTGATGATCTTCAAGCTTAGATGCTAGATCATCAAAGTATGTTGTTAAAAGCTTTCAGATATGTTCATGAATGATTTATTTCCAAATAAATATCAAAAACTCATTTTCTGACCAAATCCGATTTTTCCCGGATTCCCATCAACAAAATAAGATGCTCTATAAATTTCCAGAAGATAATGCATTTATCTCGAATTACTATAATTAATGCAAGAAACTAGGGCAATAAATCATATAAAATACTTTTTCAGGTCTATAAATCCTAGGAAACTTTGTGGATGACCCCAATGCTAAATAATGACTTCAAATAAAAGTTCATGGATTTTTGTTACTGTTTAACATGGTTTTGAATTTTCTTTTTGTTGTTTGGCTCCAATAAATCATAAAACCACTTTATAGAAGGTAAAAGGGATGAATAGAAATTTTATCAGCTTCATCCATATGTGAAATACTTAGAAAACTATTTTCATAAATTTTCATAATGCATTCCTATTTTTCCCCGATTTTTGTATTTATAATGTCCTAAAAACAGGAAAAATAGCTCTGCTCATCCAAAAATTATGAAAATTTAACATAACACCTTGTAATACATTAGGAGATTACCTAAAAATTTTGATGATTTTTCTCTTCTGTATACTATTTTTCTCCTATTTTCTAAGATTAAATACACTTAAATACACAAAATCGGATTTCAGTATATAAAAACCACATTTGGTATTTTTCACAGATTATTTACACATTAAATTTAACTTTTTAATAATTATTCTCCAATTAATGATTATTTAAGAGGATAAAACAAAGAAAAATAGAAAGACTAACTGAAAAATACCTTTTATATTTTTCACAGCTTCTACATGTATAATAAAAGTGTTACGAAAGTTTTGGGAAATTCTGGAAACTTTTTCCTATTTATTTCAATTTTTATTAGAATAAATGCTCAAAAATCATAAAATTTGGTTAAACAGTTTAGAAATCAACTTTTATATTTTTCCCAGCTTAAAAATGTTTAATAACGTTAATACAAAAAGTTTGGGTAATTTTGGAAACTGATTTCTATTTTTCATGAATTTGTATCTATTTAGAGAATTAAATATATGAAAAATGGTTATACATACTCATAATCCATGAAAATATATCTAGATGTCTTTTAGTACATTTACAACAAAAATCTGAAGTTTGGTAATTTTTATTAACTGTTTAATATTTTTCATGATTTTATGGTTATTCAAGAAACTAAAATCGTGAAAAATAGTCAGACAAATCAAAAATTCAAGAAAATTTATCTTGAGGTCTTTGACTTCAATTAAAACTAAAATTCAAACTTTGGGAAATTTTAGAACTAAATTAATTTAGTTTTGAATATTTAATCATTGGAACACCTCTTAAAATGTTAAATATTAGCATTTCAATAATGGGAAATTTCCACTTAAATTGTTATATAAAAATTGATTCATTGAAATTAAATTTTCACAGAAAAATGTTTGTAACTTATCAATATTAAATTTTGACACATTATTGGCATAATTATATTGTAATAGTAAATATACTAGTATTATATTACAATTAGAGACTCATTAGTGTGTAACATCGTTGTAGGAAAATGATAGTGGTACGAGTGGAGCGTAGATCAAGGCATCATTTGCATCATCTCAATGTATTGTGAGTATTCACGTACTCCCCTATTTTCGGTTTTTATGTTTTGGGGTGGAAAAGCATGTCCTAAACTATTTATGTTCGTTATATTTAATTGACTCATATAAACTTGATTACTATATTTTGCATATTGTGAGTATTCACGCACTCCCCTGTTTTCAGTTTTTAAATGTTTTGGGGTGGAAAAGCATGTCCTAAACTATTTTTATGTTTGTTGTATTTATTTTGACTTCTATGAAACTTGGTTGCTATATTTTGTATGTATGTGTATGTTACTTTAATTCATGAGGACTGTATCGCGGTTAAGTCCCTGGAATCTCTAGACACAACTCATTAACTCTTTTGAGCCTATGGTTATTATGGATACCGCTATCAGGAGGTAGACAACTCCTCACTCGCACGATTCGCTTGAGTTCATTTTACCATTTTATACACTTTGTTTGCGATACACATAGTAGTCAATAGGGCACGATTCGGTCATTAGGCTTGGGTTGTGAACTCATGAATGGAAACTTGATGCACATACTATTCTTTATGCACATACGAAACTTGTATTCCCATGTTAGCAACGACACTTGTATACTTATTTTACCAATGAAACTTGAATACTTATTTTAGCAACGAAACTCATTACTCATTATAGCAATGAACTTTGTTTCTCATTATAGCAATAAACTTTGTATCTCATTATAACAACGAACTTTTGTTACTAAATACTTACTTGTTTTAGCAACAAACTTGGTTGCTTCTTATAGTAACAAACTTGTTTGCTCCTTGTAGCAATGAAACTTGTTTACTCATTTTAGTATCAAACTTTATTTCCCATGAGGATATGAACGTTGCATCTCTTTTGGGCAACATACTTTATCTCTCATGATGACAAAGAACTTTGTTTTTACAAACTTATTTACTCCTTTTAACAATATACTTTTATTATTGGAAACTTTTATCAAAACTTTGATTTCGATTCATGAACCAATATTATTTTGTTAAACTTGTGAGTACTCACCAACTATTTTTATAGTTGACGTTCGTTTTACATGCTTTTTCAAGAATCATCAAGTAAATGGCACTTAGGGACACATCACTTTTAGGAGCATTCGCATGTGTTGTATTTCAATTTACATTGTAATTTCTTTTAAAATTTGTTCAAACCCATTGTAAATTTGTAATGATTTTTAATACTATGGTTGGTGTTATCTTTTAACTTTTGCTATGAAACCCTTTATACTGCCACACCTCGTGTTTCCGCTTTAGCGGGGTGTGACACCTACTTTATCAGAACCCCCCAGTCGCGCTATCAGAACCAGAATTAAGGACATAATTCCTTACATCAAGGAAAAGTTGAACCATTGTTCTAGATGCGTATTAATTTAGTGTATCCCGTGGGTTCCCGTGTTTATCTCATTGCTCAATCTACCCGAGTGTCGTATGGTCAGTCCAAACAATCCTATCTAAATCCACATTGTCAAATCCTTCATGCCTACCAGCACATTAAACACAGAGTCTAGACAATTCAGATTTAGTCCCTTACACATGTTTTAGATTGCCCATTATCACTTTATCTTTATATCACTTCCTAAATAATGCCTACTAATGAAAAAACTATAAAAGATTGTCTTTAAAACGAATCAAATTAAGATAAACTTAGGAGTATAAAGAAGAAAACTCAAACCGTAAGTTACCGATTGAATTTGCATCTAGAAGGTCTGAGAACAGCACGCATAATCTCAGAACAGATCCGAAAATTCTTCATGTCATTAAGCACTAACCCCGTTTGTGATCTCTTCCTTTCCTCATTTCCTGCAAAAGGACACATACTCTCAAACAAAGGTCTGAATGTTGTACAGTTGAGAGATATCCCCTATCATGTGTCTGGAACAGCCACTACCAACAAACCGAAGTCTGATTATATGCCTCCATAGCTGCTCCGACACAGAGCGGAATTAGTTGGTCTTTGGAACCCAATCCATTTTGAAACTAGGTCGACCTTTGTCATCTTTGCAAGGAACATTCTTATGGGTTTTAGTCATAAGAACTTTTCTATGTGCGCATGCAAAACCCTAATGCTTGGATCTAGGCTTTCTAATTAAACATGCTTTGAATCCAAGACTTCTAATGGCTAATTAGGTTAAATAACAACATTGAAACAGATATAGAACCATACCTTTGAGTTCCTTGTTGATCTTGTAGTCTTGGAGCTTCTAGAGTCACAATTGTCACTCCTCTAATGGCTTACAAACACCAATAGCAAGGAAGATGATTTAGGAGAGAGGAGAGGGAAGGAAATTGGCCAGGGTTCTCTTACTTTAGGTGAGGTGCCGATTTCCCATGCCCATGGGGTCTATTTATACTTGTAGATTCCTTAAGGGTTACAACCTAAACCCTAATTGGATAATCTTCTCTTAAGGCTATCCAAATCCTTTCCTTAGATAAGTCATTGGACGATTTTGAAGCTATCCTAGCTTCTAGAATCTGTCCCTTGTATATCTATAAGGATTTATAGTCTAAAGCGTAACTATCAAACAATTGACAGTTTATACCCCTTTATTTAATTAACCTCTTTAAGTCACCAAATTAATTCCAACTAATTCTATGACTTATATTAATCAAATAACAATATATTATTCTTTATATTATTCTCATAATATATTAATAATATTTACTCTCTCTTAATAAATCATCCTATCAAGTTGCTATGGTGAAGGCAACCCAAAAGGACCATGCACAACCGGGTCAAATACTTGCCTAATATAGTTGCAGCCTTAGACACTATTCCAACAGTCTCCCACTTGGATAAGTCTAGTAACTATATGCACAAGTACAATTTGGTTTGCAATCGTAGCTCTCAAAGACGCTGTCAAACTCTGATCTAATCAATCTTGTCCTTTAAATAAGGGATCGTACAGTCCTCTGTTAGATATCATGCTGACAATCCTATGGAATGGTTAGTCAAGAATTTAGGTTTCTCGATCTCTGATTTATTTGACATAGAATTTAATCGAACACATCAATTCAGTTCTGACCGGGCCCGGCACATAAGTCAAATCAAATCATCGAGCGGCCGAGATATCACTTTTATCTTCTTTAGATAAAAGTTACAGATAAACTTCGACTTATATGCATTTACTTATTCATTAATCAACTATACACAACAATGCGTTTTATAACACCGAGTTACTGATGCGTTTTCGCATTATCAATGTACAATCAATTAACAAATAACAAACCATATATCTAGGTTTTAAGACTATATGATATTATCGTCTTGCGATCACCTTTTTATATCATATTCCATAAGGTGATTCCAGCAAGCGCGGGTTTGTTCCAATGCTCAAAACTAGTTCATAAGCACTCATGAACGTTGCAGCAACCCTTTGCTATGTCTAAAACCATTTAGACAATCTACACACCAATTCATGACAATCTTCATTCATATCTACTCCCAACATATGAACGATTGTGGACAATTTGAACAATTCGATTATTCCTAATAAACTCAATTATTCTGGAAGTCAAAACATGCAAAGTGAAACAATAGTTAAACAATTAACATAAGATAGTAACATTACTCATAAATAAAACTCCTTTATTTAATCATCAAATGTTAATTACATTTATCTATTACACGTTTCTAATACTATCTAATCTATGCTAATATCATCCTTCAGCCCAATACTCCTAGCATGCTGCAAGTGCTTAACCCTACTCAGTCCCTTCGTAAGCGGATCTGCTGGGTTATCTTCTGATGATATCCTCTTCACTATGAGTTGTCCTTCTTCTACACGATGTCTAATGAAATGGTATTTTCTGTCGATATGTCTTGATCTACCATGATCCCTCGGTTCCTTGGTCAAGGCAACCGCTCCTTCATTATCACAAAAAATCTCCATGGGCTCCTTTATGGCAGGTACAACTCCAAGATCACCGATGAAGTTCTTTAGCCATATTGCCTCCTTCGACGCTTCGCTCGCTGCAATGTACTCTGATTCGCACGTTGAATTAGCTACGGTTTCCTGCTTGGAACTCTTCCATGTCACTGCTCCTCCATTTAGGGTAAAGACCCAGCCCGACTGCGAATGGTAGTTGTCCCTGTCGGTCTGAAAACTGGCGTCACTGTACCCTCGCACCTTCAAGTCATCACTCCCTCCGAGGACTAAGAACCATTCCTTCGTCCTCCGAAGGTACTTAAGGATATTCTTCACCGCAATCCAATGTGCTCTGCCAGGATTTCCCTGATATCTGCTAACCATGCTCAAAGCGAAGGCTACATCAGGGCGAGTACAAGTCATAGCGTACATGATTGAGCCAACTGCGGAAGCGTATGGTACTCGGCTCATTTCTGCTATCTCAGCTTCGGTACTCGGACTTTGAGTCTTACTTAACTTGGCATTACTTTGTATTGGTAATTCTCCCTTCTTCGAGTTTTCCATACTAAATCGTTTTAGTACTTTATCCAAGTAAGTATTCTGACTAAGTCCAATTAGTCTCTTACTTCTTTCTCTTACTATCCTTATTCCCAAAATGTAAGAAGCCTCTCCGAGGTCCTTCATAGCGAAGCACTTCCTGAGCCAGGACTTAACCTCCTGCAGAGTCGGGATGTCGTTTCCTATGAGTAATATGTCATCGACATATAGAACGAGGAAGCTTACTACACTCCCACTGGTTTTGACATATACACAAGATTCGTCTTCGCTTCGTACAAATCCAAACTCTTTGACTTTCTCATCGAAGCAAAGATTCCATCTGCGAGACGCTTGCTTAAGTCCATAAATGGACTTCTCAAGCTTACACATTCTATTCGGATGCTTCGGATCCACAAACCCCTCTGGCTGAGCCATGTAAACATCCTCAGCCAACTTTCTGTTAAGGAAAGCAGTCTTGACATCCATTTGCCAAATCTCATAATCATGAAATGCGGCAATTGCTAGCATCACTCTAATAGATTTAATCTTCGCGACTGGTGAGAAGGTCTCATCATAGTCCACTCCGGGAGTTTGAGTAAAGCCTTTCGCAACCAATCGTGCTTTATATGTGTGTACCTTTCCATCCACGTCGGTCTTCTTCTTGAAGATCCATTTGCACCCAACGGTCTTACGTCCGGGCACATAATCAACCAAATTCCAAACTTGGTTATCATACATGGATTGGATCTCGCTATCCATTGCCTCTTTCCACTTTGCAGACTTCGGGCCTGCCATGGCTTCCTTATAGCTATTAGGTTCATCAAGATTTATTAGTGTACCATCACTAATATACGTGTCCCCTTCGGTAGTAATATGAAAACCATAAAACTGGAGATGAACTCTAACTCTATCGGAACGTCTAAGAGGTAAGGATTCGTCAATTGGTTCAACCGGAGTTTCCTCCTCAGGTTGAGTGCCAGCGGTAGAGGTTCCTTCATCTATCGACTCTTGAATCTCTTCAAGCTCGGTTTGCCTCCCACTGTCTCCTTGGCTTATGAGTTCTCGCTCTCGGAAAACTCCTATCCTCGCAACGAAGACAACATTGTCCTTCGGTCTATAGAAGAGATATCCAAAGGATGTCTGTGGGTAGCCGATGAAAATACATCGCTTACTTCGAGGTTCGAGCTTGTCGTGAGTATCTCGTCTTACGAAAGCCTCGCAACCCCAAACCTTGAGGTGTTTTGGCAACCTTCTTAGTAGGGACTCGGTTAAGGATATGGGCGGCAGTCTCTAAGGCATACCCCCAAAAAGAGATAGGTAGTGAAGCACGACTCATCATAGAGCGAACCATATCTAATAAGGTTCGATTACGCCTTTCTGCCACACCATTCAACTGCGGTGTCCTAGGAGGCGTCAATTGCGAAACTATTCCACACTCCTTGAGATAATCGTGGAATTCAAGACTTAGGTACTCTCCTCCTCGACCGGATCGAAGCATCTTGATTTTCCTCTCCAATTGATTCTCCACTTCATTCTTAAACTCTTTGAACTTTTCAAAGGTTTCTGACTTTTGCTTGATTAAATACATATACCCATATCTACTATAATCATCGGTAAAAGTCACATAGAAGCAGTTCCCATCCTTCGTGGTTGATCTAAATGGTCCACATACATCGGTATGTATTAGGTCCAATAGACCTTCACCCCTTTCACATGTACTCGTGAAGGGTGACTTGGTCATCTTTCCAAGTAAACAAGACTCGCATGTGTCATCTTCCCTAAGGTCGAATGACTCCAACACTCCATCCTTTTGGAGTTGGGCTATGCGTTTCTTGTTGACATGTCCAAGACAACAATGCCACAAGGATGCTTTATCCATACTAGTGGAAGAATCTATATTCAAAACATCATTTCCTAAGTTATCAACAATCATAACAGTTTCATATATTCCATTACATGGTATAGCTTCAAAGTAAAAGACACCATTTAGATAAGCCAAAATAGAACCATTCTCATTATTAAAAGAAAATCTAAATCCTTGTCTATATAAACCATGAAATGAAATGATGTTTCTATCCATTTCTGGCAAATAGCAACAATTGTTCAAATCTAAACATAAATTATTCCTAAGCACTAAAGAATACACTCCAATCTTGGTCACAGGCGACGATCTTCTGTTCCCCATGATTAGATTGATCCTTCCTTGCTCCACATCCCTACTTCTTCTTAGTCCCTGCACATTAGAACAAATGTGATAACCACAACCGGTATCAAGAACCCAAGAAATAGCATGATTAGAATCGTTAGATTTAATTGTGTATATACCTGCAAAAGATGGCTTGATCTTTCCTTCTTTGATTGCTTGCAGGTACTCTGGGCAGCTTCTCTTCCAATGTCCTATCTTGTGGCAGTGGTAACACTCTGCCTCCTTCGGGTTAGGGCAGGGCTTAGCGGGATCAACTTTGGTCCCACTAGAAGAGGCACCATCTCGGGCTTTGACCTTGCGATAGTTCTTCGATGAAGCCTTCCTCTTCTTTCCTTTTCCTTGACCAATAGCCAAGACAGGAGCAGCAGGCGGATTGGGAGTTGGCACAACAGACTTGTCTTTGAAGCTGCTCTCAGCAACCCTTAAGAGACCTTGGAGTTTGCTTAGGGTGACCTCTTCTTTGTTCATGTGGTAGGTCATCCTAAATTGGTTGTACATCGGAGGCAAAGAGTGAAGCACCATGTCGATCGCCAAGTCTTCTCCAAAGTCAACATTTAACTTACGAAGGCGGTCGACATACCTTTGCATCTTTTGCAAGTGCACGGTAAGAGATTCTCCATGACCCATCTTAGCGGAAATCATGTTAGTGAAAATCTCATAACGCTCTTGTCTCGCGTTTTGGTGGTACCTCTCCAACAAGTCTTGGTGCATCTCGTACGGGTACATGTCCTCGTAGGACTTTTGGAATTCGGAGTTCATGGTAGCAATCATGATGCAATGTACCTTCGTTGCATCTCGCTCATGAGTCTCAAAAGCGGTGATTTCGGCCGTAGTAGCGATTTCGGGGTTGATCTTCTCGAGCTTCTCATCAAGGACATACTCCTTGTCCTCATAGCGAGCAATGGTGCGAATGTACCTTATCCATTCGCTAAAGTTTGTTCCATCGAAGGTGACCTTTTGGCAAAGGCTCATCAACGTGAACGAACTAGCAGCAGCGTTGTTTGCGTTCGACATCTACAAAAGAAAAAGGACAAAGATAGATAAGAATCCCTAATTATCACCCAATAAGAAAATTAGGGCTAGGATCCAACAATAACATTTACATACTAGAAAAGGGATGCCGTAATCTAACATGCAAATAAATTGAAGGTAAGTGAATGACGATTCACTAATTCTCCATCACAAAACTTAACTATTAGTCCTAAGTGTATTGAGAATTCCTAGGTTCGAATGAGATTCATTAAAACTATTCAATGGCATGTTTAAATCTCTATATGCCCCTCTTGTTTGTGACTAGGATGCCGAGGATCACAAAGCGGGTATGAATTACCATGCAAATTCACATGGTGCCTTCATTGTTACAATCACTTATTCGATGTGCCGGTAAACCACACACGCTCCATCGAACTATGATAAACAATGAATCACCCTTTGCCCCACTTTGCTTGGAACCAATTAGTGTGTCGGTAAACCACACACGCTCCACTAACTTCTTAGCAAAGGTGCAAAGTGTAATTTCATGGGATTGCATCAATTCACTTTTCCTAAAGTAACTAAGATTGGGAAATTTTAAAAAAAATGTGTAGTTACTTTGTATCACTTATTATACTTTTAATGAGAGGATGAGGTTGCCCTATTCTACCCGTTCGGCTAACGACCCTCCACCAATCAAGCAAGCGGTGGGTGTGAGTTTACACCCATTAAGCGCCATTTTATAGGTCGCAACCTTATACTCACCTTATAGATCGGCTTCGTGAATGAGGCCTACTAACGGTAAGACTAGCATTTAGTTATACATATATATATTATTCTAGTAATATCATATTAGTATAGGGTTGTATTTTAAACCTTTTAAAATCTAGGGTTTGAAATTTAAGTTGTCTAAATTAAAACTTTTAATCACAAATATAAATTTCAAAACTTGAGGGCAAGTTTTAAACATTTAAAACATAGAGGATCAAATAACAAATAATTCCAATTAACAATTAATATCCTAATTATCTATATTTGATTTTATTCAAGATTTCTTTGAAAGATAATTACCAAAATAATTAAAATAATTAATGAATTATCATATAAGGAAATTAAATATTTTATTAGTTGATAAATACCTTTAACTAGATCAAGATAATAGCCATATATATCAAAAAATCGGATTTAGATTGATCTATTATGATTAAGGTAAGTTTCCATAAGATAACTATGAAAAAATCCCGAATCTGGCCATTCCTGACGCCTGGACTCGCCGAGTGCACAAAGGGACTCGCCGAGTCAGGCCTACTCGCCGAATCCACCTTGGAACTCGCCGAGTCCATGACTCAGAAACCAAAAATCGAATTTTGCAGGTTTGCTTCAGTTAATCAAGCAACAATTTAAAGAAAACCAAGCTAGGCTCTGATACCACTGATGGGTTTTAGCCATAAGAACTTTCTTATGTGCGCATGCAAAACCTTAATGCTTGGATCTAGGCTTTCTAATTAAACATGCTTTGAATCCAATACTTCTAATGGCTAATTAGGTTAAATAACAACATTGAAACAGATCTAGAACCATACCTTTGAGTTCCTTGTTGATCTTGTAGTCTTGGAGCTTCTAGAGTCATAATTGTCACTCCTCTAATGGCTTACAAACACCAATAGCAAGGAAGATGATTTAGGAGAGAGGAGAGGGAAGGAAATCGGCCAGGGTTCTCTTACTTTAGGTGAGGTGCCGATTTCCCATGCCCATGGGGTCTATTTATACTTGTAGATTCCTTAAGGGTTACAACCTAAACCATAATTGGATAATCTTCTCTTAAGGCTATCCAAATCCTTTCCTTAGATAAGTCATTGGACGATTTTGAAGCTATCCTAGCTTCTAGAATCCGTCCCTTGTATATCTATAAGGATTTATAGTCTAAAGCTTAACTATCAAACAATTGACAGTTTATACCCCTTTATTTAATTAACCTCTTTAAGTCACCAAATTAATTCCAATTAATTCTATGACTTATATTAATCAAATAACAATATATTATTCTTTATATTATTCCCATAATATATTAATAATATTTACTCTCTCTTAATAAATCATCCTATCAAGTTGCTATGGTGAAGGCAACCCAAAAGGACCATGCACAACCGGGTCAAATACTTGCCTAATATAGTTGCAGCCTTAGACACTATTCCAACACATTCTCCCACGACATCTCCTGTTTATCACAAATAGAAGATGTAGAAATATTAGAATCATTAGAAGATTTAGGAGATTAAACCTTTGGAACCCATCTGTAGTTGGGTTAAACCCATTTCTTTTTCAAGCGGATGGGTGCCTCGACACTTGATTTTGAACTTGAAGTTGGCCGTTGAGATGAATTTGATTTTGGCTTCACGGGAGCATCTCTTGGGTTTGGCTTCTTGGCTGGCATTCCCTTCTTGACCTTGGGATTTGAATTCTTGGCCTTGTGGGTTTGATTCTTGGATTTCTATGTGTTCCAGTCACCATTGCGCGATTGTGACCTGGAAGGGTTTCTTTTGAAGTATCTCCCACTTGGCGCGTTCTGCCAGCCTTGTGCATAGTAGGGAACGTATGCGCAATTAGGACAATTTTTGGCAATGTGTCCAGGTGTTCCACAGTGAAAACATCTCTTTTTCTTCACTGTGAAGTTATTTCTTCCTGCCCCTGGTGGCGTATCCTTGCCTTGTTTCTGGTTGTTCCTACAAGCATAATTACAACAGGCACTCTGTTTAGCGTGAATTGGTGGCCTGTATTTACCAACAGCAGGTTGATCAGAAGCAGTTGAGTTTGAAGCAACAGATTCAGAATTCAAGGAGATGTTGGTTTGTTCAATGGTGTTCTCCTTGTTCTCATCCTCTACTACTTTACCTGCACATGAAGTAGAAGCATTAGTATCGTTCAGCTCAACACCCTCAGTTGCCTGTTCAATAGATGGTTTACCATATACCATAAATGGTTCTCGGTCAATCTCATCCTGAGTCAAAGGTTTTGCAGTGTAGTTGTGATTATAGGGAGGAGGGACAACTTCATAACCTATACCCTTTTTCTGGTTATCCTTAAATTTCATATTATGTTCCATCATAGACGCAACTACCTCACTTGATACATCGAATTTCTTAAATGTAAATTCAGCATCATTAAATTTAGCTTTCAATGCATCAAGTTCGGCAGTTACAGCAGCAAGTTTTTTCTTCATGTGATCGTAATTTTCACACTTGTTGCTGTAATCTTCTTGTAGTTTTCGGAAATCCTTGGTTTTGGTCTCTAATTGAGCTTTCAGAGGTTTCTGACCTTTCCTAAGGGTATAGCCTTTGTATTTGAGGTCCTCGTTTTCTCTTTTTAATAAATCGATTTGATCTCGGAGAAATTTAATCATTGCTTCACAAGATGGAGTACATGAAACTTCATTTACCGGAATGGATGAGGAACTCATTTTTTATATATTTTTTATTATTATATTTTATATATTTTGTTTGAATTTTCCCTTTGACTTAAAGCCGAGAAATTCAACCTTGAAAATCAAATTTAAAAAGTCAAACTTAAAAGTCAAACCGAAAAGCTAAATTTGAAAATTTGAAAGATAAACGAAAAAGTCAAATTTTAAAGTCAAAGGTCAAACTAGAAAAGTCAAAGTCAAAATTTAAGTAAAAAGTCAAAAAATTTAAAAATAAAGTTTTTGGGTTGAAAGTGGAATTTAAAAATAAAAGAAATTGATTTGTGGGGTTAAAAGTGTCAATTTTCGAAAGATGGAACCGAGAAGGACTTCTTTTGAATTAAATTTCGAAGGATTATTCCATCTACCAAGTTAGATCAGCTGGAAAAGGCGTTGTGTTGTTGACCTAAAGCACCCGGGTTCGAATCCTTGGTAGCCCCAACTTTCTTCCCTTTTTAAATATACGTTGAACGAATATGTTGAACGCTAAATGATGCTTAACGAAGAACCAAGGCCACACACCGAGCCCCCACACCTTCGTTTTTATGAAAAATGCAAAGAAGAAACCCCGCTTATTTTGCCCCGATCTATCCAAAAACGCAAAAATCCTTTCAAAATAAGATCAAATAAGCTCCAGATCTGACAAAATTGATTGATACAATCCAAGCTCTGATACCAATTGTAAGTCCCCAAATATTCTTGTGTATCAATCAGATCCAATTAATGGTGCGGAATCTCAATCAATTGGATGATGTCAGATCAAATAGAAGAGAATGAGAAGAAGAAGATGACGAATCTTGTATTATTTGATGATTAGAATGTAGATCCAAATACAAGATTCACACACACTAACACACACTCTTCTTCTCTCTAGTTTCTCTCTCTACAATATGCTATTTTCTCTCTTCTAGCCGTACACTCACATGACTCCTCACCCTATATATATGAGACACCAGCCGTACACCCGTGTACGGCCGTACACAGCCACAAAATTACATATTACGTTATAGAAAAATATATTTTCCTAGAAAAGCAAAGTATAAACCATATTTTTGACCCAACAATACATGATGTGATGATCACATTTTGAAGGTATTAAAGGAGCTAAGAGAAAGAAGGAAGGTTGAGCAAGGTAAGTTAAATCTGGTCATGAGAATGAATTTTGGTCACATGGTTCGAAGATTAGAATTTGGAGCTACTACCAAGGAGTTGGGATAATTTAATATATTGCTATTACTCTTCGAAGATGTCTAGAAGCATAGTTTTCATTCTATGTGTTGTAAGGAGTAAGGACAAGTTCCAAATTTTCGTTTATTTTCAATAAATGTGAAATTTTGGTTTATCTGGTTGCCTTATTTTATATTTCCTTGCAATTTCATTTATAAAAGTGTTGGTAACATTTCTAATATTAGCAATATTAATTGTGGATTTGATTCTTATGATGTTACTTGTGGTATTGTCCTAATTAACCAAGTGAAAAGAAATCTCATTACTAACTGGACAGATACTTTGTATCGTACAAGTCGCATTGTATAGTATATGAGAATCTTATTCATTGGAAATTGTAACTAATTCATTGATCATTGGTTTATGTGAGTCAAGTGAAGGACTAATGGATCTTGTACACGTTGATATGGACTATTTAGATCTACCACAAAGGACGATAACTCTATTCGTCATGATTTTCTGATATTTCAGTAAATATGGTTGTGTTTATAAGATTAAGTATAATTATGATAGTTTGAAAAGATTCAAAGAGTAGCAAAACGAATAAGAAGAATCTATTAGGTAGAAAGATAAAATTTTCTCTAATCTAAAAGGATATGAGAGTACTTTAGTATCATGATTTATGATCATCTTAGTAATTGTGAAATTGGATCACAATTGACACCTCCAAGAACATCTTAGTGCAATTGTATGACTAAGAAGAGGAATTAAACATTGTTGGAAATGGTTCGATCATAGATGATTCATACTTCGTTCCAATCAATTTTTAGAACCATGCTCTAGTAACTATGAATCATATCTTGAGACTCTTTTCAAACTAAGAAGTTTGAAAACACCTCGAAATATGTGGAGTAAAATGTTTTCTTACTCGCATATACAGGATTGGAGTTGTAATGTTTTCATTAACCGAGAAACAAAAGATAAACTGAGACATATTCGATGAAGTGTTTTCTTGTTGAGAATCCCTATAAACTTTTGAATATTTTTTTGGGTGTGATCCATTAGAGACACGAGACTTCTGGTGCTTTCTTTTTGAAGACCAACAAGGAAGTATTATTTGTTTATTTGCCATAATAAATAAAAGGTATGTTTTTCTATTAGCCCTTTCTTAAATTTCGAAAATACAAATGTACTTATAGGGTTCTTGATATTCAAATGTTTGTTGCTAATCATAGTGAGAACATAGATCCTTTAGGTTGCATGTGAACTTAGGGTTTAAATTTTTTCCGCTAAAATAAGATTTTTTAACCTATAAAACCCATCAATTTGTAGAGATATGCCTCGTCTTCTTACACTTGTAGCAGACAACACAGTCTTCAAAATGCTTCTTCTTTCACTGGTCGCACCACTTTCCTTCTTGGTTGCTCCTGTACTTGTTGCTTGACTTCAAAAACTTCTTCTTCGTGATGTTTTGGTTGTTTCCTGAGGACCCATCAACCCCTCTCTTCTCACTGACTTCATCTCTATCGATGGTCCTCTTCTTTATCATATTATCCATAAATCTTGCGGCCCAAATAGCTGCTTCAAAAGTCGGTTCCTACTTGACCGGAATAGAATACTCCCATGGAAATCCCTTTGAGTACTTGTCAAGCTTGGTCGGTTCGTCGGGGACCACACGCAGTGCAAACTCCATTTTATCTGTGAAAGCATTGGTATACTCTTCTATCGTTATGCTTCCCTTTTTCAATGTTAGGAGTTAATTCTCCAACTCAAACATATCTTCATCTAAACAAAACTTCCTCTTGAAGTGGGTCAAAAACTCTTCCCACATTAGTTGCAACGGCTTGTTAGGGCTTAATGTTTTCCACAACATATTCCACTAATGAATCGTTGCACCCTTAAATTATCTCACATTGTAGGTGGTTTGAATCTTGCCAATGCAACCTCATGTGACGAAAGTTAGCTTCATTTCCGAGATCCAGTCCATTACTCCCACCGGATCCTCTTTCCCGTTAAATGATGACGGCTTAAAGTCATGAAATCCTTATACTTTCAATAGCCCCTAGGTTCATCATTCCTTCGGACCTCTGGCTCTTCTGGTCCTGGATAACTCTCAGAGTCATTATTTCCTTCCTGGACTGTCGTTAGATGACAGGGAACCGGTCCATTGTTGACTTGCTCAACAACTATTGGTTTATTGACCACTGACGCTACGCCTATAGCATTCGCTAATTCTTAGGTTAGTAGATTCCAAAACTCAATGCATTGTTAATCGAGCAAATCTTGCATCATCGCTCGTGCTTCATTTATCGAAATTTGATATGCTCCTACTATGACGTTCTAAGGTGTTGGACCTCCTTCATTATTGAGGACTCTACTGCTCGTTGTGATTTTCATATCGTTCTATAGTCGTAGAGGTGAGTAGCTCAGTATGGCGATATACTTCTTACTATATATATATATATATATATATATATATATATATATATATATATATATATATATATATATATATATATATATATATAGCACATAACAGCAGTTAAGGCATCTTCCTATAGTATGCTAGTGCTAGTGTTTATAGATATTTAACCTTATAAATTAGTTCTACTCATAATCAACCTCTTTTCTTGGATTTTGGTTAATCGATTTCAATTCTAACACACCTCTAGAATTGGATGTCGTTAAAACTGATATTGTATTTGGTAGCAATTATTGGTATTAGTTTCATGAACAATCTAATTAAAATCACATGAAATGTTTTAGAATACTTTGCCTCATTACATTTATTAGCAGCATAGGATAGAATTGCCGCAATCCTACCAAATGGTGGTAAAAACTTGCACACTAATAATAAGTAGCTCAAATATTACTACTCATGTAAAAAGTGATTTGAACCAATAATTTTTATGGTAAAACATTTTAGAGATAACATTTTATGCTAATTTCATGGTCCGAGTCATTAGACCCATGAATTCATCAACGTCAATCATCCCATCGCCGTCCGCATCCACCCCTTTCACCATTTTCCGGCAACCCTCTAAGCTACACCTCTCTCCTAGCTGCCTTAGCACCTGTAACAGCTCCTCCGCCGTTATTTTTCCGTTTCCATCCAGATCAAACACCTTAAACGCACTCTTGATATCCCCCGTTTTGACTCCACCTTCGGACTTCTGCGCCTCCATAAACTCGTCAAAGTCAACAAACCCGTCGCCGTCGGTGTCTATGGCTTGAAACGCCTTGGTCACCTCCGATTTAGCGTTCTTGCCACCAAGTGCGCCGACGGCTGAACTGTACTCCTCCTTGGAAATCTTGCCGTCATTGTTCTTGTCAAATTTATTGAACACTCGTCTCATCTCGCCGGCGTTCGGCTGGAAAACCGCCGGCGAACTGGGTTTTGATGGCTGGAGTGGTTGTTTTGACGGCGGTGGTGGTGGGGTTTTTGGAGATGATTTTCTTGAAACACCATATTTGAAATTGAAGAAACTCTTGCTTGACATTTTTTGAATTACAGGTTTTGATTTGATAAAATGAAGTATGGTTTGTTCTCCTTTTATACATCACTATAGACACAATTTATTTATAAAATAAATTATAATCATACGAATCTTAAAAAGTATTATAGTTTTATAAACTTGAACAATTTATTTGACTTGAAAACTTATATTCCAATTGAAACAAAATTGTTCAAGGATTTACAAGAATTTTATCCTTTGGTACACTTTTTTTCTTTCAAAAAGTTAAAATCAAATACAATTATTACAGATATTAATCTCACATATGATCCACATACAGTGAATATTTCCTTTTGTAAACACATAATGATTTATGGGTAGATATTAATATTCGAATAAGTCGGCAAAAAGGAAGAATATTAATACAGCCTAACTTTCTCATCGATTTGCAAAAAGCCAAAAACAATTCGATGAATTAGATAACTTTTGTGTAACTACATATTCTTAGCGATATGCATGATTATGTTTATTTAGAATCACAATCATGCTTTAAAAAGGTAATATAAAATATTAACTAAAAGACTGCCAGGTTGGATACAATCTGTTTTTATTTTTTAGAAATGGCAAACAATCCCAAACTAGAAAAAATAATCAAATTAAATTCTTCTAATTGTGATATCGAATGATCTAAATCTGTTTAGTTAATCAGATCCAACCTCTTATCAAACCCAGTAAAAAACACATAAAATAAGTTTCACAAAATTATGTAATAATTACAATGTTCTGTTAATACCATGAAAGGATATGAATTTTGAGAAATTCCATTTACATATAAAAGAAAAAGAACGTTCTTTTATTTTTGAATCTTTGGACCAAATTTCTTGGGCGGAAAGTGAAGAAGATTCGCTCATGGTATATAATATATTGCTTTGTACCAAAGAACCTCAGTTTGATGTTATCTGAATGGAATATTACCAAATGTTATATTTAAGAGAATAATAGACTTGCATGTGAAGTTACAAATTAACAAAAACGAATATTAGTTGAGTTTTTTCAATCATTAGAATTTTTATGATCTTTGTCATTTAAAAGGAAGCCAGCATCAAACACAAAGTGAGCATTGGGCTCTCTCTCTCTCTCTCTCTCTCTCTCTCTCTCTCTCTCTCTCTCTCTCTCTCTCTCTCTCTCTCTCTCTCTCTCTCTCTCTCTCTCTCTCTCTCTCTCTCTCTCTCTCTCTCTCTCTCTCTCTCTCTCTCTCTCTTCTCTCTCTCTCTCTCTCTCTCTCTCTCTCTCTCTCTCTCTCTCTCTCTCTCTCTCTCTCTCTCTCTCTCTCTCTCTCTCTCTCTCTCTCTCTCTCTCTCTCTCTCTCTCTCTCTCTCTCTCTCTCTCTCTCTCTCTCTCTCTCTCTCTCTCTCTCTCTCTCTCTCTCTCTCTCTCTCTCTCTCTCTCTCTCTCTCTCTCTCTCTCTCTCTCTCTCTCTCTCTCTCTCTCTCTCTCTCTCTCTCTCTCTCTCTCTCTCTCTCTCTCTCTCTCTCTCTCTCTCTCTCTCTCTCTCTCTCTCTCTCTCTCTCTCTCTCTCTCTCTCTCTCTCTCTCTCTCTCTCTCTCTCTCTCTCTCTCTCTCTCTCTCTCTCTCTCTCTCTCTCTCTCTCTCTCTCTCTCTCTCTCTCTCTCTCTCTCTCTCTCTCTCTCTCTCTCTCTCTCTCTCTCTCTCTCTCTCTCTCTCTCTCTCTCTCTCTCTCTCTCTCTCTCTCTCTCTCTCTCTCTATATATATATATATATATATATATATATATATATATATGAGCTAGAATTTGGTAATGGCAGGGCTTGTATCGGTATAAAACTTTTAATTTTACATTTTACGTAACATATCAAATTTAGAAAACAATCACTTCGAGTATACCTGATTAAAAAACATAAACAATTATTTGTTATTCAACCCAAGTGATATTTCTGTGTTTTGAAGTTAAATCTAAAAAAAAAAAATGAGCGCATCCACTATTTAGTTTAATTAGGATGAACTCATAAAAGTTTTGAACATGATTACCTTAAAACAATATATATCATGCTAGTTAACACAAAATAGATTATAGATTTTAGCTTCAATATTAGATTTTAAATAAAATTGATCTCTTTTGTTTTTCAACCACAATCTGAAATCAAACGAATTTCAATAACACAATTATCACACGAACATATAAATTGGATTTGAGTCATTCTTAATTTCAGTAGTAATTTACGTATGCTTGTATTTGATTATGCTTTAATTAAGCTTGGTATGATTGTATTTGATTATGTTTTAATTAAGCTTGGTATTAGGCCTTGTTATCGACCCAAGGCCCTCATTGTAATCTTTCTATATAATGCCCCTAATAAATAAATATAATTTTGTTACTTGTCATCCCCTTATTTATCACTATGTCATAGTGTTATTTTGTGGTAAATTCAGATTAAATATATTTATGTGTTAGTTTATGTTTTTTTTTTCTATTTTATTAAATTTCATATAATACTTAAATGTAATAAATGCAATAATAAATGTATATCGAATTTATTAATACAATTTTTCTTATAATTTTTAAATTTTAAATTGAATCTAATTATTTAGTTGTTTATTTATTTAAATTATTAGTTTAATATTTAAAAGATAAATAAGCATTTTAATTTTAATAATTAAATATTTCTCTTTTTCTTCTTATAAATCTAAATTTTCTAAACCGTAAGATCTTCATGTTTTTTTTTATAAAACACATGTAATACATAGGTCTCACAAACTAGTGGTTGTATAACGAAAAATGAGAGATCAAGAAAAATATTTGTCATCATGATAGAGGTGCACAAAATAAAACAGTTTTTTTAACCAATAAAAAAAATGAATAGGTTTTTTTTCCTAGATGTTCCGACTAAAAATTGGTTGTTTTGAAGTGGTTTTTTTTTCTTAAATTTGGAAGACCTGTTTTTGGACCAGTTTTTAACCGGAAAAAAAAGTGTTTTGTTGCTAGTAAACTTTGAGTAGAAAAACTGATCATTTGGTTGGAGAAAATTTTGAATAAAAAATAGCTTTTTATACCGGTTTAATCGAAACCGGAAAAACTGGTTCTTCCATATTGTAACTTTTATTGAAACTTTTATTCGCCTCAAGGCTTTTGTTATCTTAAACAATAGTATTTAGGCTATTAGGTATGGGCAACATGTTACTACATGTTATCACACTCAAAAGTTTGTCACCTAACCATCCTAGTCATATATGGTGTTATAACACCAAGTGTGAAAAAAAGCAATATCAAATAACATGTTATAATACCCTCTAATTTTCATGTCATCCTTTTTATTTTCTTTTTTGTTTGTTTGTTAAATAATTATAAAAACAAATATAAATCATAAAACACACTGTTTTAATAATAATTAATAATAATAACAACAACAAAAAAATAGATTATATAAGTCTAGACTCCAAATGATATTTTTTTTGGAAATCAGATTTGTAAGACAAATTTGGCTAGGTGTTTAATTCATAAGAATGTGGAACTTATGGGGTCAAAATTGCCCAAATCGAAAACTTATTGTCTTCTGGTAAACCAGTTTGCACAAAGGGGATCGTAAGAAGCCAACATTCAAAACAACATCGTTTTCTTTTGTTACCACAGCAATGCCAGGTAACATAAAGTGCAAAAACACGAATAGAGGCGGTGTTCCATGCTTGCAACGACGTTTTTTGGTATGCCACATTAGGATAACGTCGGTAGGTGTTGTCCATACCGGCCAGCCTTATATATGTTCTTATGTTCTTGGTATGCTAGTATTCTAGTAACATGGTATTTTTTGTTGATGAAATATTATGGTCCTGATTATCTTATTGTCAATGAAATGATTTCTATCTATTGAAATAGAATATTTATGTGAATGTGATTCCGCTTAATGATATTTCTATATCAAACCTTCAATATGAGAAAAAGTTATATTATGGTAAAAAGAAATCCATAACAAATTTTATAAAATGACTTTTTTTTTTACTCATTTGACTTTGAGTCTTGTAACAAAGCCGCATTTTACTAATATCTTCCACATGGGTCATTCAAATATACTTTGCAATGCCACTAAGCAATAATTTTTTACCACCAAGGACTTCATCTTGCTATATATAAAAGATTTGCAAATGTTTTATAATGGCCCACCAGTTTCTTCTTCTAAAAACAGATGAATAGTGATTAGTTGGTCCACCATTTGCAATATCTTAATATTGCACCGGTGTGAGTGTTTTAAAGAAAAAAATAAAATGAATAAAATCCAAATGTAGATTGTATTTTTTTGTATCAAAGTTCGAAAGAATTAAAAGGATTTTAGTTGTTGCCATAGTTAAGAAGTTTATTATCAAAAATCTTCATATTTCCTCTTTCTTCTTAAATTTTACCTTTGTCCTTAAAATGACATGGGATTCGGGAACACAGAATTAGAGTGGGATGACTTTAAAAAGGGTATTTTTGGATCAACAATAAAGATTGCCATATTTATTCCAAATATGTTATTATTGAGTGTACATGTGAGAGATAAAGTCAAGAATAACATTTTAAATTTTCCATTTTATTTAGGTTATGATGTACAACTATGAATAACATTTTAAGATTAAGAGGAAATTAAACGGATCGTCTGTGTGGTTTGGGTTAACATACGTGTTTGATCCCTAACGTATTTTTTTTAACTCGGATCATCCCTATTATATGTTTTTTTGCATGTTTAGTCTCTACCATACCTAAAATGACTATGTTACCCTTACTAAAGTCTTTTTAATTAATTATACTATTATTGAAATTATTAAAAAAAAATAACATGTCCCACCTCTTTTATCCGAAACCATTCTTTTTCTCTATCTTTTAGAAAATAACGTCATTGTCAATCATCGGAGAAGAAAAATTATTTGGTTATACCGATGATAGAGTAGCCAAGATGGCTTTGCGTGCTGAAACCTAGAGTGTCACCGGTGAAGACACAAAATCCCATAACCATGTCGGTCACTGGAGAAGACACATGTGTAAAAGAGGAGAACGATTCAAGATTTGGGGGTGAGTGTTTACATTCACCAAGATTGAAAAAAAATCCCCTGAGATATAGGTATTCATTGGAGTAGATACCTTAAACCACACATCCGCCTCGTAGCTGGAATATAATAGATTTTGGGATTTCACGAAAACTATGATACGCAACTTTGATGGGAGGAAATCTTGTTTGATATCGTTGTTGGATGAAACGAGGTTACCGAAGAAGACGGAGGAGACGTTGGAGCTTACCATAGCAAGGAATTATATGAAAATATGAGGATTTTCATAAATCGATTTCTTTTAGTTTGTTTTGGCTGACTTGGATTTTTAGAGGTCTTGCCAAAGAAGATGAAAGAGCGCGTCAGAGTAGCTTGAATGGGAAAGAGTCGTCGGCGTTGCTATCGGAGTAGTAGCTTATTTGGATTTTCAAAAATCAATTATATGAATGGTCTTGTCGAAGGAGATGATAATACAAACTTCATCTGAAATAAAAACCAAAGGCGGCTAGCGGTTTCCGGTGAAAGAATAGTTAAGAAAGACTAAAAAGGAAAGTATATGTTTTTTTTTAATGGAAAATCTCCTAAACTACACCTTAAATTCACTTATGTTCACGACGAGACTTGAACCTTCAATCTCAAGAATGGACGACAACATCAGATATCACTAAACTAAAAATCCTTTGGTCACAAAGTATATGTGATGGAAAGAGAATGGGTGTGTGGGGAGTGAACCCCAATATGTAATATTAATAATTTCAATAAATGTATTAATTAATTAAAAATAAATTATTAACGGTTTGCATAGTTACTTTAGATATGTTATGTACCACATGTGCAGCAAAAACAAACGTATAATAAGAATCGTCCTAATTAAAATACGTTAGGAACCAAAAAGGTTATCGGCCAATTCAATTGGTTAATAGTTATAGAAAACTATAAACGTAGCTTTATTTGAATCGGCGGGATGCCGAGAAGCTAGACTCTGTAACAACATGCACCAATACCATACTTCCTCCGGCAAACTTCCAGCTCTTTTTGCCGCCTGCACACAACTTACCCACTTGAAGCTTTTGAAATCTCACCTTATCGTCCATGGTTTCTTTAAACAAGAGGCAGTTGTGGGAAATTTTCTTACACGATGCTTTGATCTGGATGATCCCCAATCAGCTCTATCAACCCTCTCCAGAATCAACCCGACCTTGTTCTTGCAGAATTTGACCATCAGGTGCTTACATGATCATAAATTGTACCAGAATGTTCTTTCTGTGTATAAATTTTGCCAGTCTTCTAGTTGCCCATCGGATAATTTTACCTTCCCCTTCGTCCTCAAGGCTTGTTCGGCCGTAAACGCTGTTCGGAATGGTAAGGAGATTCACTGCGTTATTGTGAGAACTGGGTTCGATCAAAATGTAGTTGTGCAGACAGCTTTAGTGGATTTTTACGCAAAAAATGGTGATATCAGTATTGCCCGCAAGTTGCATGATGAAATTACTCAACCAGATTTGGTCTCATGGAACGCATTGCTTTCTGGGTATTCTTTTCATGGACTTAATCACGAAGCTATCCATGTCTTTAACCGGATCAGACTTACAGATTTGAACCCTAATGTGAGCACTTTCGCTAGCTTAATTCCAGTGTGCTCTCGTTTGGATGATTTAAGGATAGGAAAGTCGCTCCATGGGCACGTTTTAAAATGTGGGTACTTCACACATGATTTCTTGATTCCTGCTTTCATTTCAATGTATGGCAACAATCAAGATTTATCCATTGCTAGAGGTATATTTGATTATACATCAAAAAAGAATGTTACCATGTGGAATGCCATGATCTCTGCCTACACACAAAACCAGAAATCTCATGATGCAATTGAGCTATTCGGAGAAATGACTCGTGATCATATCACACCTGATATGGTCACTTTTGTGTCTATAATCCCTTCTTCTGGAACTGATTATGGTGAGTCTCTTCATGCATATGTTATCAAATTAGGGTTACAAAACCAACCAGCTATTGCCACCACCATTTTGTCAATGTATGCAAAGTTTGGTCATCTGAATTCAGCTAAATTCCTCTTTAATCACATGAACTACAGAAACCTTTTGTCATGGAATGCTATGGTATCTGGGTATGTTTATAATGAGTGTTGGAATATGAGTTTAGCTGCATTTTGTGAAATGCAGGCTCATGGTGTTCATCCAGATGCAGTCTCTATAATAAACATTCTTTCTGCATGTTCTGGACTGGAAGCAACTCGTTTAGGTCAATCTGCTCATGCTTTTAGTCTTAAAACTGGGATTGATTCAAATCTCAACTTATCTAACACACTACTTGCTTTTTATACTGATTGTCACAAAATGAGCTATTCCTTTTGTGTATTTGAAAGAATGGATGTAAGAGATAACGTTTCATGGAATACACTAATATCAGGATGTGTACACAATGGAGAAGATGAAAATGCAATTCTCCTTCTTCGCCAAATGCAGAAAAAAGGTGTGAAATTTGATTTAGTCACCTTGATAAGTGTACTCCCTTGTTTCAAGAATCTTGAAAATTTGGTTCAAGGTATGGCTGTTCATGGCTGTGGTATAAAACTTGGTTATGCATCTGATGTTTCTTTAGCCAATGCACTTATCAGCATGTACATGAACTGTGGAGAACTCGATACAGGAAAGTTGATCTTTGATGAGATACCCAATAAGGATGTGATTTCATGGAATGCTCTGATAACTGGTTATCATCTTCACATGGTACATAAAGAGGGGATTTTGATGTTTGCTGGAATGATGAAGGATGGGGAAAACCCTAATCAGGTAACCTTATTAAATTTGTTGCCAATGTGTTATACACGAATGCAAGTGAAGTCAATTCATGCTTATGCAACTAGGAGATGGAGTATCATGCTTGAAACCTTGTTCATGGCTTCTCTCATATCTGTATATGGTCGATTTGGTGATGTAAGATCATGCAAATTTTTGTTTCAAATGGGAGAAAAAGGGGATATTTCAATCTGGAATGCTATTTTAGCTGCTCATGTGGAATCAAATCATGCCATGATGGCTGTCTCTTTGTTCTCCAGTTTGCTTAGAGTGAAAATACAACCTGATTATATAACTATTTTGAGCTTAACTTCAGCTTGTGCTCAGATAAACCATACCAACCTTACAAACTGTGTAATGGGTTATGTTTTAAAAAAGGGGATCAACAAGTATGTAGCTGTAAGCAATGCGTTTATTGACTTGCATGCTAAATCTGGGAACATATCGTATGCAGAGAATGTGTTTGATGAAATGCTTGTTAGAGATATCATCTCTTGGAATACCATGATTCATGGATACGGGTTACATGGTAATGGTGAAGCTGCATTTGCTTTATTCACACAAATGAGAGATTCGGGTTTCAAACCTGATGAAGCGACATACATTAATATCTTGTCTGCTTGTAGTCATGCTGGATTAGTTGATGAAGGATGGATGGTGTTTAAATTGATGCTAAAAGATGATGAAATTTCACCACGGATGGATCACTATGGTTGTATGGTGGATTTGTTGGGTAGAACAGGAGAAGTGAAAAAGGCTTATGATGTTGTGAGGAGGTTGCCATTTGAGGCTTCTGTAAGCATGTTGGAGTCTTTATTGGGTTCTTGTTTGAATCATGGAGAGATTGAAATCGGGGAGGAAATAGGGAGACTGATTCTCGAAAGGGATCCAGAGAATTCGGGAGTGTATGTGATGCTTTATAATGTGTATGCAGGAAGTGGGAGGTGGAGTGAGGGTAATAAAGTTAGGTCTTGTATTGAAGCAAAGAATTTGAGGAAGTTGCCAGGATTTAGTTTAGTGTAATTGGTGGGTGTTAGAAGTAGTAGTTGAGGGCAATGATCCTCATAAGGAAGGAGACAATATAGAGGCGAGATGGTTAAAGTGGAGGCTCCCATTGAAACTGAAGGGGAAATTCTACACGTGGCAATTAGGCCAGCTATGTTGTATGGATCTAAATGTTTGCATGAGAGGAAGATGCCATGGTGGACATGTGGCAGAACAATATTGGACAACATACTAAATGTGAAAGTGGCAATCAAAAATAAGTTGGGAGTGACATCAATCACCAAATATTGAGGAAAAGATAAGGTGGTTTGGGGCTTTGGGACTACATCGCACAGGCCACCCGTTGGAATCGAACTCAGTGATAGGCTAAGCCGTCTCTTTCCATTAACTTTAACCAATTATTAAAAAGCCCGCCTGGTGGTTAACATTTTGAAAAAGCTTCTTTGAGAATTTTAATAGTTCTATTTATCTAAAATTCCCTTTATTTAGTTTGTTATTTCTTAAGCATACGTCATATTTCAAAGAAACTAAGATTAAACCATCTATCTATAATCGCTATGAATTTAATATTTGATAAATAAGAAATTATTAAATATTTATCAAATAAATGGACTAGTAAATAATAATAAAGAATGGACAGTCAAATATAGTTAGGATGGTAAAATGAAATAATATTATTGCATAAGAGAGAGGTAAAGTTAAATGCAGAAAAAAAAAAAGGTAAAATAAGCACTTATAAGTTATAAATATAGATGGCTAATAGAAAAAAGGTAAAACAAGTCATATTTTCCAATAGTAACAACCTATATATCGGTTATTTTAAAATAGTGATGAGCTCTAAATAAAACTTGCATATTATATTATCTTCCATACGGCTCGTATGATGCTATAGATAAATATGATGCTATAATGCACAAATAGATGAAAATATATTGTTACTTCATGCACTTATAACCAATCTCAGTACATAAATTATACTGTTGTTTTTTGCAGTTATAACCATTTATGGAAGTATATTGCTATTTATTGCATCTATAGAAGTATATTACTATTTCTTCATTTTATATACATACATACTTGCATAAAACCATTACAAGTAACTAATTTAGAGCTATATTAGATGCAACTGAATGCAATGTACTTTCATTATATCATCTTTAATTTCACAAATCGGTCCTAATAACAAACAGGATGAGAAAAGGAGGTTTTATTTCAATGATCTTCAACATAATTCCAATACATCAAACACCCACAAACAACTTATCTATATCAAAGTTCCGATTTTACACCACAATAATAACCAAAACCAAAACCCAAACCCCCAATTCTTCCTACCTTTCCAACTTTTAAGAACACCAATAGTTGTTGTACTACCAACTTCTACTACATAAACCCAACTTATCTATCAATCAAACTCCTCTCACAAAAAAAAAAAAAAAAAAAAAAAAAAAAAAAAAAAAAAAAAAAAAAACTCCAATCAACATCCTCAAAACATATTCTCATCCAGCTGTTGAAGACGACCCACCCGAAGCAGCCGGTGCCGGCTGTTTGGCCACATAAATCTGTTTCACTTTTGTTGAAGGCGGAAAGCTTTTCTCCGGCCCCATGGATTGGTACCTTCCATGGAATATACCAGTCCTACGATGGGGGGACCACTGTGGCCCCGGTCCTGGTCCCGGTCCCCCCATTGATTTGTTTTTAGGAGACATCCCTCCTCCTCCACCACCCCTTTGATACCCATAACCATGATGATTATGATGATGATGATTGTTATTATTGTTATTATACTGTTGAGAAGAAGACAAATTCTTATTACCCTGTTGATGATGGTGTTGTTGATTCTTGAAAGCATTTGTAGTTTCACCACCTACATCAACAGTCTTTGTGGTTGTACCGGTCACCAGAGCAGCAGATGTAGTGGAAATGGACGGCCCAGATGAGTCCACCACCAACCCAAGTTCATCAGGGAACGATGGAGTTGAGGTTTGAGGTTCCGAAAATCTATTGGGAGGAAACGTTGACTGGTCAACAGGGTGTCCTACATGGCTGCTGAACTGTGAAGGTCCAGTCATAGCTTCCGGTGGCTGTTGTTGTAAAGGTAGTGACATTGGAACTGCATGAGGTACATGGGACCACCGCGGCATATCTGGTGCAGCCTGTTTTTTACATATTTAATCGAATTTTGTCACTTTGAAACATACAAAAAAAAAAAAAAAACAATGAATAAAAATTTTGAAAAATGATTTAAGATGAATAAAATTTTACCTGAAAAGGAGGGACATCAAACATTGTCAAAGGGGAGCCCATGGGCAATAACGGAGAGCCAGGGGCAAGATGTCGTTGTCCAGAAACCATCATGTCTTCTTCACCTCTAGAAACAGAAACAGAAGATGTTGTGGGATCATGCTTCCAGTCTGGTTGTTTCCCAGATGGAATATAAGTGGCACCCATAAAGCTCAACCCGACCTGCCCGAACTGCCCGACCGGAGCGTAATGGTTGTACACCACCATATGTGGTGGGGCTTGCACGCCCGGGGAACCGATGAAGGGACCCGTGAATCCAGCTGGTGGTCCGTAAAACGAGTCCATTCCAGAATGGTTTTGCCAGGGTGGCGGCATGTGTCTTGGATTTGATCCGGAATTTGTAGTTTTTTGGGATTGGGGTTGGGTCCCACCGGATTCGTCATGTGGGCCAAAAGCAAAAACAGGCCCAGTCATCATGGGATGAGGATGATGTGGAGGAGGAGGAGGATGATGATGGTTCATCTCGTAGAATGGAAAGTGAGAAGGTGTGGGACCATGGAAATGAGAAAGCATTTGGGCGGTTGATGAGCTTTGAGGACTAGGCAATGGTGGCCATAGAGATGATATTGGTGGAGTTTCAACAGAGAGATCAGCAGGAAGCGATACACTTAGAGATTCTTCAGGTTTAGATTGGCCTCCAGATTGTTGATCTGCAAACCACATTTTAAATTAATAACTAAAATAATAAAGAAAAACAATAAACTCGACATTACCATTTGAAACTGAGACGGGTCCGGTTTCGGGTCCCACCCCATTGCCAACGATCTCATCTCTATCAATGGCAGCAACAGCTTCAACTTCAGCCTCAGAATCTTCTTTTTTAAAGAATATATTGCAATCATTTTCGGTTTTTGAAATGTTTTGAGTCATGTCAGGACGAAAAGACCCCGGAGCCCCAATCACATGCGACACAACACGGCTACTAGGAGGGAGTATTGTAGGTGAGGTAACTGCCCCTGTTAATTATAGCTTAGCTTTATTAATTTGAGATATAATGTAATGTTTAAAAATTTAAATAAAAAAATAAGCTTACCAAACTGAATTTTTTCACCAGCAAGCAGAGAGTTGATGGGGCTTGAAGATGATGAAATAGATTTTCCTTTTGTCAAGATTGATGAGGATGGTAAGATGGGTTCAGTAACCAAGGTGGTGGTATTGGTATTGGTATTGGTATTGGTATTAGTATTGGTAAGATCGCCTATAGATGTTACATGTGTTGTATTGAACCTTGCAGGCTTCATAGCCTCATCAAGTTGAGTTTGAGTCAATGGAATAACCTGTATGTATGTTGTATTAAAATTAGTTCGACATTTCACAAGAAATTAAAAAATTAAAAACTGTTCACCTGCGGATCCATTCGTGCATTACCCCAGTCACCCAAAGATGTTTGAACATCGTCAACAGCCTTATTTTCAGTCTCAAACATGCGACTTGAACTACTATCTTCCACAATACCAGATCCTCTTTGTGGAGTCCTATAAAGTAATGTATATAGTTAACTAAATTTATTATAACAAATAATTTAAATACTATTTTTTCCATTTGATATAAGAAAATATAATACTTGTTAGTATCCACAGCAGGAGTGCCAATTGGAGCCAATGGTTGAGATTGAGAAGACACTGTTGAAAAGTCAGCCGAAGGTTCCTTCTTTGATGCTTCACCAACCAATGAAACAGAGATTTTATTTGAGCCTTGAACAGAAGGACGTGTCTTTCGTGGTTGCTGATAATTTTTTTTTTAATAAAATAATGTTAATTGTCAAACACTCAAACTAAACATAAAGAGAACAAAACTGAGTGTAGAATAAATAAAAAGTAATAACCTTTGCGACACGTGATTTTGCCTTGATTTCTTTTTCTCTCTGTTCACGTCGATCATTCAACATCTGTCGTTTTGATCTGACCTCAATGAAGTCATCTTCATCACTTGGACATTCGATCCCTGGTTGCTTGAACACACGTACAACACCGCTTTGCAATGGTGCATCAGATCCATCAACCTCTTCTTCTAGAATGTTCATGTTCCTCTTTAAGTTACCACCTTCACTTGACTGGGTCTTGGGTGGTGTTAATCTTGCAGTTTCTTTCATCTCATGAGAACCCGACCCATCAGGTACAACCCGCTTCAATGACTTAACAGGCACCATATGACGCCTATACCCGCTTCTAGAAGCTCCCATATGTTTGAGCTTGTCATCAAAATTAGAAGAACCAATGCCAGGTGTCTGTTTTCTATCGGAATTTTCACGGACTCGAAACTCGGTTCGTTGAATTGGGCGTCGGTTTTTCCGGTATTCGTTAACAGGAGAAGGGTCGTACCCATGAAAAGATCTTGACCCGGAATTTTTCGGGGGGTATGTTGGTCTTTTACCCTTGTTAGGACCTGGAGCCTTTGACAAGGGCACATCTTTTTGAGAAGATTTGTTATTATCAGGAGTGCCATGTAGCTTCTCTTCGGTTTGTGTAACTGGTTTGGATGCAATTCCAGTCAACCCCCTTGACCAATTCTCATGATTGTCTTTTTTCATGGTTTCTTGAGAGAACTGGTTAGGTAAAGCTCCAGAATTTGAAGTCTGATTCATGTTGAAATGGGTTTGGTGAATGTTTGATTGTGAAGTTATTGGAAGAATTCCCTGTGAAACAGGAGATGTGTATCTTAGTTGACCAAATTGGAAAAGAGGAGGTTGTGATTGGTGGTGTAGGTGGCCCATTGATGAACCAACAGGTGGATGAAGATGAAGAGGCATCTGTATCGATCCAATTTGTATGGCTGGAACAGGAGATGGTATTAAAGAAGGCCCAGAAAACAACCCAAACTGGAGTTTGACTGGTAAATCTGTCTGAATTGGTACAGAAGGTAATGCATGTGTAGTGGTAGAAGAATCTGATGTCGCATTTTGAGGCTGGACAACTGATTCATTAATCACTGAATTGACTGAATCAACTGCATCTTGTTTTTCTTCTGGTGTCTCAATTGTATTCACATCCGTTTCATCACCTGGGATTCTAACTTCAACACCTTCATTGAATCCCAAGACTAAATTTTCCATCACATTATTCGAGTTTTTCTCTTCAAGACCCATGTGCTGAAATTCCTGTGTCAGGTTTATATTCTCATCGTTTCCTTCATGAACTTCATCTTCTTCACCATACCCATCATCATCTTCATCATACTCTTCTTGTTCCTGCATCTCATCTTGATTCTCAAGACTCCATTCCTCATCATCATCACCTGCTGCCATTGTAGTCACTTCTCTAACTTCTCCAGGTTCATCATTTGCATCATGTTCAGGGGTCTCATTTCCATCACCTCCAGTTGGGATAACAGAAGAATCATCCAGCTCATCATGAGAGAGATGTGTTGGGGAGCTAGGTGGACTTGAGACTGAAAGAGATGATTGTGAGTCACATCTTAGTGTGTCATTCTTTTCCAACTTCTGCGCCATGATTTCTTGTTGAACATCAACAAGATCAGATTGTTCAAGCTTGTCTTGAACACCACCATAACTCCCCCCTGTTCTTGCAGTTGATTCCAGAGAACTTGAAGGAGCAGAAAGTTCATTCTCCCCTCTCACTGAAGATTTAGGAATAGATGATAAGGATGGAGGGGGAAGAACACGAGGCTGCTTCATGGAATATCTTGACCTTCCATATGGATAAAGCTTATCTGACTCTGAATTATTCATATACAACCTATTTCCACGAGAATGCCCCTGTCCATGTCCCCAGACTTCACCAACATTGTCATAAAATTCTGACTCGATATCTCTGGTTCTTCCATAAGAATCTCCATCCCCGAAAGAATTCCATCTGTGATCATGAGGGAATCCATCAGTATCAGGATCTTGAATTCCTCCTCTGAAAGGAGACCTTGATGACATGTATCCACCTCCTGAATAAAAGTCTTTTCTGGGAAAAGATCTCCCACCAATGGGTGCTTCTCGCCTGGGACTATGATGACCATTTTCTTGATCATTGAGTAAGAAAGATGAGTTGCTTCCAACTTCAAATGCATCACGTTTCCATGGATTAACAGGCTTTCCTCTTTCCACAAAGCTAGATGAAACTTCTCTAGAAAACTGAGGCCTGTCAAAGGGTCTGTCAATTGCAGATGAATCAGAGCTTGCTGAAGTTGTAATTCTCTCCACCATTCTCTGACTAACTTCCCAGTTATCAAGATCTGAATCCATAGATGCATCACTGTCTTTTCCACCAGCTGGAACTTCATCATCTCCACCACTCTTTCCAACCTCAGCTTCCCTCTTTGCGATTTTAGCTTCCAATTCTAGAAGCTTCTGTTTGGCAGCTTGTTTCCTTCTCTCTTCCTCAAGAAGCATCCTTCTTTTCTCTTCTTCACGAGCAACCCTTTGCTCTTCAGCTTTCTGAATGGCTTCTAACCTCTCTTGTTCTGCTCTCCATGCAGCTTCACGAGCTTCTTCTTCCATTCTTCTTCGTCTTTCTTCTTCCTCTATGATTACCCTTCGTTTCTCTTCATCTTCTCTACGTGCTTGCTCTAAAGCTCTTTCTTGTTCTTCAACAACCCTCTGTCGTTCCATCTCTTGCATCTTTTGAACTCTTTCAAGTTCAGCCTCAAAAGACTCCCTAACAGGATCATGAAAATCTGTCTGTTTAATCACCTCCTTCTTTCTTTTAACCACTCCAACTAGGTTTCCAGTAAATGGGTCTCTTTCATCATAAACACTCGAACTGAAGTCTTTTTGATAAGGGTCGTCTAGGTAATTTCGCTCACTCTTTGAAAAAGAAGACTTCTCCCTACCATAATTTGACCCTGCAGCATTCTGGTATCTAGGGGATTCTACAGAGTGATTCCAGTGGCGTTGTCCCCCTTGTCTCCCTTGCCCTGTATCCCTTCTCACATAGTTTCCTGAAACCACACCATGGTGAGCATTGTCTCCCAAAGCTGGCGTGTATTTACTGTTGTTATAACTATCTGGCACAGTGACATTGTTTCTGTTACTTATAACTTGAGGAACAGTAGATCTATCATCATGAACAGAAGAGCTCCTCCAAGAATTGTTTTCCCTGTCTTCCCTACTATGCATATTTGTCTCTCTCCGGTAAGGATCAGGTTTAAGGACCTCAGAAGTGGGACCCTTTGCTATGTTACCCATGTGCTGACCACGCCTTTCGGATAGATTATTAGGTGGCTTATGTGGCAAAATGCTGCTCCTAGGCACATCAAAATCTTTATCCCAATATGTTTCACTTTTGGGAAACTCCTGATCTCTGCCACTCCTTCCTGCAAACCCATAACCTGTATCTCGCTCATCATCAGCCCAATCAGACCTTGGATTCAACCGTATAAGTGGTAGAGGGTCCTCTTGCTTCTGAGCATGATCCGGGCGTGCACTGTTTGATCTTCTTGGACTTTGCCCACCGTTTTCATTCATGCCATTTGCAATGCGATGGGAAGATTGGATATGAGCAGGTGAACTGAAACGAGAATTGTTTCTTAGATCATTGGATGACTCCTCACTAACTAACTGTTTCAGCTTTTGGAAAGATCCTTCCTTCTGTTTTTGTGCAGGACCTGATGAGGAAGGCAAAGCAGCCCGTAAAGATGGAAAATCTTCTCCTCTCAACACCATAGCTTTCTCTAGAGTAGGCATGTTTGGATGATGAGCTGATGATGTATCTCCATGGCCAAGTCCACCACCAAACCTAGCTGAAGGAGGCATATAAGTGCCACTTCCCTTGGTAGCTGCTGCACCTTCAGTATAATTCACACTCTCTGAAGCCAGAGTATCACCACCAACTTCCTTCTCCTGCAAAGCAACATTTCCAGGTTTGGTCCAGCCCATACCTGAAGAAGTTGGTCTTGAACCACTACCTGAACCAGCACCACCAGCCACCCCTCCGCCTGCCCCTGATGAATCAATTTTCTCATATTCTTTTCTCAGTGAAGGCAAGTTCAAGGGGGGTGGAACAGATAACTTCGGGACAGCCTTCTGCAGAGGACGGTTTCTTGATAGAACAACCATCCCACCACCGCTACTAGCATGCCCACCAGGTCGGGCACGGTTTGTCCCAACACCCGATCCATAAGAGCCACTATGAGGTGGATAATTATGATGAGAAGGCTGCCCATATAACTTATTCAAATTTACAGACACAAACTTGGATCCAGAACCGCCATGGTTGTTGGCCATAATCGAAGAATCCAACCCGCAAACCTTGTTCTCAATCCGCAACAACGCATCAAAACCCTAGCCCTAGGTTTCTCTCTCCTCCACAAATATCAGGTGTGTACACACGCAGGCTCTGTTCAGCAGATCTCACAGTGAACGCGAATAGAAAAACCAAACCTTCGAACGCCCTCTCAGCCTATCTGAGAATGAATAAAAACACTGTGATCGAGACGAAAATTGATAAAATATACTTAATAAATGCACACGATATATAGATCAATCAGTGAGTCCTGTCCATGATTAGGGCTTCAAATGTTGTGAAATTTGATCGGGAAACACGATCAAGTTGACAGAGTATAAGATGGAATAAGTTACCTCCGACGATGTAATACGGCGGATAGCGATGGTGATTTGCGCCGGTGGTAGATAAAAAGACGTCACAGAAGCCCTACAACCGCTCTAGTCAGGGCGAGGGCGAAGGAGAGTTGATTTTTTGTTTTAAGATTTGGGGAGAGGAGATGAAAGTGTACAATTTGATGGAAACCTATTTTGGTCGGTGTGTTTTTTAGTTTTACAGAAAGTTACATAAATCATCCCTTCACATATCATTTATTAACAATTTAGGTATCACAAAATTTGAAAACTAAAAGGCAGTCCTTTAAGTAATCTTACATACCAAAAGAATTTCTTCCTTGACAAACATAAGCAAAAACGGTGTTATAGCCCTTCATTTGCAGCCGACTTCACGATTAGGGGAAATTTTATAGTTTTTACTTGTTTTTTTATGTCTTCTCTTGTTTTATTTTGTATTTTCTTTATTATAAAGTGTCACATTACCACGTTAGAACCTCTCTCCATATAAGGGCTTAAGCTATTAAATCTTCATGGAAAAAAAGTCTGAAGTCATCAAAGAGATATATAGTGATTTATCTTTCATACAAGTTGTAAAAGCATTATTTTATGCATTCACTGAGGAATACATTATCCTGTAAGTTTATCAAATCTACAGAAAGGTATTGTAGTTATGTGTAGAAGACATTATACACAAACGTTAATGTCAATATATATATATATATATATATATATATATATATATATATATATATATATATATATATATATATTATTAAACATATTGCCTATTTCTTGAAAATTAAGAGGTATAACACGTATAACACCATGTACAATCCTATTAAGCTTACAACACACGTGTATCATTGTAACTTATTGGTTTTAGTTTCTCCTATGTCTAGATGTTGGAAAACCCTAATATCTTCCATCAGCCGCCATTTCTCCTGCATCTCCTTCGTGTCCCTCCTTACTCTCTTCAATCTCCGATAGCCTCGGTTACCACCAACCTGTTGACGTTGTCGTTACCTTCACTAACATCTGCCGCCCGGTTCTACTTATGTCGAGACGAGAAACCCTAACTCTATCTCGCTGCCACCATCAACACCACTATCGCACACCGGAAACCCTAACCCTTAAGTGGCTCCACCATCGCCACCAGACATCTCACAGTATAAACTGGTTCGAGTTGGGTTATTCAAGAGTTTCTTTATGCTCTTACTTTATTTTTTGTTTTCCCTTGATGGATTTGTTGAATGTTTCATACAAATTTGAAGATTTTGTTCAGATAATTTCTATGCTTTTGGACGATCAGTTTGTCAATCCCGATTTCGTGAACCATTATAAACAAGTGTGTGTAACATCCCGAAATCCAGGTACGGCTATTTAACCCTTCTCTTTTGTCAAGTTGTCAAGATTAGCCCTTGAGTGGAAAAAGTTGCAAATGAGTACGTTGGGCGTACTGGAGAGTACGTTGCGCGTACTCATGCGCTTAAGTTGGACGCGGACTCGCCTAGGTACGTTGGGCGTAGCGGACCCAAATGCAAACCCTAATTATGGCTTGTGCACTATAAAAGGAATGCTAAGGCCTTATCCTCAGCCACCATTTCAGAGAGTGAAACCCTAAGAGAGCATTTCCTTCGTCCTAAAGCTTGTGTGTGAGTGTTATGAGCTAAAGGTGCCTTTGTGTGTTAGTGAAGAAGAAGGAGAGGAGCTTGTGGAGGCTAGGGTTTGAAGTTCAAGCTTGGATCTGAGTTCTTCAGAGGAAGGAGCTTCATTTTGAGGTAAAAAGTTGAACTTTCCTCTTTATTTTGGTTTGGTGTTTTATGGTCCATTTCTAAGGTTTAAGTCCCAAAGGTGGAGACTTTATGAGCAAGAGGGGCTCCATGGACCTAGATCTGTCCCATTTCGGTGTTATGTGTGATGTTGATCCATAAAAATCCCAACTTGCTCGTTGTTATGGAGTCATGCTTGAGTTATGAGCTTTTTAGTGTTGGAAATGGAATGTTATGGGTGTTGGTGACCTTTACAGCCATGGAAAGGCTTAAAGTCACCAACTTTATGGATTAAGAGGTTTAGGGGTGGTCAGATTTGAAAGTTGGACGTGGGTCTTAACCGTTTAAGACCCCAAAAGCTAAGGAGTCTGAAAATGGGAGTTACGCGGGGCGTAATCCCGGTATGCGCAGCGTAGGGGGTCGTGTTCCCCGATTCTGTGAGGTTGCCGGGTACGCACAGCGTACAGGTTTGGTACGCGCAGCATAACCCGGAGAGTTGACTTTTGGTTGACTTTTAGGGTTTGGTCAATGTTAGGGTCTTTGAGCCATGAAAGGGTTAAAATGGTCTTTTACCCTTCTGAGAGTGCTAAGAGAGGGATTAGTCTAGCCTTGAGAGTTGTATTGATTATAGTGTTTATTCCATGTGATTAGGCGGAGGCTAGACCAGATTTTACCGAGTTTGAGATTTACCAAGTTACCCGAGGTGAGTCTTCTCACTGTACTTTACCTAGAGTGGTAATTAGAGTTATATGACAAAGTATATTGTATGTTATTTATGTGATTGTTATACACTGCATTATTTCTATGTGATACATGTCGTGTATGTTCTAGAGCTTACAGAGTTAGAACCGGAAGGTTCACAGAGTTAGAACCAGAAGGTTCACAGAGTTAGGACCGGAGGGTCCACAGAGTTATAGCCTCGAGTGGCTATTATGTGTTATATGTGGTATTTTGGGGAACTCACTAAGCATCTATGCTTACAGTGTGGTGTTATGTGTTTCAGGTACTAGTGAGGATCGTGGGAAAGCGCCGGCATGATCAGTACACACATGAGGAGTTTTTATACATTATGATCTTGGGTTGTGTTTCCATGGATTGATATGTGATACAGTGACATTTTTATAATATTTATGAATGAAAGTGTGTTTTTAAAATGTGAAAAATTGTTTGAAAATTTCGGTGTTACAAGTTGGTATCAGAGTCTTGGTTTGAAGGATTCGGGTGCACCTTCGGGCGTATCTGAACTCAAACTGAGGATTTGAGAGATTTTCAAAATAAAATCACAAATTTTTCTCAAGGAGTAAAAAGTTTTTGAAAAGAGCAGAGCAGAGTAGTGTGTACGATCAGCCAGCACCCAAACTGTGATTTCCCAAAACACCCTTATATTATGTGTTATGAGATATGAGATAATATGTTATGCATGCTATAGTAGGCTAGGTATTATTATTAGGACTAGAGTGGCCTGATTTGTGATGCCTTAGCCTAGGGGTTTTGCTGCTAGGGGATGCTTGAGAGTGAATAGATAACAGCGAGGAGCTTATGAGAGATCTGTTAGAGAGTAGACTATGCATAGTGAAAGTAGAGTACTTGGGATTTGGGATCCTAGGAGGAGGACTTGGGGTGAATACTGATGCAGTGTGGACAGTAGTATTGGGCCCGTATTACTGAAGACACCGGAGCAGTGCGCAACTCAAGTAAGAATACTTGGGGTACCAGGGAACGAGTAGGGTTGAGTTATCCAGTGCGAGTATGCTCGAGCGAGTCTCTGATATTTTATGTTGTATTTCAGAGGCATCATGGTTGGGACACGCCACACACCTGAGAGTAGTGGTGTTAGTGATGAGGAGATCCGCAGGTTGATTCACGAGGAGGTGGTTGCTGCCATCCGAGCCGAAATACCAGAGATGTTTGGGTCTATCAAGACCACCCTGATCGAGACTTTTGACGAGCGTTATGCTGCTCTTATTGATGTTGCTGTCGCTGCGGCCACCGCAGCCATTGTTGCTGTGAGGCCACAGGGGGTGACTTGTTGTTGTACCGAGAGTTCAGCAACACGAAGCCACCAGAGTTTGATGGGACGGGGGATCCGATCGCTGCGATGAGATGGATTTCTGATATTGAGGGATGCTTCTATATGTGTTCTTGTCCGGAGCATCTGAGAGTTCGATTCGCGCTGAACCAGCCTCGCTTGGGGGCGAAGGACTGGTGGAAGTTTGTGACAGCGCACTATTCTTCTGCAGAGAGCTTGCCGCGGTGACCTGGGAGAGGTTCACCGCTATGTTTCGTGATGAGTACGTTCCCCCAGTGAAAAGGGAACGTTTGGCCCATGAGTTCTTGACCCTCAAGCAAGGTACCGAGTCTGTTACAGTGATCACCAGGATGTTCCATGAGAGGGTGATGTTCTGCCTTGAGCACGTGTCTTCCGAGCAGACACGCACGAGTCGGTATTTGAGCATTCTAAGGAGAGACATCCACGATATCGTGGCGAACTCGTCGTACCGAACATTTTCTGAGCTTCAGGAAAATGCCCGGAAGATGGAGATTGAGCTCGAGACTCATGCTAGGGAGGAGGCGGAGTCTCAGGGGAGGGATCGGCGACCGACACAGTCCCAGCCGGCAACCAAGCGGGCCAAGCCCGCCGATTCAAGATCAGGGAACCAGAAGGGCCGCACTTGTGGCAAGTGCGGCAAGAGTCATGAGAGGGTTTGTAGAGCAGGGTCTTGCTACAAGTGTGACATCCCCAATTTCACGGCCAGAAAAGACCGATTTGTTTATGCTTTGTTTTATAAATCAGAGTGATCGTTTAAAGAAAACGGTTGCGGAATTTGTTCCCAAAAACAAAAATATGATAACCATTTATCCAAACGCTTCTCAAAGAGAATGTATTTTCATTAAATAATAAAACCTTGGGATGTCATGTTCGATACAGACCAAAAGCATAAACAATATAAAATAGACCTTACAATAGTTATTTAACTACTGATCTATAATCCAAAATCTCTCGTCAAGTCCACCAACTTATACCCTTGTGCCATTACCTGTAATGAAAAGAAAACTGAGTGGGTCAGGCTTGGGAGCCTGGTGAGCATATAAGGTTTTCAACCCACAATAATATAATTATTATATTTAATCAGCAAACAATCAACCCAATTACCCATCCCCATTATCTTCTTAAGGTTTTACCCTAAGAACCAACTATCCTTCATTCCTTTATTCCTAAGGAATTGGCACGAAATCCATTGCTGCCAAAGTTTATTTATCAAGTACTAAATCCATAGTTATCAGGTGCTAACTCCATAGTCACCAAGGTTCACTTAACAAGCACTAACTCCATAGTCGCCAAGGCTTACTCAACAAGCGCTAACTCCATAGTCGCCAAGGTTTACTCAACAAGCGCTAACTCCATAGTCGCCAAGGTTTACTCAACAAGCACTAACTCCATAGTCGCCAAGGTTCATCAAATAGGCACGAAGTCACATCGTCGCCAAGGTTTATACAATAGGCGCTAACTCCATAGTCACCAACTATCCCATCTACCCAAGTTCTACCCAACATTTTCGTAGATATAAATACTTACATAGTTTAAATCATTTAACACTTGTATAAAACATCAACTCCACGCCCATCTCAAATAGACAAATAATGCATAAACACATAGCACGTATTTCATAGCAAATACTTCATATTTAAGTGTTAGAAGAAAGTAACTACACCCTCACACATATAAACAACAATATACTTAATACACTCAAACCATACTTGTATTATTATCGTGTTTATGAAAGGTAGTATACACTCACTTGATCAGAAGATGATCAGACAGCACTACGGCTTGCAGAAGTAGTATATCTCCGCAGATCTGGAAGATCTTCACAAAAATTGAACTTCTCGCGGGCAGAGCTTCGGCTCGGGAATCACGCTCTTCGGGATTCTCGGGGCTTCAGATCTTGCTTCGGGACTCGGGATTGATACCGGGGTTTCGGGACACTTTGTGCATGCAAAACGATGCAAAACGGGAGAGAGAAGAGAGAAAAAGGGCAAATAAGCCGGCTGCCCTCGCATCCTATTTATAGGAGGCTGGAGCCTCGGAGTACGCGGGGCGTACGCGTCCGAAACGTCACTGCATGGGTCATCCGAAGAACTCGAGTGCGAAGGTCGTCATGCTTCGTTGTACGCGGGGCGTACTTCGGATGAGTCCGATGACTCGTCTTCGGATAATACCGGGATTTAATAATTAAATTTAATTATTAATTATTTAATAAACTTCGAAAATTCATATCTTCTTCATACGAACTCCGTTTTCGACGTTCTTTATATCCACGCGTAGGTGAGACTACGCTCTACGACTTTCGTTTAGACTCCGTCGGCTAATTTTGACTTTTATTTTTATTATTTATTTTTAATATGCCGGGACAGAAAATTTCGTTATAAATTCATAACTTCTTTGTTTGACGTCCGTTCTTGCCTAACTTTTCGTCGTTTCGCTACTAACAACTAGATCTTCGATTCTCGTTTAGATCGCTAAGGCTAAATATCACTCTAACGTAAATTCACTTTTTACGTCATTCAGCGTTGTGCCGGTTCTGTCGCGAAACTTCAACAAGTCATAACTTCTTCGTTATAACTCGGATTTTGGCGTTCTTTTTATGCACGGAAACCTTGTAACATATACTACAACTTAGTTAGGATTATTCATCCTAAATAATCTTCTATCAAAAAGTCATTTTTGACGCTTATCGTCTCTAAATTGACTAGCCCTGATCTACAGGCGTTACAACAAGTGTGGCAAGGAGGGGCACATGGCAAAGGATTGTCCCAAGGGGTTTGCATTCTGTTTTCACTGCAACCAAACCGGACACCAGAAGGCCGAGTGTCCGCAGTTGTGGGGGTCAGCATAGGGAGCATCACAGGGACCTGCCCCTGCTGCCGTACGAGCTACGGAGAGTCGGCCAGTGAAGGCCGAGGCGCTGAAGGCTCGCGGGAGAGCCTTCCAGTTGACATCGGAGGAGGTCCGCGCAATGCCCGATGTTATGGTTGGTATGTATTTTTTCATCTATTTATTTTGAGCTTGTGGGTGTTATGCTTATATTATGATATGCGTAGGTACATTTCTTGTGAGTTATGTACCTACTTTGGTGTTATTTGACTCGGGTGCGAGTCGGCCTTTTGTGTCGTTAGCCTTTAGTCAGCACATCAGTATCTGTCGAGAGGCATTGAGTCGACCTTTGCAAGTTTCCATAGCTGACGAGAGAGCGGTGTATGTCACTGATGTGATTTGAGGATGTGTACTTGAGATCTTCAGCGTTGAGTTTCCGATTGATTTGGTCCCGATTGCGATGGGATATGTCTGTGTCATCGTGGGCATGAACTGGTTGAGCAAATTTGGAGCTGTTATCGACTGCGAGCGACATCTGGTGGCCATATGAGACCCTAGTGGGGGAGTTCTTACGGTTTATGGCGAGGGTACCCGTTCTAGGTCAACATTTTGTTCGGCCGCTAGAGCGAGGCAGAGCCTACAACAGGGCTGTAGCTGGTTTGTGGCTTATGTGGTGGATACAAGAGTAGATGCAGAGAGACCGAGGTCGGTCGATGAGGTCCCGATAGTGCGTGAGTTCTCGGACATTTTTCCCGAGGAGTTGTCAGGAGTGCCTACTGAGAGGCAGGTAGAGTTTCGTATCAATTTGGTCCCGGGGCCAGCGCCTATCGCCTTGCGCCACCAGAGATACAGGAGTTATCCTCACAACTACAGGAGCTGCTGGGGAAGGGGTTTATTCGGCCGAGTAGCTCGTCGTGGGGAGCGTCGATCCTTTTTGTCAAGAAGAAGGATGGTTCACACCGGATGTGCATTGATTACTGGGAATTGAACAAGCTGACGGTCAAGAACCGTTACCCCTTACCGAGGGTTGACAATTTGTTCAATCAGTTGCAGGGAGCGTCTTGGTTCTCCAAGATTGATATGAGGTATGGACATCATCAGATGAGAGTGCGTGATGAGGATATCCAGAAGACAACGTTCAGGACTTGTTATGGGCATTACGATTCGTGGTGATGCCTTTCGGGCTCACCAATGTACCGGCGGCGTTCATGGATCTCATGAACAGGGTGTGCAGGCCGATGTTGGATCGTTCGGTGATCATGTTCATTAATGATATATTGGTGTATTCGAGATCCAGAGAGCAACATGAGGAGCATTTAAGGGAGATCCTCGGAGTTCTGAGATTGGAGAGGCTTTACGCCAAATTCTCCAAGTGCGATTTCTGGTTACGAGAGGTCCAATTCCTAGGACACCTCGTCAACCAGAATGGGATATTGGTCGATCCGGCCAATATTGAGGCGGTGATGAGTTGGGAGGTGCCGAGATCCCCTTCAGAGATTAGGAGTTTTTTGGGGTTGGTCGGTTATTATCGGAGATTTATCAAGGATTTCTCCATGATTGTTGTTCCTCTCACCAGGTTGACCCGGAAGGGTGTGGCTTTCAGTTGGGGTCCGGAGCAGCAGGCCTCATTCGAGACACTTCGCCAAAGATTATGCGAAGCCCTAGTGTTAGCCCTTCCGGAGGGGATGGAGGATTTTGTAGTATATTGTGACGCGTCGATATCGGGATTGGGTGTGGTGCTGATGCAGAGAGGGCATGTGATAGCATACGCATCGAGGTAGCTGAAGCCTTATGAGACGAGGTATCCTAATCACGATCTGGAGTTGGGTCTGTGGTGTTCACCCTCAAGATCTGGCGTCACTATTTGTATGGGGTTCGGTGTACCATATACACGGACCACTAGAGCTTAAAGTATCTAATGGATCATCCCAACCTGAACATGTGCCAGAGGAGATGGTTAGATGTGGTAAAGGATTATGAGTGCGAGATCATGTACCACCCGGGCAAGGCTAACGTTGTGTCCGATGCCTTGAGTCATAGGGCGGAGAGTGCCCCGATACGGGATGTTTGTATGAGGTTGACATTGATGACTCCGGTGTTGGACACCATTCGGGAGCCCAGGTAGAGGCCATGAGACCGGAGAACCGCAAGAGAGAACGAGTGATCGAGCAGGTATCTGAGTTCGTTGCCGATAACCGAGGGCTTATGACCTTCCAGGGCCGGATTTGGGTACCATTTGAGGGGGGGAACGTACCATTTTGATGGAGGAGGTGCACAGGTCGAGGTTTTCGATCCATCTCGGGGCCACTAAGATGTATTTAGACCTGAAGAGAGACTATTGGTGGCCCTGTATGAAGAGGGATGTGGCGTGGTTTGTAGAGAGGTGTAACACCCGTTTATTTATTAAATAAATAAAGAAAGAAATGAAGGACTCATAGCCCTAAAATAAATAATTATGTATAAAAGGATGGTCTCGTAGAGCTAATCGTCACCATTTTAGAAGTCGGGGGTTAAAAGTGTGAGTTTGAGACTCATTTTATAAATATTTATGAAGACAGGGGCTCTATGGTAATTATCGGGAATTATTCTAAAAAGAAATGAGGTAGAGGGGCTGAATATGTCATAATTAAGACATTGGGGGACTGTTTGGTAATTTATGAGACTTAATTTGTAAGGGATTTCCATGGATTGGGTTGAAAGGGTAAATATGGGATGACATTTGAAAGAAAAGAGGCATGGAGGGACTGATGTTGCCACTATGGAAAACTTTTAAGAGGAGTCGGGTATATATAATCACGCTATAAGTCAAACCCTAAACCAAAACCCTCCCTTAAACAGCAGCCGTCACCTCTCCCCCCTTGTGCCTCCCAACTGCCGGTCGCCCACCCCATTCTACCTAGCTTCTCCGATCGACCCAGGCCACCGAAGGACCGAGATGACCGGCGACGACCAACGCTGCAACGGAAGTTTCCACGGCCGAAGCATCTGTGAGAAATCACCGCCATCATCCCTTCGCTACCTCAGTCGCGTTTTCTCTCCACTGCCGCCTGTTCCATTGAAGGTGATGTCGCCGAAGATTCGTGTGTGCTCCATCAGTGCATGTGTGGACTGGATGTTGGGAAAAGACCAAGAGGAGCCTTCGCCACCACCGTGAGGTGGTGGCTCTCATCGCAAAACCACCTCCTGTTGCCGTTTCTTTCCATTTCCGTCATTGCTGCCTTGTCTCGTCACCACCAGCTACCATGGGAGTGGCCCTGAGTTCGTATGGCTGTGTTTCATCTCCAATGCTCACGTGTGCGGGTGGCTGTTTGACTGGGAACCACTAGTAACCACCGCCACCACCACGAGGTGGTGGCTGATGACTTGAAATCATCTTTTGCCGCTGCCATTCGCCACCAAATAGGTGGTTGGTTTCCCATTCCGAGAAAGAGTCGTTTTTTATGGGTGTGAAGCTGGAAAATCGTGGAAGACCGCCACTGCCACCACCGTGAGGTGGTGGCTGTCGCCGTGTACCACCATGGGTGGGTGTTCTTTCGTGTGTCTGTATTTGTAATTAGATTAGGGTATGCGTGTGTTAATTAGATGGGCATTGTAATTGTAACAAAATGGAATAATGAGAAAGAACCCTAACCACCACCGGCCGCCGTGTCGGGTGGCAGTGCGCTTTGCCTCTCGTGATAGATTCGTTTGGGGTGCTAGAAACCCTAATGGGCTCAAAGGAGCTCTAATGGGCCCAATGAAGCTTAATGGACTCTAATGGACACAATAAAACCCATATGGGCTTAATAAGATTTTAGTGGGCTTATTAGGCCCAATAAAGCCCTAATTGTCATAAAAGGCCAACAAATTGATAAATGGGCTAATATTTGGATTGGAAAACCCTAATGCCAATAAAACCCTAACTTTAAGAATTATTCGGGTCACACACAAGAATTATTTAATAACCTGAGATATTAAATAATAAACTTTGGCAAAGATCAATCTAAGCGATAATGGACTTAATGGATTAAGTCCTTAATGGATTAAGCCCTTAATGGGTTAAGTAGGAAAGTTAACCCAAATCATCATTTTATGTGAAACCCTAATTTCACTTGGGCTTATTTTTGGACCCTTCTATTGGGCCTTGATGATTGGGTTACTAATTGGGCCATACAAGATCATCCAATTGGACTAAAATAATTTAATGGGCCTAGGGTAAAGCCCATGTAAGGGGTTGGGCCCAATTTAGAAAATTGGGCCATAGTTTGGGCCTTTATGATTTTGTGATATTGGGCCATTAGAATGTTGAATGTTGGACTGGAATAAATGATTGGGCCTGATGGTAAGACCTTGTAAGGGTTTGGGCCCAATTTAGAAAATTGGGCCATATGCTGGGCTTTGATTTCCTAGTTGACTTTGGGCCTATGGATTGGGCCTTGGGCTTGAATAAGCCAAGCCAGGGGTAATGTAGTAATTACCCAAAGAATATACATATATGGTTATGTATTGGGACCCAATTATTAATTGGGTGTTATTTTGGTGTTGACAGTTCGGGAATCTGTCAGCCAGCAGCTGGGGTCGAGTCTGCGAGACTTCAGCAAGCGTGGGATTGTGTCTTCGGGAATTCAGCAATGTGAGGTGAGTTACCTTCCAGTAGCGGTGGGTCTAAGGCCACAATGTCGGCCCACCAGTAAGAGACGTATGATAGATGATTGTCTCTGTGATATCATCCAGGTTTGCTACTACCTGATATGTTATATGCTAGCATGATATGTTATATGTGATAGTAGTAGAGTTCGGTTGTTAGGACCGGAGGGTATTCAGACACCCCAGATACGTCTAACAATATGTGATGTTATGTTTATATGTTAGCATGACCTGTTATATGAGTTTGAGGTAGTAGGAGGGGAGCAGTCCCCGAGTTCGGTTGTTAGGACCGAAGGGTAGTTCAGACACCCCAGGTATGTCTGATAATATGTTATGTTATGATATGTGATAGTAGTAGTAGTAGGGGGTGAAATAGTCCCCGAGGTTCGATCGTTAGGACCGAAGGGTAGTCAGCACCCCATAATGGCTTGACATGGGTAGTCAGCACCCCAGAATGGCCTGACATGGGTAGGACGACACCCCACAATGGCCACATGGGTAGGTCGGCACCCCAGAAAGGTCGTACCGGGTAGGTCGGGCACCCCAGAAATGCCTGGCAGTATGTATGTTATGTGATTGCGTGGTATGTGGTATGATGGGGGAACTCACTAAGCTTCGTGCTTACGGTTTTCAGTTTTGGTTTCAGGTACTTCGTGTTTAAAGGAAAGGAGTCGGCTTGATCGCAACGCATCACACTATGGTTTTCCGCACATGAGATCTTTGGGATTACACTCTGATATTATTCTATGATAACACGTTTGATTATTTCTACTTTGGTTTTGACATGACATGATATTACGGATGTTTTATTACACTGTTGGTTTTATAATGACGTATTTAAAAATGAAATTTTTTGCCTGTATTTTTGGGATGTTACAAGAGGTGCTTGACCTGTCGCAGGGTTAAGGCCAAGAACCAGTGTCCACATGGCAAGTTGCAGCCACTTGAGGTTCCTAGTGGAAGTGGGAACAGATTTTCATGGATTTTATCACTAAATTGCTAAGGACTGTGAGAGGTGTCTTTGCAATTTGGGTGATCGTTGATCGGCTGACAAAGAGCGCTCATTTTCTTGCTATCAGTGAGAGCTCTTCCGCAGAGAGGCTGGCAGAGGTGTATGTGAGGGAGGTGGTATCGCGGCATGGTGTACCGATCTCGATTGTGTCAGATCGAGATGTGCGTTTCACTTCCAGGTTCCGGAAGAAGTTCCATGAGGAGTTGGATACGAGGCTGCATTTCAGTACCACTTACCACTCACAAACGAACGAACAGAGTGAGCAGACGATTGAGACGCTCAAGGACATGCTTCAGGCATGTGTGTTGGACTTCGGAGGGAGTTGGGACATGTTTTTGCCATTGGTTGAGTTTTACTATAACAACATTCACCATTCGAGCATTAGTATGCCTCTTTTCGAGTTGTTGTATGGGATGAGAGGTCGGACTCCCATTTGTTGGGGAGAGGTAGGGCAGTGAGTGATGGGCAGCACTGAGATAGTGCTTCAGACGACAGAGCAGATACAACAGGTTAGACAGAGGTTGTTGACGGCTCAGAGTTGCCAGAAGAGTTATGCGGATAGACGACGATCCGAGCTTTAGTTCCAGGTGGAAGACCTCGTGCTCCTAGAAGTGTCTCCTTGGAAAGGAGTGATTCGATTCAGGAAGAAGGGCAAGTTGGGGCCCCCGTATATTGGGTCGTTCAGGGTGACCGCGAGGGTGGGCAGGGTAGCATATCGTTTGGAGCTACCTGCGGAGTTGAGCCAGATTCATGATACCTTCCATGTGTCTTAGCTGAGGAAGTGTATAGCCGACGAATCGACAATGGTGCCGTTGGAGGATATCCAGGTGGACGCGAGTCTAAATTATGTTGAGAGACAGATCGCGATCTTGGACCAGAAGATCAAGGTTTTGAGGAACAAGGAGGTGCATCTGGTTCAGGTCCAGTGGCAACATCGGAGGGGGTCCGAGCTAACTTGGGAGCCAGAGTCAGAGATGCGGGAGCAACATCCAGAGTTGTTTTCAGCATGAGACTTCGAGGGTGAGGTATGGTTCTAGTAGGGGAGAATCGTAACATCCCGAAATCCAGGTACATCTATTTAACCCATCTCTTTTTTCAAGTTGTCAAGATTATCCCTTGAGTGGAAAATGTTGCAAATGAGTACGTTGGGCGTACTGGAAAGTACGCTGCACGTACTCATGCGCTTAAGTTGGACGCAGACTCGCCTAGGTACGCTGGGCGTACCCAGGGTTACGTTGGGTGTAGCGGGCCCAGATACAAACCCTAATTGTGGCTTGTGCACTATAAAATGAATGCTAAGGCCTTATCCTCAGCCACCATTTCAGATAGTGAAACCCTAAGAGAGCATTTCCTTCGTCCTAAAGCTTGTGTGTGAGTGTTTTGAGCTAAAGGTGCCTTTGTGTGTTAGTGAAGAAGAAGGAGAGGAGTTTGTGGAGGCTAGGGCTTGAAGTTCAAGCTTGGATCCGAGTTCTTCAGAGGAAGGAGCTTCACTTTGAGGTAAAATCTCAGAACTTTCCTCTTTATTTTGGTTTGGTGTTTTATGGTCCATTTCTAGGGTTTAAGTCCCAAAGGTGGAGACTTTATGAGCAAGAAAGGCTTCATGGACCTAGATCTGTCCCATTTCAGTGTTATGTGTGATGTTGATCCATAAAAATCCCAACTTGGTCGCTTTTATGGAGTCATGCTTGAGTTCGCTGTTATGGAGTCATGCTTAAGTTATGAGCTTTTTAGTGTTGGAAATGGAATGTTATGGATGTTGGTGACCTTTACAACCATGCAAAGGCTTAAAGTCACCAACTTTATGGATTAAGAGGTTTAGGGGTGGTCAGATCTGAAAGTTGGACGTGGGTCTTAACCGTTTAAGATCCTAAAAGCTAAGGAGTCTGAAACTGGGAGTTACGCGGGGCGTAATCCCAGTACGCGCAACCTAGGGGGTCGCGTTCCTCGTTTCTGTGAGGTTGACTTTTGGTTGACTTTTAGGGTATGCCCAACGTACATACTTGGTACGCGCAGTGTAACCCGGAGAGTTGACTTTTGGTTGACTTTTAGGGTTTGGTTAATGTTAGGGTCTTTGAGCCATGAAAGGGTTAAAATGGTCTTTTACCCTTCTGAGAGTGCTAAGAGAGGGATTAGTCTAGCCTTGAGAGTTGTATTGATTAGAGTGCTTATTCCATGTGATTAGGCAAAGGCTAGACCAGATTTTACGGAGTTCGAGATTTACTGAGTTACCCAAGGTGAGTCTTCTCACTATACTTTACCTAGAGTGGTAATTAGAGTTATATGACAGAGTATATTGTATGTTATTTATGTGATTGTGATACACTGCATTATTTCTATGTGATACATGTCGTGTATGTTCCAGAGCTTACAGAGTTAGAACCGGAACAGAGTTAGGACCGGAGGGTCCACAGAGTTATAGCCTCGAGTGGCTATTATGTGTTATATATGGTATTTTGAGGAACTCACTAAGCATTTATGCTTACAGTGTGGTGTTATGTGTTTCAGGTACCAGTGAGGATCGTGGGAAAGCGCCAGCATGATCAGTACACACATGAGGAGTTTTTATACATTATGATCTTGGGTTGTGTTTCCATGGATTGATATGTGATACAATGACATTTTTATAATATTTATGAACGAAAGTGTGTTTTTAAAATGTGAAAAATTGTTTGAGAATTTCGGTGTTACAGTGTGTTTCGGTAGTCTATTTGAATTTTAGTTATTTTTTATGTCAATTTCTTGTGACCGTGATTCATCTCACACATCCTCACGCAAATCTTCCAACAACATCTTTGCTTCCTAGCAAAATATTTCCAAGTGACCTTTAAATAATGTTTTTTCAGTAATTTTCAATTCCATTTCCGGATTCTTTAAAGGTAAGTGCGGATGGTTTTGGGTTTTGTGAATTTTAAAATTATTTATTTGTGGTTACCACTCTTTTCTTCTTCTTTTTAAAAAAAATCTTACAGATGTGTATATGTGGATATGGGGATAGGTAAAATGATTCCATTATGTTTTGGGGTTTATGGCAAGGCTATGAGGAAATGGGGTAACCAATTGTCAAATAAGAAAAACATGTAGTTCTCCATCATATAAGTAAATTGTGTGATCTCTATATATCGTTATAATTTGACACATACTCATATATATCTACATCAAAGGATTACAACCAAGAAAAAACAATACATGTTGGAGGTGCTCTTCAATTTGTCGCTACAACTATCATTTTCAACATCGATTGGAAGCCAAAGGTAATAAATACAACTATCACTTCCTTGCATACACTCTTTCTTCCAGATCAAAAAATTGTGTTTTTTACTTAGACTCAATGTCTCACAAGTGTCTCTGTTATGAAACCTAATGTTGAATTGTTGTACAAATCAAGTATACTTCACATAAACATCAATGCCTCCAAGGTTTCATGGATTTCTATTTCCTAGGTTTGAGTTTTTTTTTTGTCAATGTTCTTATTTTCATGTTTTTGTTTAATTTATGAGGTCTAGTCGTATACTTTTGTTATTTATTTTTATTTCTTTTTCTTTTTAATTCCTTTTATAATGATATGTAGATTTACAAATTGGATATGAAAAAAACAAAGATGTCGCTATAGGGTTTTGAATGTCAGCACTTTGAGAAGACAACAGACTTCTGATGGTTAGTTTTCATATGTATTTATGTTTTTGCTACCAGGTTTTTTTGAAGAAATGCATTCTTAGCCTCTTAGGTTTGAATTTTACATCAATCGCCATCATCTACCTTAATTGTCTACACATCATATTCCAACTTCGATTTTTATGTTTTTTTCTCTAAATCTCATTGTTTTGATATATATATATATATATATATATATATATCGATTTAGGCTAATTTGTGGATAGTTGTGTTGTTGATTATGTTTCGTGAGACCCCCTCATGGCCAAGTAAACCCAAATTAGAATCAGATTTGGGATTTTCAGCACTATATTTTCTCGATCATGTCAACATCCAGCAGATTGATTATAAATTGAAATTTATCTTCTTTTTTTTCATTTCCATGTCCAGGTCAAAATTGTGAAACTATCTCTTTGTTGGTCTAGACATGTCAGGTCTTAAAATACAATGATGGTGTGTATCTTCTTTTTCTTCTTGGATAGTTTTAGTTTTTGATTTCTTAAGGTATGTTTTTTTCTTGTAAAGAGAAGTGATGGTGGTAGTGTGTCCTGGCTAACTAACCAATCATCATAGTTTCACCACCATAATTAGATAATGTCGCTTCAAAACTATCCATGTATTGCCTCTTTCCACTTTTTTTTTCTATTTCTATTTCCTTTCTTTCCTTTTTGCCCACACAATGCCTTTTACTTATTTTTTTATTGGATCAAGATTTTTATTATAGTACAAAAATGAATGAAAATGGACATCAAGTGTCATTGCCTTCAATAATTCTTAATATAAATTTGTTTTGCCCTGCCTTCCATCATCTTTATAGAAAATGTTGGACTGATTTTGATATTTTAGTCTAATATGCATATTTAATCTCAACCAACTAACCTTTTTTACAAGACAAATTTGGATTAAGATTATAATTTCATGTTTTCAGCCATTAATGTCCTTTTTTTTGAATTTATACAATAATGATTTCTAAAATTTGTAGCTTATTTTACAATACCATCCGTGCAAATGCTTGAAGACCCTCCGAGAGAGGTTATTTTGTAGCATTGCTTTGAGACCCTTTCAGTTTTTCCTTTTTACTAAAACAAATTCTGACCGTTTCCTATCTTTATTATGTCAAAAAGAAGGAAAATAATATCTCATGGTTCAACATGGAGTGTCTAAATCTGCAGATTGTAGGCATGGCAAGTTAAGCGTTGCTCAACATTACAAATGACGCTTCTTTGTGTGTTTTTTCCTAAAAAGGTAAGAACTAATTTATGTTTTTTTGCTAGATGTGATAATAGGTAAATAAATATGTATTATATTTTATAAATAAGAGGTTTATTTCAAATATTGAAAGATTACTTTACTACATGAATCGTATATTGTAAACACGAGAAAGATCTATAGACTCTATGTATTGAAATGCATTCCCATTTATTTTGTGGATTCATACATGAATGATTATGTTTGATCTTACATGACTGTGTAGAGAAAGAGGGAAAAAAAGTAATTTAAATAATGATACTCATAACAGTTGATAGCTCTCAAAATTATTTTGAATTGTTGGTAAATTTTTGAGATATGTTAGTGGTGTAGGGAAAAAAAATACTTGGTGGCAATAGCAATAAGGTAGTGGGACAAGTTTTGAAGCCAATCATAGTTAAGGATCAAAAAATTTCACTGATTTTTTTCAATTGTACATTAACACTATAACAAGGCTTATTTATATGCAACGTTACAAGTTTTTGAGATTTAAAACTAATTTTTTTTGCTTCTTTATTTTACTTTCTTTTCATATTTTGTTTATCAGGTTAAATCGAGATTGTTGGGTGGCTGACTTTATAGCAAGTATTACCAATCTACTTTCAGTTTAAAAATTCTACGGTTGTGGTGTGTTTAAAACTGGTTTAGTAACAAACTTTTAAGTTTCAAGTTTCAATTTTGTTTAAATCTGTTTTGGCAGCGGGCTACAAACTTAATTTAGTGACAGACTTTTGGTTTATCAATTTTAACCTTGTGTCTCCCTTTATTTTGTACAAATTGATTATGATGAATAAATACTATAAGTACACGTGTACTTAGCATGACCAATTAACAACAACCACCAGAATTGTATAAGCTTATAATGGCTTTTCGACACCCTCCAAGAGTGGATACACATTACAAACAATTAGTGGTACATACCTTAAAGATCTTTACAATTACCCCACTTTTTCCTGTAACATCCCGAGATTCAGGTGCATTTCTTTCATCCTTATTTGTAATCGAATTGTCATATTTAGTACTTGAGTGGAAGATGTGTAGCAAGTGAGTACGCTAGGCGTACCAGAGGGGTACGCTGCACGTACTCACATGCTTAATTTGGACGTGGAGTCGCCAAGGTACGCTGGGCGTACCTAGAGTTACGTCGGGCGTACCCGACCCAGATACAAAAACCCAAATCCTCCTTGTGCACTATTTAATGGGTGTTATGGCTCATTCCTTAGCTTCCATAACAGTGAGTGAAACCCTAAAAGAGAGCCCCATCGTTCTTAGAGTGAGAGAGTGTTGATTTGAGCTTGTTGGTGCTTTTGTGGCTTGGTGAAGAAGGATGAAAGGAGATCTTGGAGGCTAACGCTTGGGGTGCCATTTTGGATCTGAAATTTATAGAGGAAAGAGCTACTCTTGGAGGTATAAAGTTCAAAACTTTCCTCTTCTTTTGGTTGCTATTGTATGTGTCCTTTTTAGGGCTAAAAACCCCAAAGGTGGAGACTTTATGGGTGTAAAGTGCTCCATGGTCCGAGATCTGTCCCTTTTCAGTGTTATTAGTGATGTAGAGCCATAAAGTTTCCATCTTGGATGTTACCTTGGAGTCATGCATGTGTTTTAAGCCTTCTAGAGTTGAAGGTTGGATCATTTTGGGAGCTAGTGACTTGTTCAGCCATGCAAAGGATTAAAGTCATCAACTTTATGGATTAAGGGGCTTAGGAGGGGTCAGATCTAAAATATGGACGTAGGTCTTAACTGTTTAAGACCTCAAGAGCAAAAGGGCTGAAGCAGGGGAGTACGTCGGGTGTAATTCCTAGTACGCGCCGCGTACTGGGTGGCATTCCCTGATTCCGAGAGGCAGCCGGGTACGCTCAGCGTACACATCTGGTACGCACAGCGTAACCCGGAAGTTGACTTTTGGTTGACTTTTAGGGTATGGTCTATAGTGGGGCCTTTTGAGTTATGAGAGGGGTAAAATGGTCTTTTACCCTTCTGAGAGTATCATAAGAGGACATAGTCTAGCCTTTGAGAGTTATATTAAATAAGGTACTTATTTCATGTGATTAGGCGGAGGCTAGACCAGAGTTTTACCGAGTCAGAGATTTACCGAGCTACCGGAGGTGAGTCTTCTCACTATACTTTACCTAGAGTGGTAATAGAGTTATGTGATAGGGATATTATATGCTATCTATGTGATGTGTGGCACTGCATTATTTCTATGTGATTCATGCTGTGTGTATATCAGAGTTTTGACCGGAAGGCCCACAGAGCTAGGACCAGAGGGTCCGTAGAGTTAGGGCCCAAGGGCCCATAGAGTTATAGCATCGAGTGGCTAATATGTGCTATATGCGGTATTTTTAGAATTACGTGCCAATGAATTTGTATGCTATTTATGTGTTGAGATTTATTGTGATATGTGATATGCATGATTCAGAGTTATCAGAGTTAGGGCCTTTGGGTCCATAGAGTCAGCGCCAGAGGGCCCACAAAGAGTTGGGACTGGAGGGTCCCACTGAGACACACGGACCAGTGGGTCGACAGAGATTATAGCCCCGAGTGGCTAATAGAGTGGTATTTTGGGGAACTCACTAAGCTCCGTGCTTACAGTGTTTGTGTTATGTGTTTCAGGTTTTCTCAGGATCACGGGACGGCACCGGCTCGATTGTACACACCAGAGGAAGCGTTGTTTTGAGGATCCTGGTTTATAAATTGAATGAACAAAATAGTCATGTATTGTAACTTAAACAAAAGAACGGGATTTTTATGAAAAGTGATAAAGAGATAAGCGATTTTAAATGAAAAAATTGTTTTGAAATTTTCGGTGTTACAAATTGGTATCAGAGCCTTGGTTTGAGGGATTCGGATGCACCTTCGGGTAAATCTGGACTCAAACTGAGGGAACAAGAAAAGTTTTCAAGGAAATGATTTCCTAAAAGTGAATAAGAGTTTAAAGAGAAAGCAAGAAAGAGCAGTGTGTACAATCAGCCAGAGCCTGAACGGTGACTTCCCAAAATACCCTTACATTTGTGTTATGAGATATTTATGATGCACTTTATGAGATATTATACATGCTAGAGACAGGCTAGGTACTTCATATCTTAGGACTAGAGTGGCCTGATTTGTGATGCCTTAGCCTAGGAGTTGTTGTTATATGTGATGTGCTTTTGAGTATGAGTGAGAATATTCAGTTGAAATCCTTTTAGGGGATTTGAGTAGAGGAGTAATCTAGGAGAGACGCCTAGATGAGAGTTGTGGTGCTTATCGAAAGAATAGTTAGAACCCGCGAGGGGTAGAGTTGCTGATTTCGGTGGTACTTTTGAGAAAGAGCAGAGCAAGCGGAGTTACCACCCAGAGTAAGTCTATGTATTCTTCGATGCCCGAATGCTGCTTGCTTCGTGCTTTGTGGAACTCTTGATGATGGGAGTCAACTACCAAATGAATATGACGATATTCAGGAGGTAGATGACTGGCATCATTAGGAGCTCTTCAGCAGCTGGTGGCGGAGAAGTGGGAGGACCAAGGAAGAGCCTAGGGAGTGACCTTAGCCAGATAAGTATGCTGGCGGAGTAGAGTATTTCGCTGAGGAGCGATCACGCGTGGCGGGATTAGTAAACGAGAAGGTTGAGCAGCTACTTAAGTGCTCTGGATTGGTCCGTGTGGAAAGTATGGGTAGATGTGGCAGGTAGTATGGGCCCGTAATACCGAAAGCAGAGGACCCATACTTGATATAGGGGGTATTCTGAAGGTTCTAAGTAGCAGATTGAGGAATGATGTTATGGTTTGAGTACCATAAATCGGAGCAGATTGAGGAGTGATGTTATGGTTCGAGTACCATACATCGGAGCAGATTGAGGAATGATGTTATGGTTCGAGTACCGTACATCGGAGCAGATTGAGGAATGATGTTCTGGTTCGAGTACCATACATCGGAGCAGATTGAGGAATGATGTTATGGTTCGAGTACCATACATCGGAGCAGATTGAGGAGTGATGTTATGGTTCGAGTACCATACATCGGAGCAGATTGGGGAGTGGTCTTATGGTTCGTGTACCACGCATTGTAGCAGATTGAGAAGAAATGTCAGGGGCTGAATACCATGGTTCTTAGCAAATGATGCTAGTGATTCTCCGGTTATCTGATCAGGATTGAGTAGTGGAATTTGGACGCGATGGGTTTTAGGCCTGAGGGCAATGATTGAGTCCAAAGAGGCATCCCTTGAGAGGGAGTTCGAGAGCATTTCAGAGTACCTTGGTAGGATGTCAGATGTAGTCGCAAGACTCAGGGATTGGTAGAGAAGGCATTGCGGACTGAGTGAACAATCATCCGAAGGAGGAGATGTCACCTTCTGTGACTTGTTGGGTGTTATTTATGTTCCTTGTGGGAGAAGGAGAGGCGTGAGATTTCAGTTTTGGGTTTAGGAGTAAACCCTACGGGTTGACATTGATGTCAATGTTTTCCACCGGAGTATCAGGCAGCGTGTCTGCCATGAGGAAATGATCTACCATGAGCAGGTAGTCAGTGGGGACTGAGATGGTCAAGGACCACATTACATTGAGTATAGTAGGGCGTATGGTAGCGGTATCAGCGGGTAATCCAGTCGAGTATATCAGAGCGGTGGCTCTTCTGTATATGATGGGTATTGAGCATGGAGGTGGAGTCCTTATTCTCGTGAAGATTCACGTGTTGAAACGGGGGTTGAGAGGTCGAAGATGAGGAGTATGATGATTTATTGTCTCAGTCTAAGAGTCAGTGATAGTAGTGGACAGTTGGGATGTTCAGTATTGGGAGGGTATGAGACTTCGGATGGATAGAAGCGGTCATGATGAGAAGTTCATGAGAATTTCTTCGAAGATTAGGGTATTTGAGGTTTCTTGATCTCTGCGTGGGGAGATCATTGGGCGTTGAATGACACCTTCCAAGCATAAGTGCGATGTTTCTGGAGGAAACCGTCTGTGGGGTAGAGTGTTGATGCGTCAATTGGTGATGGTTCGAACCCTGAGTGGGGGAGAACCGGGTTTTTGAGGGAACCAAAGATTTGTGCAATAGCGGTTAGGGGTTGGACACAGAGACTTGCGGCTCGAATTCATGGGATCAGGGTAATTGGTGATCAAGGAGGGGGAAAGGGTTTCGAAGGATTGTCAGCGTGTTCTGAAGCATTAACGCTTTCTTTGTATTCCGATTAAGTGTTTGGATACACTGAAGTTGCGCATTGAGTAAAATGGAGAATTATTTATGGAGAACAGAGGAAATGTATTGTTGTATCTGTATGGTGCTGGGGATAGGAGATCATTGGTTGAGGCAGGACATTGTGATGTTCTGTAATGGTGTTCCGTGGTACCAGGGTATAATGTCTCGATTTCGGAGTTATTTAGAATCTTGAGTTTGAGACGACTAGTGGTGCATCATGTATCCATGATTCTAGTGGGAGCCCTTCGAGTATTGGCATCCAGAGGGATTATTTAAGAGAGTGAATCTCCGCAAAGGTAGGCATTTTGTTATGTCGATTGCCACCAGAGTCTGTGATGCATATTCGGGTCGAGTATGGGTAGCTACCTATGATAGTCTGCGGAGCATGAGTTAGTGGAGGTAGAGAGTGTTGTGATACTGCAGGGAGCCATAGTACTCACTAGTCATAGGGTGTTGTGATACTGCGGGGAGCCGTGGTACTCACTAGTCAGAGGGTGTTGTGGTACTGCGGGGAGCCGTAGTACTCACTAGTCAGAGAGTGTTGTGATACTGTGGGGAGCCGTAGTACTCACTAGTCAGAGAGTGTTGTGATACTGCGGGGAGCCGTAGTACTTACTAGTCAGAGGGTGTTGTGATACTTCAGGGAGCCGTAGTACTCACTAGTCAGAGGGTGGTGTGATACTGCGGGGAGTCGTAGTACTCACTAGTCAGAGAGTGTTGTGATACTGCGGGGAGCCGTAGTACTCACTAGTCAGAGGGTGTTGTGATACTGCGGGGAGCCGTAGTACTCACTAGTCAGAGAGTGTTGTGATACTGCGGGGAGCCGTAGTACTCACTAGTCAGAGAGTGTTGTGATACTGCGGGGAGCCGTAGTACTCACTAGTCAGAGAGTGTTGTGATACTGCGGGGAGCCGTAGTACTCACTAGTCAGAGAGTGTTGTGATACTGCGGGGAGCCGTAGTACTCACTAGATGGCAAGATAATGTGATGATGGAGTGTTCTCCGATCGGTGTATGATGTGGAAGAATTTTGGGCTTGAGTAGCCCTAGTATTGAGTTTTTGGAGCCTGGTTGTTGAACCGGGGGCGAGACTGGGGTCTCCGTCTCTGTCGGGAGATTCGACTAGATGCGCAAGGGATATGCGCAGCAGACACCAGAGATCAGAGTTGAGTCGATACTCGGTTGGATTGTATTTTTTTGCATAAGGAAAAGAGAATTTCGTGACTTGCGTGTCACTGGGTCGGGATAGTGGTCACGGAGAGGAAGTTAGTGAGATATTTGGATCATGATATGGGTGACCTTTGGAGGCTCAGCTGTGGAGTCAAAAGCTGATCTGGTGCTCAGTCTCGAAGAGGGATATGAGAAATGAACTAGAGCTTATCATGGTGATGTCTGAGGACACTTCAGAGCGAGCAAACGACTTAGACGCTCGAAGACATGCTTCGGGCATGTGTATTAGATTTCGGAGGGAGTCGTGGCACGTATTTACCCTTGGATTGAGTTTTCCCATATCAACAGCCATCATTCGAGCATTGGTATGCCACCCTTTGAGCTGTTGTATGGGAGGAGGTGTCGGACCCCCATTTGCTGAGGAGAGGTCGGGCAGCGTGTTATGGGTAGTACGGAGATTGTGCTACAGATGATTGCGCAGATTCAGCAGGTCGGGCAGAGGTTATTGACCGCTCAGAGTCGATAGAAGAGTTATGCGGACAGGCACCGGTCCGAGCTCGAGTTCCAGGTCGGCAACCTTGTGCTCCTGAAGGTCTCTCCTTAGAAAGGAGTGATCCGATTCAAAAAGAGGGGCAAGTTGGGGCCCCGTTATATCGGTCCTTTTCGGGTGGTTGCGAGGGTAGGCAGGGTAGCCTACCGGTTGGAGCTACCTGCAGAGTTAGGTCAGATCCATGACACTTTCCACGTGTCGCAATTGCGGAAGTGTATAGCCGATGAGTCGGTAGTGGTACCATTGGAGGATATTCAAGTGGATGCGAGCCTGAATTATGCTGAGAAACCGGTGGCAATCAGAGATCGGAAGATCAAGGTTTTGAGGAACAAGGAGGTACGTTTGGTTTTGGTTCAGTGGCAACATTGGAAGGGGTCCGAGATGACTCGGGAGTCAGAGTCGGAGATGCGAGGGCAGCATCCAGAGTTGTTCGAGGAATGAGACTTCGAGGGCGAAGTCTAGTTCTAGCGGGGGAGAATTGTAACATCCCGAGATTCAGGTGCATTTCTTTCATCCTTGTTCTTTATCGAATTGTCATATTTAGTCCTTGAGTGGAAGATGTGTAGCAAGTGAGTACGCTGGGCGTACCAGAGGGGTACGCTGCGAGTACTCACGTGCTTAATTTGGACGCGGAGTCGCCAAGGTACGCTGCGCATACCTAGAGTTACGCCGGGCGTACCCGGCCCAGATACAAAAACCCAAATCCTCCTTGTGCACTATTTAATGGGTGTTATGGCTCATTCCTTAGCCTCCATAACAGTGAGTGAAACCCTAAAAGAGAGCCCCATCGTTCTTAGAGTGAGAGAGTGTTGATTTGAGCTTGTTGGTGCTTTTGTGGCTTGGTGAAGAAGGATGAAAGGAGATCTTGGAGGCTAACGCTTGGGGTGCCATTTTGGATCTGAGATTTACAGAGGAAAGAGCTACTCTTGGAGGTATAAAGTTCAAAACTTTCCTCTTCTTTTGGTTGCTATTGTATGTGTCCTTTTTAGGGCTAAAAAACCCAAAGGTGGAGACGTTATGGGTGTAAAGTGCTCCATGGTCCGAGATCTGTCCCTTTTCAGTGTTATTAGTGATGTAGAGCCATAAAGTTTCCATCTTGGATGTTACCTTGGAGTCATGCATGTGTTTTAAGCCTTCTAGAGTTGAAGGTTGGATCATTTTGGGAGCTAGTGACTTGTTCAGCCATGCAAAGGCTTAAAGTCATCAACTTTATGGATTAAGGGGCTTAGGAGGGGTCAGATCTAAAATATGGACGTAGGTCTTAACTGTTTAAGACCTCAAGAGCAAAAGGGCTGAAGCAGGGGAGTACGTCGGGCGTAATTCCTAGTACGCGCCGCGTACTGGGTGGCATTCCCTGATTCTGAGAGGCAGCCGGGTATGCTCAGCGTACACATCTGGTACGCACAGCGTAACCCGTAAGTTGACTTTTGGTTGACTTTTAGGGTATGGTCTATAGTGGGGCCTTTTGAGTTATGAGAGGGGTAAAATGGTCTTTTACCCTTCTGAGAGTATCATAAGAGGACATAGTCTAGCCTTTGAGAGTTATATTAAATAAGGTACTTATTTCATGTGATTAGGCGGAGGCTAGACCAGAGTTTTACCGAGCTACCGGAGGTGAGTCTTCTCACTATACTTTACCTAGAGTGGTAATAGAGTTATGTGATAGGGATATTATATGCTATCTATGTGATGTGTGGCACTGCATTATTTCTATGTGATTTATGTTGTGTGTATATCAGAGTTTTGACTGGAAGGCCCACAGAGCCAGGACCAAAGGGTCCGTAGAGTTAGGGCCCAAGGGCCCACAGAGTTATAGCCTCGAGTGGCTAATATGTGCTATATGCGGTATTTTTAGAATTACGTGCCAATGAATTTGTATGCTATTTATGTGTTGAGATTTATTGTGATATGTGATATGCATGATTCAGAGTTATCAGAGTTAGGGCCTTTGGGTCCATAGAGTCAGGGCCAGAGGGCCCACAGAGAGTTGGGACTGGAGGGTCCCACTGAAACACACGGACCAGTGGGTCGACAGAGATTATAGCCCCGAGTGGCTAATAGAGTGGTATTTTGGGGAACTCACTAAGCTCCGTGCTTATAGTGTTTGTGTTATGTGTTTCAGGTTTTCTCAGGATCACGGGACGGCACCGGCTCGATTGTACACACCAGAGGAAGCGTTGTTTTGAGGATCCTGGTTTATAAATTGAATGAACAAAATAGTCATGTATTGTAACTTAAACAAAAAAAGGGATTTTTATGAAAAGTGATAAAGAGATAAGCGATTTTAAATGAAAATTTTGTTTTGAAAATTTCGGTGTTACATTTCCTTTTTATCTACTTATACTCTCCCCTGTCTTGTGTTTTCTCTCAATCTGATAGAAATTCAACTATTGGTGGCATCTTGATGTCTGGATCTACTACTTGACAACATGTAACTTGAGGTTGATGACATTTCTATTCTTGGGTTGATTCTTTAAAGTACAATGTTGAAATAAAAATTAATAAAAGTATGATGCTACCTAATCGACTTTTGCTTTGAGCTGACTATGACTAATGACTAATGAAGCATAAAAATGTGGCAATCGGGGCAAATATTAACCGTTGTGAAGATTTTCTCCATTAAATTTGTAAACGTGTTTAAATATATTTGTAAACGTGTTCACTGAATTATTAGGTATTCAAATTCATGCAGATTTGTATTCACTAACTACACAGAACAAGAATTCAAGTAATCAAGTATTTAATTAAACATGCTAGGTAAAATCAATCAACACAAGCATATTAACAACAAGTAAAGTCAAATCTAATGCATTGAAACCATGAGTTTCAGCTTCATCTAGCTAACAAAAGCAGCTAGATTTAGCTGGACATACTAGCAATTAAACAAACAAAAGTCATATTAAAAAGCATACTAAATTTACCAAACTATAAGTCTACTTATGAACTTCTCTTCTTCTTTTGTGTTGATACCCTATTCCAGAACTTCTTTTCTTCTGCAATTCGTCTTTTGGAACCCTCAGAGGCAGCCAAAAGTCCTTAAAATCGTAATGATCTTGGGTTTATATACTTTTCCTGAAAGTCGTGATTCACGTTGTGAAAAGATGCTTCACGTCGTGAATTTAGAGATATCCTTATCGGACACAGATTCTTACTTCGCCCGTATTCATCTTCTGGAAGATTCAAATCCACGTCGTGAACTTGTGGTTCACATCGTGAATAGAGCTAAATTCGTGGGTTTCTTCTACTTCCAAGTCTCCAAAGTTCCATGTTTTGTCAATTTTGGTCCCTTTCTTCGAAAAATACATTAATTTGGCTGCAAATAACAATTTATCTTTATAAGTACCATTATTCTATGCAAATAACCAAATTATTAATAAAAATGTAAATTAATATTGCCTAAAAATATCTATAATTATGGCAATATCAGTCAACAATTAAATTATAAGAGTTATAATATTCTGTATTTTAATTAATCTTTTAAGTATATCAAATGTAACTTTATCTTTTAGTATTAGTAATTGCTACATGTATGCTTTTTGAAATTGTATACGGTTAGGATCTTATAGCCTTAGAATAATTGATTTGGCCTTATTTCCTGTTCCTTGTCTGGTTCTGGTCCTAGGGTAGGGTCGATTATTCGACAGTCTATTAGATCATGTTCTGTGTATAATTTGCATGCATGAGGCAGCCGACAGTGAGGATGGATGGATGTGGATAACGCGAGTGGAATGTTTTATGGCAGTTCTTTGGATCAGAGTGCTATTGCACGAATGCTGCTTGCTTTGTGATTTGTGGAACTCTTGAGTGATGGGAGTCAGCCACTAAGTGGATATGACGATATCCAGGAGGTGGATGGTTGACATCATGAGGAGTTCCTCGGCAACTGATGGCACGGCGAGGTTGGGAACCTAGGAAAGCCTAGGATATGCTCCAGTGATTTAGTGGGGCGGTTCAGTGAGGTTGGGAGCCTAGTAAATGCTTTAGTGGATATTGTGTTGTTGTTTGGCGAATATTTGATGCAATCAATGGGATAGGTGACTTAGAGGATTCGGGAGGCTTGTTGAGGAAAGTATGGATATGTGTGGAAGGTAGTATGGGCATGTACTACTGAAAGCATAGGATCCATACTCGAATCAGTAAGAGTCTTAGAGAATATAAGAAGCTGATGGGAAAGGGAAATTCTTGGTTATGTTCTGATAGTGGAGATAGCTGTTATGCAGAATGCGGATGAGCACGCAAAGGGAAGGACCAGGGTTTGGTCTCGGCTCCGGTGGTGAACAAGATAACAGAAGGACTGTCAGGATTTTGAGTTCGCCTTAGATCTCTTGTATCAAGTGACAATGATTGATTATGCGATCTATAGCACTTTCGGTATTGGAGACTATGTCTTGGGGATAGTTGTAGCTCAATGTAGAGCAGAGATTGCTTCAGCTACTGCAGTTCAGTCGTTGACGATTGAGCCGATGAGTATGTCAGGCTGCGAGACCCTGAATGATATGATTTCTAGAGCTCGAGAGTAGGGATTGATTGGGAGCACATTGGGAAGAGGGGACCAGATCGGGTGCCTACATTGGAGGGTCCCGGAAAGGGACCCAAGAGTTCGAGTCAGTTTTAAGAGGCCAGCAGGGCCGGGTTTAGTGCGGTACTTGCGGGAAACTACACGAGGGAGTTTTCGTTTCGGGGGTTATAGTAAGTGTATCTCTAGATGTGTTGCCATGTTTGTGTTTAGACTATATATTCAAACATTGGTCATATGCCTTTTGCATACCATGAGTTACGGGGTGGTTAGTGAAAAGTTGTTTCCCTCTTTGCTGGTTTGGAGCGTTCAATGTTATCTGCGTCTAGGGTCGAGATCGGTTCAGGGACGTGATGTAGAAGGCCTACGGACAGGATTGGTGACTCGACGAATATGCTCGAGTCGTCTTTTAGAAGCGCTGGGGGAAGTGGTTTATTGTTGAGGCCTTGGCCCGGACATCGGTTATTCAAACCTCAAGATATAGGTGGGGCATCATTTCAAGGCGTCTGAGATTATTAGTCTCGTTGGGATTTGGGAAGTGTTTGTCTGATCTTTAGGAGTGTGTGGTCCTTAGGGATTTGGGCCTGTAATAGAGCACTCGCACGGAAAAGAAACAGATTGTCATCAATTGGTTATTAAAGAGTAAGAAGGATTGGGAATCCTTAAAATCTCATGTATTGCGAAGACTTAGCCGAATCTAAGTGGGGGAGAACCACGCAGGTATTCAGGACAGGGGACAACTCCCCGGCATATGAATCTCACCTCATTGATGCTTGATAACAAAATTTGGGGAATCAAGTTGGGGTTCCGGTTACGGATTGAGTTTAGTTTGGGTGTGTTGGTGTTAGGGCGAAAGTGTTGTAAGATTACGGGGGTTCTGTAGCATTCACCAGCAACCAGATAGCGTGGGAAGTGTTGTAAGACTACGGGGGTTCTGTAGCATTCACTAGCAACCAGATGGAGCGGGAAGTGTTGTAAGACTATAGGGGTTCCGTAGCATTCACTAGCAGCCAGATGGTGCGGGAAGTGTTGTAAGACTATGGGGGTTTTGTAGCATTCACTAGCAGCCAGATGGTGCGGGAAGTGTTGTAAGACTGCGGGGGTTCCGTAGCATTCACAGGCGGTCAGATACTGTGGAAAGTGTTGTAGGTCAGCGGGTGTAGCCATAGCATTCACAGATTTGGTCAGATGACTCAGGCCAGTGTGGGCCAGTTCGTAAGGTCGTAAGTAGGTCGCAACAAAATTGGAATCAAGAGTCGGTAGGTTGAAGGAGACCAGGTATGATGTAAGACTACATATATTCTGGTAACATTCACCTTTTGCGTTGGATTCAATGTTGACAAGTTGTCAGCCTATCATGATCGGATGGATCAAATGGATAGAGGAGCCATGAGTGGCTGTATAGGTAGAGCAGTTATTGTCAGATGAGGAATCCTTCGGGGATCATGTGGGACTGTTGTACGTATGTTTCTGGCTTAGTGATCGGGTAGGTGTCCGGTGGTTCGGACAATTGGCGTATAAGTTGGGACCAGGGAGACCCTAGTTTTTCTTCAGGAAAGCAACTATGTGGCAGCAAGAGGAGTTGGAGCGACTTCAGTGATTTGGGGTCCGTATGTGGAATTGCTTGTTATTCGGTAGCCGCAGTTGACCGTTGATTTTACTCTTTAGGGAGTCTCATGCTATTACGGGTGGGAAGTATTTTAGCTAGGTTGGTTCTTATAGAATCAGTTCGATGATGATTTGATGTCGGTAGTCTGTCAGGGAGACAGACCATCTCGAAACTACAGATCTCAGACGGAGTAGAAGCGACCATGCTGCAAGGAATTCGTTCATCTTCGGGTTTTAGAACCCTGCGGGGTCGGTTTGGGTTGCCTTAGAGAGGCTATGGTATGCTTGTGGTTGTGATTGTGTCGTCCAAGTTGTCGGGCGTGCAAGGGATGGTAAGGGATGATTTTGAGGACGAAATCTAATTTAAGTGGGGGAGAGTTGTAACATCCTGTTTATTAAATAAATAAATAGATAAAGTTTGATGAATGAATGGGCGCAATAAATGCATATTATTTAAGGGATTATTGGTTTGGGGAGCCGGATGTTATAAATCAGATTATTCGGGGGTTAAAGTGTAAGTTCAGGATTTGTCTTGCAAAGGATTTTAGAAGTCAAGGGAGTGTTTGGTATTATTGGGACTTCATATGTAAGGATTTATGGAGGCAGGGTTAAAAAGGTAAATTTGGGATTAGTTTTGTAAATATTTTAGAAGATGGGGGCTGGTTAGTGAAATTCAAACTTATTTTGTAAGGGAATTTAAGGGTCAGGGTTTAAATGGTAATTTGTAGATTTATTTTGAAATGATTTTTGATGGGAGGGACCAGACCTGCCATTATGGCAATATGTTTGTGTGCCGGGTATATAAGCATATGGAACCCTAAACCTAAGGGAGCCTCAGTTGCACAACCCTCGTTTCCCCTGATTGCGGCCGTAATCCTCAAGACCCCCCATCACCGGTCATCACTTCTTTGCATGTTGAAGCCAAAAGACAACCGAGATGCCACCACGGTGTTTACTACCGTCGGTGAAGCCGAGACCGCCAACAGGAGGGTCGTGGAACCCCTTCAGCCGCCACCATTCGCTTTCTCGTTCGTCCGATCAACCTTTGGGTGTGCGTCGACTGCCATAGTCACCGGAATACGCTTGCTGCCCCCATCTTCCCTCTGCTCCCCTGTCGTTCCTCTCGGTGTTGAACGTCGGGAACGTCGTTGCTGCTGCTGGAGCTTATTGCACCGCTGTAGTCGTGTCTAGGTGATAGATTGTCACTGTTTCCAGGCCGTAAACACTCCTTAACCTCCGTTTACGGTCATACCTGTCGTGTGTTGCCGCTGCCGCCGTCATTTTACACCCTTGCCGTCGTTTAGTGCCACCAGGAGGGGTGGCTAGACTCGTTCTTGGCTAGAAGTGATTGTGGTGTTTATGTTCGATTATGGTGTTGTTATGATGCCGCTGGAATGTTTGTTTGGTCGGAGACCTGATGAAAGACCCCACTGCCACCACTCGCCACCGCCGGTCACCACAAGGTGGTTATGTGTGTGTATGATTATTTTAGTGTGTGTGTGTGTGTGTTATTTTGGGGCTAAAACCTTGTAAAATGTATTAGAAAGTGAAATAATGAAAAGAAACCCTAACCACCATCGGCCGCTGCGTCGGGTGACAGTATGCTTTCTCTTGTCGTGTTTGATTTGGTTGGGATGCTTGAAACCCTAATGGGCCCAATGAATCCCTAGTGGGCCTAATGAACCCTAATAGATCAAAGGACCTAGTTATTGGGCCTATTGGGCGATGGTTTGGAAACCCTAATTAGGGTTTTGAAAACCCTAATGTCATGAAACCCTAATTTGGGATTTATCGGGACCGCATCGAGATTATTTAATAAACTTAAAATGTTAATTATTAATCATTGCAAATTAACCTAAGACCATGTGGGACTTAATGTATTAAGTCCTTGGGGGGTTAAGTAGGGACACTTAACCCTAATCTTCATTTTATGTGAAAAACTCTAATTGGGTTTGGATGCTTGTTGGGCCACTTATTGGACTAAGCTGTTGTGGGCCTTAATGGGCCAATTGGGAACATGTTATGGACTAAGGAAATCATTGGCACTTAGGATAGGACCCATTAGAGAGGCTTGGGCCTAATTTGGAAAATTGGGACATAAGTGGGCCATAATTGGGCCTTGAGGACTATTAGCTATTGGACCATCAAAATGTCAATCATTTGGGCTGGAATAAGTGGTTGGGCCTTAAGATAAGCCTATATAGAGGTTTGGGCCCAATTTGGAAAATTGGGCCATATGGTTGGCTTTGGTCCATGGTTTGGCTTTTAGGCCTTGAATTGAATAAAGCTAAGTTAGGGTAAAGTAGTCTTTTACCCCAAGTATAGAGTTGTGGTTATGTGTTGGAACCCAATTATTAATTGGGTATTGTTTGGTGTTGACAGTTCGGGAATTTGTTAACCAACAAGGGGAGTTTTCTCTACGGGGCACCAAGGTCGCCAATTTATCCAGTTGTGATAATTGTTGCGAATGTGCTATTGATACACTATGTGTTATGTAAAGACCATGCGGGGGTTCCCATGGCAAACAATTATATATGTAGTATGCTAGTTGACTGTCTAGTATTTGGTATGCTAGTTGTCTTTGTGGTACTTGCATGGAAGACCCCGGGGGGTTCCCGAGGCAGTTGGACATAACACCATGTGGAGGTTCCCATGGCTTTCCAGGCTAAGACCATGTGGGGGTTCCCATGACAGTGGGCTAAGACCACGTGGGGGTTCCCATGGCCGTGGGCTAAGAACACGTGGGGGTTCCCATGGTACCCAATGTAAGACCTTGGAGGGTTTCCAAGGCATCCTTATATGTTTGTATGTTTAGATCATATGTTTATATGTATAGGTTGCATTATGTAATGTTTGGCAGGAAGACCTTGTGGGGGTTCCCAAGGCAGATAAGACCACGTGGGGGTTCTCGTGGCACTAGGTGTAAGACCTTGGAGGGTTTACATGGCTTCCTTATATGATTCTATGCAGGGCTTCTGTGGTAGAGATAACTTTTATAGCTAATACGATATGTGTTATGTGGATTGTGTGTGGGGTATACTTTGGGGGACTCACTAAGCTTTGTGCTTACGGTTTACAATTTTGGTTTCAGGTATTATCGATTTGGAAGTGAAGAGCTTGGATTGATCGCAGTGCACACACCTATGATTTCCACAATGAATGATTTGGGATGAACTCTGATAAATGTTTTACTTAATGATGATTTGAAATGTTTGAAACAAATGGTATCAATGTTTTAGCTATATCAAAAACGAAATTTTTAACCTTGATTTTTGGGTCGTTACAAAAACATAAAAAACATTAGGTTTTTGTCTCTAAATAAAAGCTGAGTATGATAAAGTTTAAATATTTTGTTTACTGTTGCAACATTAGGGGAACTGATTGATACAACGAGATAAATTATTGAAACAATCTAGGTCATAATCACTACTTGATATGGCCAGCCTTATATTTGCATTTTCCATCGCGATTTACCTTATTTACTTTGGATGTGAGAGTTGAGACTAATTGGCAACTTCATCCTCTGTTTTTTTTTGTTTTATTATACTTTTTTTTCTATCCGGTGCATCGATGCACCTTGATAGTTTGAAACATCTAAAATGACTTGATAATGAAGAGGTAAGTATAATTTTTTTAATAACTCAATGTTGATTTAATTTTCCAGAAAATTTACTCCATATAATCTACTTTATGGTCCTGTTTTTGCTTATAGATATTGACAAATGGAATGGGTGACTACTCATTAATCTATTACTTGATTATAACATACCATAATTTTTAATGTTCTTTTCTTGTGAATTTGTAGACTTTTAAAGCATGCTTACATCTTTACTTTTGGTGTTTACTTTCATTGATGACAGATTTGATGGGCGCTTTATACATTCTCAGGGTTTGCACATTCTTTTGACCTTATGAGCATTGGTGAATTGTTACACGAAAGAAGATCAAAATGGGCTTGGTTGGATGATTTGTTGGCGGATGTTGTTTGTTTATTGGAGTTTTTTGACGTATATGCCCCTAGGAGCTTTGGCGGAATGACACAACTGAAAGGTGTATGTTTTGTTCCCTCATAAACGTTTTTTTTTTTTTTTTTTTTTTTTTTTTTTTTTTTTTTTTTTTTGAGAATTCACAAGCAACAAAGATTCTACCCTCATTATTGGTGATGTGGTTTTTGCTTATTTTGGTTTTGTTTTCGTTTATTTGTATCTATTTTAAAACTCTATTGTTAGGCTCCAGCTTCCGGCTGATCTCTATTTCTCTTTTATTTAAGAGACACACTGCCCATTAAAAAAAGTTGTCTTTGACTTATAAAGTCAATATTAATTACTTGAAGAAGTTTTCATTTTCTTTTGCATATTTTATATTTACGGTAAATTTTATAACATTTAAAAGAAAACTAAATACATATGATTCAAGTTAAAAATAAAATCGTTTTGACTTTTGAAAGTCAAAGACCGACATTCTTTAGGGAGCTTTTTCCCCATAATATTGAGATTGTGGTTTATCTTTGTACCTATTTGAGCTTAATCTAAGTTGTGATAAATACATATTTAATGGTAATTATTCTAAGGAGTTAATGAATTAAATGGCAAAAAACAATTATTTGTGAGATTTATGAATCGCAAGTTCATTTCTTTTTTATGCCTATGAGAAAAATGTTAATTTTGTTCCAATATAATTACCGTAGAAGAATGTATAAAACAAATAATAAATGCCACAAATAATATATTTTGATGTCTCTAAAGAGTAATATTTTATTTATAAATAGTATAGAATTTAAATTTACCATTATATATTGGAAAATATTTCTATGCTGAACTTTATTCCCTAAATTTTATAAATATTGTATATTACAAAGGCTTTTGGATTTTAATTATTTAGTAAAAAATTATATCTAATCGGTGATTATATTTATTTAATAAAATGTTGAATTTTTTTTAAGTAAATAACAATGAACTTTGCACATTGCATTTAAATTTAGTTGTTTCTATTTCACAATCAATGTTATAATCTTATATATAATGTTGATTTACGTGTTTTGTTTATTCTTTTTATATATTATATAGAAGTTGATCAAGAGTATTTATGTTTTTCAATCAAAATGTTGAAAGGTATTTGTATTGAAGAAGTATATTAGATGTTAATAACTAAGAAGGTTTGATGTGGTTTAAAGATGTATTTGTAGGATTTCTCGTGTTTTATGTATTGTGGCAGAGTTTTGCAAATCCCTCCCACGTGTCAAAGTTATATTTGTTGCTATTCTTTTACTTATACTAGAAAAATAATAACAATTATTTACCTATAATGACAATCTACTTACAATTTTCATGCATGTAATAAAGAAGTTCATCTCCTACATTAGAATATTGGGTAAAGTAAGATGTTATTCTTTGCAATTTATGCAAAAAAGATGGAGTCTATAAAGTCGTTTGATGATGATTGGTTTATTATGAGTTGTATATATTTTTACATCAACCAGGTACAAGGAAAAGTCAATTTAATGATTTTCATGGACAATGTATGTATTTTGAGTAAATTATACGAATGGTCCCTATGGTTTGGGGTAATTTGCTTGCTTGGTCCCTAATTTATTTTTTAAACTCGGAAAGTCTCTACTGTTTGTTTTTGTTATGCGCTTGGTCTATACTATTTGTTTTTGTTATGCGGTTGGTGTCTGTCTTACCTAAAAAACAATTATTTAAATAGAAAAAAATTGTGGAATATGTAAGGTAAGGTGAGGGGGGTTGGAGTGTGTTTATTTAAATATTTTAAAAAATCAAGGGCAAAATAGTTTTTTTTAGGTAAAACAGGGACCAAGCGTTTAACAAAAACAAACAGTATGGACCTTCCGAGTTAAAAAATAAATTAGGGACTAAAGGCGCAAATTACCCTAAACAATAGGGACCATTCGTGTAATTTACTCATGTAGTTTTAAGTAAGAAAGACTTTTTTTTTTTTACTTATCTAAATATTCTTAATATGTTTGAAACTAAAATGATCCATTTTTATAAAATTCATCGGGCGGGCATACCACCAGTTTAAACGATTGCCGGTTTATTATCATTTTCCGTAAACAATTGTCAGTTTTTTAAAATATATTTTCTGTTAAAAAAGTGAAGTAAATTGCCCAAAATATAGACTATGAGACATTTTTATTTTTATAAAGTAATAAATAAATCCTTCTCAAACCGATACTAACAATTCCTAACAGAATTAGAAAACCTCCCTGAGAGCTTCGAGTACACGTTTTGCAGTTTCTTCGCCAAACAACCTTGGCAAACTTGAACCCAGATCGATTTCAATGGTCTTTTTTTTGCTCATTTCATCTCTCTTTTTCAAATAAACCCTATCACTTTCACCCACTACCCTCTCCCCAAAAGCACAAACATCTAACCAAGTTTTCAACACTTGTTTTGCAATCGGAGTGACATGAGTTTCAATCATTTCCTCCAGCTGTTCTGTTTCTATACGCACCAGGATTGCAGTGGGAGAGACAACTGAACGGATGTAAAGAGATGAAGAGAAGTAAGGTGTGACCTCTGAGAGCTTCTGGAGGTGTTGTCTGTGTTGATCCAATTGAGTGTCTTCATAGAATGTTTTGAGATACTCAGGGTTTAATACGAGTTCCTTTCTGTGAGGGAGATCGAGAATTAGAACCATTGATGTCGGAGTGCTTTGTATTAGCTCTACTAACAGGTTGGGTGCATCGGTTGATGAGTTTAGATAGGCTGACAGGCTTGTGATGTTCAAAGCTCCTCCTGATGGTAACTCGCAGTGAAGCCAACTTCCCAATATGAAATCAATCTGGAACACATGACAAAATTTAATCCATCAATCAGAAACGAATTTCCGTAGATGTTATTGCATAACCCTAAGTGGATTCAAGCATCGATCATAAATTGATGAAAATTGGAGCTGAGAATTACAACCCAAAGTTGATTCTGTTAGAAGTTTGGGAATTTGAAGTGTTGGTCTAGTTTGATCGAGTCAATAAGCATCTAACTCACTTGTTCCTGGTTGATCAGCAACAACAACGTCTTCTCTGTTTTCTTATACTTCAAACTTATTCCAACAGATTCAAAATTGGAATTGAGAATCAGAACCCTAAGTTGATTCAAGCATCGCATCGATCATTGATTACCATCACTATTATTAAGTTAAGTAAAATCAGAAACGTAGTGTAGAAGTGAACAAAGTACCTGAGAGGATTGGACGCCTGATCTGAGATGGAGAGCAGCATGAGCTGTTCCGGTTTCATTCTGATAAGACTGTACATCAGGCGGGAGGCTGCAAGGATTAAGTAAAGAACCGAGCCGACTTTCGACGGTGGATACTAGATCTACCATAAGAGCTTTGTGTGGGGCGGAGACGTACGGGAAGTCCATAAAACCAGTTGGGCCACCGTGTTGCGGTGGCGACGATAATGAGGCGCGGCAGGAGAAAGAGAATCGAGGTCTTTGTATGAAAGAGCAAGAAGTTTGTGAGGAAGGAGACGAGTATAACAATGAGGAAAAGGAGAAGGGAGCGACAATGGCTGCCATAGTCGCCATCTTTTTCCCGATCAGTAGTGGACTGTATAGAAGCGGATAAGAAAGTGACAACTACTATCAGACACGTGTTAGCTCACAGATGTAGTTTTTGCCTTTGAAACCATTTTTAAACTCTAGTTATTTACATAAAAAAAAACATTATTCCTTTATTTTTTTTTGTGAGAGATAGAGATACAGAGTCAAAAAAAATGAGAAAGATAGTCTTGGGGCAAAATAATCCGCACCAACATCAACAATACAAACTCCTTTCTTGGCACTCCAATTAACTTTTTGAGGGGCAAAATAGTCTTAAGAAGAAAAAAAGGCTAGAATAAACGGGTGGATAGTTCCCTAAGGTTGGACCCTTCAAAAAATGACTCGTTTCTTTTCTTCCTGGGAAAACCGAATTCAAACCAGTTCCCAACGGGTATACTAATATACTATCAAAACTATCGGATCAGTTTCGGATCTCAAATCGGTTCTTTTGCCCATCTACATAAAAAGCTGTTCTTTTATGTTCTTTTTTCTCATCATCGTGTGCCTTCATGCTCCAAGGTGGTGTTGTTTGGCATATTTTAATCACAAAAACAGTTCACAAAATGGCAGCTTTAAGATGGATTTGGGCTGCCAAATGGCTTTTAAATTGGGCTGAAATAAAACACATACATGGGCTCCTTCGAATTTTGATGTTGGGCACGATGCCCATAAGGTGCATCAAACATTTTCCAAATCCCTCCATCGTTTGTTTATATTAAAGATATACTGACTTATGAAGACAATTTCATCTCAATCATCAGACCAGGCTTGTCTTTCGATCCAGTCACTTGATTAAGACCGCACAGTGCTACCAAAACTCATTATATCACTTCGCTTTTTGTTTAGTAGATGATCACTCTATTTGCATAAATTTGGTAGCTAGTGGTTTATCAACATTGAATTACTAGATCTACTGATTGAACAAATTCTAGAGTTAGGTGATATAAGTTGGTAACTTTGATTGTGTTAGAGAGCATAATTAATTCATAATTTGTGATTAGTTGCTTGTCTTGATCCTAGATAGGTAGCTCATAGATTTATCATGCACAACCAAATTTATCTTTATATCAATTCCGTGTCTATTTGTGTTTGAACATTACATGGTAATTCATAAATTGATAAAAACTAGGAATTTGAACATAATAACTAGTTACATTATAACTTGGTAACCAACATAATTATTCTACTAGAAATCAACCATATAAAAACGAGGGATTTAGAACTAAACGAAATTTAATCTTGAATTCAAATAGTTTCTTTTCGTGTTTTTAGGTGTTTAATTGATATTTGTTTGATTTAAAGTGCTAGTCTTGCAAAATCAGTAAAAACCCTCACTTTAAGATTGTTTTTCTTAGTTTAGATTTTAGTAGTTATTTTATTAGCTAAATATTGTTTCATGTGATCGACACCCGACTTACTTTTCTATATTACAATATGACTAGGTACACTGTCTATGTGTATTAGTTAGTTAAGTTTTGTTCGGTTATAAATTTAAAATTAATAGGTATAATCTGTGCACATCAGTAGGCATACACAAGAAAGAAGTTATTCAAATATGCATACTTAATATTCCAATGGATTTGCATGAGTACGTATACACATCATCAACGAAGTGAAGTATGTCTCGATAATCACTTCTGAATTCGTCAACCTTGCAACCTCCTTATCACCAACATAAATAAACTTTAAAGAGAAACATACTCACAACCAACTGTTTTTGCGTTTCATACACAATAATCGAGATAACAATATGAAGGAAGAAATTAGCTACTTGATTTGTTATGGTCGGAAAGCAATCATAACTACGTGTTTATAGTGTTTTGATATAGAACACATGAAGTAACCATTTTAGGGAAGAAATTTTGTATTTAATTGCTTTTGGATCCTTATTGTTTTCCATAGCATTGATAACCACAAGTCGATCAATTCCCCCTATATCGGTCGATTTGTGTGGAAATCATATTCAACTCTAATAACACCATCGACAACCAACGATGTTACCATATTTGGCACTACAATGCAAACATCTATCAGATGGATTGCATCATTGTCGTGAATTAGCTGGAAAACATATTTAATTTAAGGAGGTTCGAAAAATATTTGTGTCTTATTAGCTGTTAACATAGCTTTCTAGTCACCAAATCAAATATACCGATGCAAATATATTCGATAAGCACAAATAATTACGTCATGTACTTCATAATGTCATTGATTCTCTCAAACGACCCTCCACTATGAGAAAAACCACCCTTAATAGATAAATGCATTTGATTAAGGAAAATGTGTTAAAAACTTATTGGAAAGGGGGATTACAATGTGGTTTAAAGGTTGAAGAAATGCGATATTATAAACAACACTATATCTTCCGGCAACAAAATGCAATTTCACAATGTCTACTTTAAAACCTAAGGCTAGAAAGAGTGGTGCCACAAAAGTTGCACTTCCTTTACTGTCAAGTAGATGACACGTCAACAATTACCACAAAAGTGTGGTTTCATGACACACCCAAGGAGTGATGTCACACTCAGTTTAAAAAAGTTAAAAAAAAAAAAGAAAAAAAAACATTTTTTTTTAAAATTTTTTTTGACCAATCAACAGTCAATTGGAATGATAATAGGAAGATTCTTTGGAGTGCCACAGTACGGTCTCTACCGCACCAAAACCACAGGGAGGGGGCGGTGTTCCAAGCTGATGTGGCAAGGAAGTGCACCATCTACACTCACTCCCTCAAGCCTAATAACACACCAAGAGAAGATATACGTCGAAGATTTTTTTTAAAGTTTATTTCATGCCTCATTATAAATGCTTGAATTAAAAAAAAATTATAAAAATATATTTTACAGTAATGTTCATTGCAAAATATAGTTTTTTATAATATAAAAAATTACTTATTGTTAAACACACATATTATATATAATAAATTTTTATTTCTATGATTTCTCATATTTGTAAGTTAAATTGGTCAACTAGGTGGTTGCTTTTGGAAATAAGGTCAATGTTCAAATCAATTACTTTACTGAACGACGTGGCTCCAAGGTCGTCCCATATAGTTGGCTTGTTGCGTATAATTTTTTTTTTTTATAAAATATAGTTGGATTTTTATGACATCCACTTTTAATCAGATAAAAAAACACGATGAATATAACAATATATAATAGACAAATGCATTTGAACAAATCCTTGATTTACAAATCTAGACGAATCTTTGTTTTTGTTTTTTTGGTGTTTCTTACTGTTACCAAATTATTTTCATCATATGTCTTATCATCGAAGTGTGTCTGGAATTGTTTTTTTGAATAAGTTACTTTTTATAAGATAATCAAAATCAAATATTTGGAGAATATCTATGCTCTAAAGACCACTTTTTTCAATTATCAACAATAGACTACAAAGCTCGCAATTAGCAACATTGTATTTTATCGGACAACTTAACCCCGCATGTTTAAATCAATTTGTGATTTCATTATGTTGTCAGGTTGTTTTAACAACTAACAACAACCGAATCAACCAGTATTATATGGATCAATAAAAGGTCCCCATTCGTATTACTAAGCTCCATTCACGACCCAAAACATAAATTTCTTAATAGCAACATTCCAATTGGAGTAGGAGACAACATCTCCCTAATTTCAGTCATGAAGTGCACATTCGGCTTGATGGTGAATGTGTCGGGTAATATCCATGGATGGCCGAATCAAGAGAGATATTATAGACAATTGTACACACGAAAATACAATTACACATTTGTGCATAGACATTTATTGGAACGTCAATGTCAATAATATGAAGTTTTCACACATGCTTAGTGGATAGGTCACGAAGGCCTCATGGACATGCATAATTAGCATAAACCACTCGCGAGAGTTTTTGCATTTACTTTGATGTCGATTCCTTTAAACCACTTTAATTTTGGTTTAAGGAAATGGTATTATATGCCTATCAAATCCACGTAACAAAACAAAATAACATAAAATGCAAAAAAAAATAAAAATAATAAAAATAAAATAAAATTGTTAAGAGTGTTTGAGTAACAATTATGCCTATTATAAATATAATAATAATAAAAACGAAGTTTATTGATTACTTAAGTGTTTGTTTTCTGAGAGGCACAATGTATGAAAACCGCAGACCACTTCTGCAGTAGAAGAGGTGGACCAAATGTTTGCAGTCAGAAAGAAGAAAGAAGAATATTGTTTGTTTTTTAACATCTGCAGACTCCTAGACTAAATTAAAATATAATTAAATTGATTTTTTTAAAAAAACATAAAAGAGTTTTTAAATAATTATATGACTTTATTATAGATAATTAACAAATGTAGATCAATTTTATGTATTATTGTATAAAAAACATGAAGATAAAATGATACGAATTAACATATATATTTGATAAAAAACCAACAAAATTTGATAGCAAAGTAATACCTAAACATTTTAATTAAGGATAAAAGAATTTAACACATAAAATGGATGGAAATATACTTTGATTATATATGTAACCTTTCAAAAAATTTATTTTATCTTTTCAAATAAATCAATTAAAAACTAGGCATAAATATTTTTTTCAAAAAATGAATGATAGTGCATTAAAAAACATTTTATAAAATTTGGCAAAAAAAACATTACAATATTAGGATTTTTTTTTCATGTCTATATAAACAACTTCAATAACCATTATTGTAATGAAATCTTTATTTATAAATTTGTCACAAATGTCATGATTGTGTCGTCAACCGTTTTTTCTTGAAGTATTGTAATTTTTTTTTCAAATTGTTTATCATAGATAAAGTTGGAATAAATTTTAGCTTAAAAATAAAATAAATAAAAACAAACAAAAATATATGTGTTTTTTAGGCTTGAAGATGTCTGAAAATGTTTGAAAACTCTGGTCCATGTATGCGACAAGAAGAGGACGCATAGATATATTTAGGTCTGTGGTCTTCAAAAAAACAGTCTACAAAGCTTAATGGATGTGTGTGATCTGCACGACACAGATAGAAAAGGACAAGAAGATCTACAGACAAAAAAAAAAAAAAAACAAACAAACAACACCTTACTTTCCAGAGTGTTTGTGTTTATCAGTTGATAATCTGAAAAATGATGACTATCATTTTTTTTCTTAGTGAAACAGGCAGTAGAAGAAAATAATGTTTTAAAAAATGAGGTGTCGTGGGACCTTTTGTCTTACGTTTACGGTTATCAAAAATTTTTAGTGGATCTCAGATTTTGTTAAAACTCATAAATAATGGTTACCTCAAAATATACTTCCCGTATTTTTATGAATAATAACTCATGATTATAAGTCACAATAACTAGAAAATAAAAGCATTACAAAAAAAATGTATTTGAGAAATATTTCGTGTTAACGTGAAGTAAAAACTTAGCAAAATTATATAAAACTACTCTATGTATTATTAGCTTATAGCATGTGGAAATCATGGTTACAAAAATAATTATTTTTTATACTAAAAACTCATAATTATTATTCAATAAATCGTTAATTAAACATGATTTTGTATGATTTTCAATATAAAAATACAATTAATTATCGGCATTATAACCGACACTTATTTAAGATGAATTTAAATTTCTCCTAAAAATCATGGATCAAATAAATAATTGTCTAACTTATTACCAACATTATATTTTTTAAACTAGTAAGAAATATTTTTTGTAACTGATTTTTTTCAATCCAAGATTTTTTCTTTTTCAAAAAGTTCCCTAGAAAATAATGTATTGCAAATAACATTGGGAAAAATATCGATTAAAAAATAATTGTTAAATTTTAAAAGAAATTAAATGGCTAAATCGAACAAATTAAAAACTATAATATTTTTTTAGAGTTCAATTTTTTTTATAATACTAATAATAGTTTTTAAAAGGTATAAAACACTTAATGATTATATTACAGAAAGAAATTAACAGTTAAACCGAAAAATAAAAATAAAATATAGTAATATTTATGGAATATAAAATTTCATTATTTCATTTGAGCTTTTATTTTCTGTGTTCTTTTCAACGGTCGGAGAAAGTAATATTCCATTGAATAATTATCGCAACCCAACCACGTTTGCCAAGATTTCCTCGTCATGTGAAACAGTCTTTGAAAATGAAAGTCTACCGGCAAAGATTTCAGCGGTCCACTTTCATACGCTTCCAGTTTCAATCTCCAATTAAAATTTTCAAATAATTCATTTTTCTGAATTTTATATTTCACCGTTTTAGAAAATATTTTTCAAACAAAAACATGCCTTAAATATCTAATTGATGTTCTAAACATATCAAAAATATAATCCTCCTTAATAAATGAAGGTTTTTTGCCACATGTTAATCTCTCATGAGTTTTGACACTTGTCATTTTATGGTATTTTTGAAATAAATATTATCTACTTGTCAATTTTTAATTTGTTTCAATTTTTAAAATTAAAGTCATATACTATACATGTAACGTATTAAATATCATATATATGATATTAAATTGCAATAAATACGTTTATTCATTTCTTATTTTAAAGTTGTACATTAAAAATATTTTCTATTTACACTTTAATTTAATGTTTAAATTTTTTTTAAATTAACCCGTGTAATACACGGGTCTCACAGCTAATTTAAAATTATATTTTAGATTCTCACGAAATACTTTAATATTATTTAAATAATATTTACGTCACACGCTTATAACTTATAGATATTTTAATTTTTAAACTTGCACTAAGGTGATTTATAGTATTTTTTATAGCCGTCCACATGTTTTCTATTACAACTAGATCATGTCAACTTGATTTAATAAAAAAATTATAAAAACAATTGTGCCCAGAATCTAAGAAATCAAAGTATGTTTGTAATTTTAGGTAAGACGATATATTGACCAAATTATTAGCCTGAAATCATGGCTTGGATTTTGGGTCGTGATATCATCTTCTTCCTTATTTATATAGATTAATTTTGCAATTAATTTAGAAAATTCACTTCAACAAAAGTATTACATGAACAAAAATGAGTTAACAAACGGAAATGGTAAAGTTTTGACAGAGACAAAGTGAAGAAAAATGTAACAAATCCAAGTGGAAAGCAAAAAATATAATCATCAAACGCGTTTACATAAAGCTGGGAGACAATAAATCACCAAAAATCCCATGAAAAAAGAAAGAGAAATTGCACTCAAGAAAAAAAAAAAAAAAGGTAAAACAAAAACATTAAAAGTTAAAAACAACCGAAAGCTAGCTCATATCATCATACAAAAGCAAATGTTAATGACCAAATATTAAAGCAACAAAGCATGTACTTGTTACGTGGATTCAACCCAATTAGAGATGCTGATATCATCAAATCTAGATCAGTTCTTTCAACTACTTGTTTGTTGGGTTAGAGTTACTTGTGATCTAACCGTGGTTGAGTTTGATTTGATTTGATTTGATTCATTCTTGTGTTTGAACTTGATCTTGTAGTCAACTTGATGATGATGACGATGATTGCCGCACTGAACAAGCAACAACTTGTGCCCATTGTCTCAATTTTGTCTTCACAGTATGTGGATTATCACCTTCATCATCATAACATAAAACATCTCATTAGAAATCCAGCAAAATTCAACTGAAAGCAGTTAAAACAAACATGATTATGCTTAATTTGTTACCGAACTTTATAGGTTGTAACAGTTGAATGATTCGTAATTGAAATTCAAATAAAAACTATTTTTTCGAATCGGATTAAATCAGCTCCAATTTCAAATTGTGAATCAGATGTTGTGAGATGCAGTAAGAAAAAGGAAACTTACCGCGGCCGAATATGGCGTGGGGGCTGCTCGCCGGAGAAGATAAATCGGGCTCGGAGACAGCGTACGAGTATGAAGATACCGACGACGAAATTGACGAAGACTTGGAGATCGTATCAAAGTATTGTTTGTTGACGGCGTGGTAGAACCCTAACGCCGGTAAAGTATTGGAGAGGCGGTCATCCAATTTAGGAGAATGTTCGAAGCCAAAACCTAGCTCGATACATGCCTTGAGCTCATCGATATCCTCATCTGTGACGCTCTTGCTCCTCTGGTGGTGGTTGTGTTTGCCCTTCCGCCTGATCCATTCCTCGTCTCGGTGTAGGTCCGGCGACCAGGATTTATGTGAGTAGATAAGAGAGTCTAGAGGCTGTTTGGACGGAGACGGTGGTTGTGTGGTGGTGTAAGGCGGTGGCATGGTCGCCCAACCCCGTTAGGGCGGGGGACCTTTTGGAATTTGAATTTGGGGAGCGAAATTTCGCCAACTGATGTCCGAACTTGCATCGTGAGAGTAATATAAAGGAGTGGAGCACAAGGTTTTTAGATGGACCCACCTGATGTATAATAGGTTGGTGACGTCATTATTCGTGTTTGGACTTTGGACCCACAATGTTGATTATTTATTGGTCCCTATAACACCAAAAAAAGAATAATAACATTTGTTAACGATGACGACTCTTGTAAGTTGTAACCCATGAATTTATATTTGTTACCAAATAATAATCAAATAAATTGTAATGGAAATGTTAAATACTTTTCTAAAGATGTTATTTTTTTGTGGTGAGATAAAAATCTAGAACGTATATTTTTTGGACATGTTTCACACCGGGTAATGAATTATATGATAGTGTATAAGAATATTTTTTTTTTCAAAGTATATGGTTTGAGATAAAAGAATTTAGAACGGCAAGTTAGTATATATCTGATATTAAACTCATTATTTTTTTTGTTAGAAACACAGACATCTTGTTAGCCAAATGAGTTAGCCATATCTTTTGTTTGAGATAACTATTAACATCATGTTCTTGAGTATTTTTAAAAAACGAAAGAGGAAGAAGATGAAGAAAATGAAGGGAAAAACATGCTCTCGAGTTTTTTTTTTTTAAGGAGAGAAAAAAAAAAGCAAAGGAAATGAGAGGTGTTTTATATTTCATTTAAGAAAGAATTGAAAGATTAGAGAAGAAAATATTTACTTTTAAGATTTATTTTCTCTCATTTTTGGGATGATTAGAAAGAAAGAAATAGAAAAAAAGAGAAGGAAAGGAAATGTTATTAACTTTTATTTTCTTTCCTCTTACTCAACTTCCGTTTCCTTTCTTTTATTTTCTTCCTAAAAAAACTTAAAAATACGTTATAGTTATACATGCCCAGCTAATTTTATTTACCCTACACTACACGATTTATAGTTGAACTATTGGTATAATTTTATTAATATACAGAAATTTAAAATAATACAATATTATATTTAATATTAGAAACATGAACTTTGTTACATAATCACTTAATATATTCTTATACATAATATTAACCTAACATAACTAACACTTTAAATTTATAAATTTAAAAGTTTCGACTCTTAGACTTTATGATATTTTGGCTTCAATTTATGATCTATAAATTGGCAGTATACCGGTTATCATTTGTTAGATATTAAAAATTTAGACTCTTAGACTTGTAAATTCGATGGTTATTTATTAATCGTGTAGAACATACCAAATATGATATGCGGTTTTTATAAAGGCAAAAATCTGAAATGAATCAATGATCATCCTATACCCATCTCATCTTTCAGTTTTTTGTTGAAAAAATGAAACATTATATTTGACATTTGATGCAACTTGATTTTGAGAGTTTACTTAATAGTTAAGTATATTCTAGTAAGGTCGTCTGGTATACCGGCAACGAAGAGACTCGTGGTCTACGTGGCCACAAGCGTTGTCCGTGCACACCATCCCGGACCTTCGTGGTCGTGGTGATTCGTGGTGTGGAAGACGGAGGACCACGGAGTTGCCTCTCTCAGCCGGCCCTCTTCTTCTTCCTCTCTCTCTGTTCATGCTCGTCACTGGTACACCACCACCAGTTCGTGCTTTGTGTTGGTCTTCGTGGTTTGCTCGTGACAAGCATTGCACATGGCCTAATATAAACTTAACTTCTTATAACTAAAGGCATTGTAATAAACATCTAGATTAGTAGAGTTATAAATAAATCTTCTAAAAGTGAAGGTCTACGAATGATTATTTTTTACCTCGTAAGATCGAAATATTTTACAATAATTACATAGTTATAAACTTAAAACAAAAAAAGAAATACATCTTTGAAATCTATTCAAACTTAACTAAATAACATAATTATAAAATTCAAATATAAAAAATACATCTTTGAAATCTATTCAAACTTAACTAAATAACATAATTATTTTGAGGTAACCATAATTTATAAGATTCAAGTCCAGGTATACCTTAAGCCCTTGTTCTTTTGGTAAATTGTCAAGTTTAGCCCTAATTGAGAAAAAGGTGATAAATGAGTATGCGGGGCGTACGCGAGTGTACGCTCAGCGTACTCATATGCGTGTTTGTGACGCGGAAGCCACCTAGTACGCTGGGCGTACTAGGCCCAGAGTGGAAACCCTAATTTGGGGTGTGTCCCTATATAAATGATATGATGGCCTCATTCTTGGCCACCATTCTCAGACAAGCAACCCTCTCAAACCCTAATCCTCATTCTTGAGCTTGTGTGTGTCCATTTGAGAGCATTTAAGTAATTTTGTGTGTTTTTGAAGTGAATAAGGAGTTTTGAGGAAGAATGAGTGGGAGTCCAGGCTACACATCGGAGCATATATGTGTTGGAAGCTTCATTTGGAGGTATAAAGCTCAACGTTTTCTCACTCTTTTGTTTTGTGCAACATGTTAGACCATTTTAGGGTTTTGGTCCCAAAGTTGCATGCTTTATGAGAAAATGAGCTCCAGAGATTATGAGCCAACTCCTTTGAGTGTCTTTAGGGGTTTAGTGTCATAAAAATGGAGACTTTGGCGTTTGAATCAACCCATGCATGAGAATATGAGCATTTTGAGATAAGAGAATGAGAGTTTTGGGTGTTTGTGACTTTAGCAGCCATGCAAAGGCTTAAAGTCACTGACTTTATGGAGTAAGAGCCTTTAGGGAGCCCAGATCTGTGATATGAACCAAGGTCTTAACTGATTAAGACCCAAAGAGTAGAAAGAGCAAAACTAAGGCATACGCCAAGCGTAATCCCAATACGTGCAGCGTAGGGTTGAGAATCCCGATGCATGCGTGGCATCGGAGTACGCCCAACGCAGAGATCTTGTACGCGCAACGTACGCGCTGGTGTTGACTTTTGGTTGACTTTTAGGGTTTGGTCGATTTGTGGACTATTAAGGGCATTGAGGGGTAAAATGGTCTTTTACCCTTCTGTGAGTTTGTAGAAGGGTTAGTTTAGCTTCTTGAGAGCCGTGATTAATTAGGGATAATTTTCGTATGTGTTAGGCGGAGGCTAGACCGGTGATTTTAGTTCGAGATTATCCGATTTCTTGCGAGGTGAGTCTTCTCACTATACTTACCATGAGTGGTGTCTTTGTGTGATTGAGATGTCTTATGTGCTTACCTTTGTATTGTGATATTCTGCATTATGTCTTTGTGATTTATGTTGAGTATTATTATTATGAGCTTATTGAGTTAGGACTGGAGGGTCCATCCGAGTTGGGGGGCCGGAGGGTCTCCACTGAGATACATTGACCGGAGGGTCGTATGGAGTTAGCCGTGAGTGGCTAATGTGATGTGTGTGGTATTTTGGGGAACTCAGTAAGCTTCGTGCTTACTGTGTTATGTGTTATGTGTTATGTGTTATGTGTTTCAGGTACCTCTCAGCATCACGGGAAGGCACCGACTTGATTGTATACACACTTGAGTTGGAGATATGTTTTTGGATGATCCTGGATTCCTGTTGTAAATAGTTTTGAAACATGTGTTTTGATAACTTGATGTTTTTGGAATTGTGGTTTTGAAATGAGATAATTGGGTTTTTAAATGAAATTTTTTGTTTGAAAATTTATGGTGTTACAAGTTGGTATCAGAGCCTTGGTTTGAGGGATTCAGATGCACCCCCGAGTGTGTTTGGACTCAAACTGAGGATCTAGGAAAAAAATTCAAAAGAAATGATTTTTATAAAACGAGAAAAAGTTTTAAGAGGAAACAAGTTGGAGCAGTGTGTACAATCAGCCAGACCCGAACGGTGATTTCCCAAAATACCCTTACTTATTTGTGTTATGAGATATTAGAAATGCATGCTAGAGAATAGGCTAGGTATTTCATATTCGATGGCTATAGTTGCATGATTTGTGATGCCCTAGCCTCGTAGATGCCATTGATCAGCGTTATCTGTTATTTTCCCTGAGTATGTGCTGAGTTCTGAGTTGAGGGGTAATATAGGAGAGATACTTAGATGAGCATGTGAGTAACCTACTAAGAGAGTAGTCTGATATTTATGAGAGATAGAGTACTTGTGAATTAGAATCCTAGGATGAGGACTTGGGGTGACTACAGGTTAAGTGTGGAATGTAGTATTGGGCCCGTACTACTGAAAGCACCAGATTTGTATGCAATCCAAGTAAGAATCCTTAGGATGTTAAGGAACAAGTAGGGATAAGTGGTCGAGTGTGAGTATGCCCGAGCGAGTCTCTGATGATTTTTGTGTTGTGTTTCAGAGACATCATGATGGGTACACGTCAAAACCCCGAGAGCAATGGGACTAGCGATGATGAGATTCGCAGGATGATTCATGATGAGGTGGTCGCAGCCATTCGAGAGGCGATTCCTGAGATGTTTGGGTCTATTAAGACCACCCTGATCGAGACATTTGATGAGCGATATGTTGTTGTTACTGAGGTGGCTGCAACTGCAGCCACCGTAGCTGTCGCTGCTACCAGGCCACAGGGAGGTGACTCGTTGCTGTTTTGGGAGTTCAGCAACACGAATCCACCTAATTTTGATGGGACACAGGATCTGATTGTTGTTGTTAGGTGGATCTCTGATATAGAGGGATGTTTTTTACACATGTTCTTACCCAGAGCATATGAGGGTTCGATTCGCGTTGAACCAGCTTCGCTTGGGGGCGAAGGACTGGTGGAAGTTTGTGACAACCAGTTTTACTCCTGCAGAGCATACTGCAGTGACTTGGGAGAGGTTTACATTGATGTTTCGAGATGAGTATGTTCCCCCAGTGGAGAGGGAACGGTTGGCCCAAGAGTTTTTGTCTCTCAAGCAGAAGACAGATTCGGTGACTGAGATTACACGGATGTTTCACGAGTGGGCTTTGTTCTGCTTTGAGCATGTGTCGACTAAGCAGGCGCGCATGATCCGGCATTTGAGCATTCTGAGGAGAGATATTCGAGATTTCGTGGCGAACTCGTCTTATCGGACACTTATTGAGCTTCAGGTAAATGCCAGGAGGAGGGAGATCGAGCTGGAGACTTAGGCCAGGGAGGAGGCGGAGTCTCAAGGGAGAGACCGGAGGCCGGCGCAATCGCAACCGGCAGCGAAGCGGGCTAAGCCCGCTGATACGAGGATTTGGGGCTAGAAGGGTCGCACTTGTGGAAAGTACGACAATAGTGATGGGTCGTGTTAAGTGGGGATTTGCTACAAATGTGGCAAAAAGGGGCATATGGTGAAGGATTGCCTCAAGGGGTTTGCGGTTTGCTTCCACTACATCCAGACCGACCATCGGAAGGCCGAGTGCCCTAAGCTTCTTCAGGGATCAGCACATGGATCTACACCTACTGCTTTGCGTGCTACTAATAGTCGTCCAGTGAAGGCCGAGGTTCCGAGGGCTCATGGGAGCGTTTTTCAGCTGACAGCGGAGGAGGTCCGCGCAACACCTGATGTCGTGGATGGTACGTATTTCCTTATTTATTTATTTTGAGATTTATTGTGCTTATTATGTGTTGTATTTAGGTACATTTATTGTGAGTTATGTACCTGCTTTGGTGTTATTTGACTCGGGTGTGAGTCGATCCTTCGTGTCTTTAAATTTTAGTCGTCACATCAGTATCTGATGTGAGGCGTTGAGTCGACCTCTGAGGGTTTCCATAGCTGACGAGCATGCGGTTTTTGCTACTGATGTATTCCGAGGATGTGTGCTGGAGATTTTTGGTGTCGAGTTTGCGATTGATCTGGTACCGATTACGATGGGTGATGTCTGTGTCATCGTGGGCACGGACTGGTTGAGCCGTTTTGGAGCATTGATTGATTGTGAGCGTCAGTTGGTGACTATACGAGACCCCAGTGGGGGAGTGCTTACAGTGTATGGCGAGGGTACTAGATTTGGGTCAGCCTTCTGCTCTACTACCAGGGTGAGGCAGAGTTTACAGCAGGGTTGTATGGGCTTCTTGGCGTACGTGATGGATACGCGGGTTGTTTCAGAGAGGTCGAGTTCTATCTCCGAGGTTCCGATTGTGTGCGAGTTCCCGAATGTTTTTCCAGAGGAGTTACCAGGTGTGCCTCTCGAGAGGCAGGTGGAGTTCCGGATTGATTTAGTTCTGGGCGTGGCGCTTATTGCCAAGGCACCTTATCACCTTGCGCCATCATAGATGCAAGAGTCATCCTCACAGCTCTAGGAGCTTCTGAGGAAAGGATTTATCAGACCGAGTAGCTCGCCGTGGGGAGCGCCGATCCTTTTTGTCAAGAAAAATGATGGTTCACACCGGATGTGTATAGATGACCGAGAGTTGAACAAGCTGATGGTCAAGAACCGTTATCCACTCCCGAGGATCGATGATTTATTCGATCAGATACAGGGGGCATCTTGGTTTTCCACGATTGATTTGAGATCTGGATATCATCAGATGAGAGTATGCGAGGAGGATATTCAGAAGACGGCCTTTAGAACTCGTTATGGGCATTACGTGTTTGTGGTGATGCCTTTCGGGCTTACCAATGCACCGACAACGTTCATGGATCTCATGAACCGAGTGTGTAGGCCTATGTTGGATCGGTCAGTGATCGTGTTTATCAATGACATCTTGGTGTATTCGAGGACCAGAGAGCAGCATGATGAGCATCTGCGAGAGGTTCTTGGGGTTTTGAGGTCGGAGTGGCTTTATGCCAAATTCTCCAATTGTGATTTCTGGTTACGAGAGGTCCAGTTCTTGGGACACCTCGTTAATCAGAATGGGATATTGGTCGATCCGGCCAAGATTGAGGCAGTTATGCGATGGGAGGTGCCGAGATCCCCATCCGAGATCAAGAGTTTTCTGGGATTGGCCAACTACTATCGGAGATTTATCAAGGATTTCTCCAAGATTGCAGTTCCTCTCACCAGATTGACTCGGAAGGGTGTTACTTTTGTTTGGGGGCCCGAGCAACAGGCATCGTTCGAGACTTTTTACCAGAGGATGTGCGAAGCTCCGGTGTTAGCCCTTCCAGAGGGAGTGGAGGATTTTGTGGTCTATAACGATGCGTCTATTTCAGGGATGGGTGTAGTGTTGATGCAGAGGGGTCACGTGATAACATATGCGTTGAGGCATCTAAAGCCTCGCGAGACGAGGTATCCCACCCATGATTTGGAGTTGGGGGCAGTGGTGTTCGCCCTCAAGATTTGGCGCCACTATATTTATGGCGTCCGGTGTACCATTTACACGGACCATAAGAGCCTAAAGTACCTGATGGATCAGTCCAACCTGAATATGAGACAGAGGAGATGGTTAGATGTAGTGAAGGACTACGACTGTGAGATCTTATATCACCCACACAAGGCTAATGTGGTAGCCGATGCCTTGAGTCACAGATCTGAGAGTGCTCCGATCTGGGATGTGTGTATGAGGATGACGGTGATAACTCCAGTCTTAGATACCATCTAAGAGGCTCATGTAGAAGTTGTGAGACCGGAGAACCGCAGGAGAGAGTGTGTGATTGGGCAGGTTTCCGAGTTTTTGATGAACAGTTGTGGGCTTATGACTTTCCATGGGTAGATTTGGGTGCCCTATACAGGTGGAGCTCGTCCGTGTATTGTTGGAGGAGGCACATAGATCGAGATTCTCGATCCACCCAGGGGCCACTAAGATGTATTTGGACCTAAAGAGAGACTATTGGTGGCCCTGTATGAAGAGGGATGTGGCATGGGTTGTAGAGAGGTGCTTGACCTATCGTCGGGTTAAGGTAGAGCACCAACGTCCACATGGACCTTTATAGCCTTTAGAGATCCCTCAATGGAAGTGGGAACAAATTTCTATGGACTTTATCACCAAGTTGTCGAGAACTGTGCGTGGGGTTGACGCGATTTGGGTGATTGTGGATCGGCTGATGAAGAGTGCTCACTTCCTCGCTATTAGTGAGATCTCTTCCGCGGAGAGACTAGCCGAGATTTATATGAGAGAGGTGGTAGTTCGGCATGGAGTTCCAACCTCGATAGTGTCAGATCGGTACGTGCGCTTTACTTCCAAGTTCTGGAAGAAATTTCATGAGGAGTTGGGTACCCGGTTACATTTCAGTACCGCGTACCATCCGCAGACAGACGTGCAGAGCGAGCGAACGATTCAGACGCTTGAGGACATGTTGCGTGCATGTGTTATGGACTTCAGAGGAAGTTGGGACACTTATTTTCCCTCGGGTATTGGTATGCATCCCTTTGAGATTTTTTATGGGAGGAGGTGTCAGACTCCCATTTGTTGGGGAGAGGTAGGGCATCGAGTGATGGGTGTCACTGAGATAGTGTTGAAGATGACCGAGCAGATTCAGCAGGTCAGACAAAGGTTACTGACAGCCCAGAGTCGCTAAAAGAGTTACGTGGATCGGTGACGATCCGAGCTAGAGTTCCAAGTTGGAGATTTTGTCCTCCTGAAGGAATCCCCATGGAAGAGGGTGATTCGATTCAGGAAATGGTGCAAGTTGGGGCCCCGATACATTGGTCATTTCAAAGTGATTGCCAGAGTAGGTCGGGTGGCCTACCGGTAAGAGATACCAGTAGAGTTGAGCCAGATTCATAACACCTTCCACGTGTCCCAGCTGAGGAAGTGTGTAGCCGATGAGACGGCAGTGGTACCATGTCACACCCCCAAACCGAAACGACGGAAACATTCGGGGGCGGAGGACGTCCTGCTCAGTATCATAACCATAGTGAAGAAAGCAAGCACAACCATCATAAATATAATTTAAAAGGTTACATTGTTTCCAAAATACATGTTTCCAAATAAATTACATATGATGTTCAAAAATATAGCAAAAGAATCTACGCCTTAGCGTCTTGACTTAAGAAATCTTGCGGTTACCTGAATTACGGGTTACCTGAGAATACAAGTTGTTTTGAAAAGAGAGTATCAACATAAAGCTGGTGATTGCATAAGCAATTTATGAGTGAAGAGTGAATGTAGTTACTTTAAGTTTGTTACAAATTTGTTACCAGAAAATCCAATATTTTCAAAAAGGTTTGTTGTAGTCTTAACAGAACCGAGACTTAGTATATGTAAGTAAATCGTCATACATGTGTGTGGTTTTATATTTAAATAAAACTCTTTTGTGCAAAATCTTAGAATTTTCGTGAACTTTATGTTTTGTTAATACCCCATGAGAGATGTTATAACCATACTAAAGACTAGAAGACCTTGTATGCGATGTTCTTCAGGCGTCGGAATGTTATGACACTTGTCACCTAGACCTGCCGGTCTAGCTGTTGCAAGCAGCTTAGGTGCGGGTTTGTCAGACCCAGTATAGATCCATACATAACTATCACATTCTCCCTCCAGTAAATTCTGATTATAACTACAGGACTTTTATGTGGTACTTAGGAGTACCCTGAAGGAGAATGTCTCGCAAGTTTATTTATTAACAAGTTCACATAGTGTGTAATGAAATATTTGTTTTGTAAGTCGATTGAGTTACTATTTCTTTGTCAAACGAAGTGTTCAAACTATACCTATTATAGTTTATCAAGAGTGTTGTGTGTGTTTGAATGAAACCTTGTTATACAAGTCATTGTATTTCCATAAAATGACATTTGAAATAATGAGTGTAAACCGTGCACACCTTGCTCAACATGTTACAAGGTGTGGATAACTCTTAAACATGTACTCGACAGTTTTGTAAAAATATCAAGTTTGAGTTTGGTAAAATAGCCTGCAAACAGGGCACAACTTTGTTGTTGTATGTTGTCAAGATAAGTTTCAAATATATTTTGATGTTTTAACTTGTATCCCCCCCTGAAAACTAAAGAAAACGGGGAAAATGTAAGGGTATGAACTCACCTGGAAAGTGTGATGATTTTTGACGAAAACAGGATTTTTCATCGGGCAGCACTCCGACCGGGAAGCGGTGAGTTTTTCGGGTATCTCGGAGCTTCGGACCTTCGTCGGGGCTTGGATATGAAACCGGGGTGTCGGGATAATTTCGGGAGGCTCGGGAGTGAAAAAGTGGAAGAGAGAATGAAAATTTAGCAATCAAAACTCGGAGGCATCGCATGCTATTTATAGGAGGGCTACTATGCTTCGTACGCTAGGCGTACACCGAAGTACGCGGGGCATACGTCAGCGATGACGTCTCCGGTCTCCGGTCTTCGGATGGGACTGCCGTAGAGGGTGTAGGGGCGATGTGGCCGGTCCGAGACCCTTCATTCGGTACGTTGGGCGTACTCCTTAGGATAAGCCTCGAAGTGTGTGCCAAAAACTTCAAAAATGCGCATACGAGCTCCGTTTTTGACATTCTTTATATCCACACGTAGGTGAGAATATACTCTACAACTTTCGTTTAGACTCCGTCGGCTAATTTTGACTTTATTTTTAATAATATATTTTTAACTGGCCGAGACAGGATAAATCCGTTAAAAATTCATAACTTCTTCATCCGATGTCCGTTTCTGTCTGTCTTCTTACCGTTGTACTACTTTTGTCGAGATCTTTAATTCTTGTTTAGGTTGCGTTGGCTAAAAATCGTTCGATCTTTATTTTGAGTTTTTAGCCGTCTATTGCTGTTCTGAAACTTATAAAAATCATAATTTCCTCATACGAAGTCAAATTTGGATGTTCTTTTTATGTATGCTCATGGTTTGTTATTATCTACGACCTTATGTATCCCAATTGAGACTTTTGAACATTTCATTTTTGACATTATTTTTATTGATTCCTAAATAGGTTATAATATTTGACTTTTTGAACATTACATTGACTTGGAGTATCAGGTTGTCACATACCATTAGAGGAAATTCAGGTTGATGCGGGCCTGAATTATATTGAGAGACCAATTACGATTTTGGATAGGAAGGTGAAGGTTCTGAGGAAGAAGGAGGTGCTTTTGGTTCAGGTTCAGTGGCAACATCGGAAGGGGTCCGAGTGCACTTGGGAGCCGGAGTCTGAGATGCGCGAGCAGTATCCAAAGTTATTTTTGGAGCTTGACTTCGAGGGCGAAATCTGATTCTAGTGGGGGAGAATTGTAACAACCTAAGTCTAGGTACACCTTAAGCCCTTGTTCTTTTGGTAAATTGTCAAGTTTAGCCCTTATTGAGAAAAAGGTGGTAAATGAGTACGCGGGGCGTACGCGAGTGTACGCTCAGCGTACTCATATGCGTGTTTGTGACGCGGAAGCCTCCTAGTACACTAGGCGTACTAGGCCCAGAGTGGAAACCCTAATTTGGGGTGTGTCCCTATATAAAGGATATGATGGCCTCATTCATGGCCACCATTCTTAGACAAGCAATCGTATCAAACCCTAATCCTTGTTTTTGAGCTTGTGTGTGTCCATTTGAGAGCACTTAAGTGATTTTGTGTGTTCTTTAATGAAGAAGGAGCTTTAAAGAAGAAGGAGTGGGAGTCCATGCTACAGATCTAAGCATATATGTGTTGGGAGCTTCATTTGGAGGTATAACGCTCAAAGCTTTCTCACTCTTTTGTTTCGTGCATCATGTTAGACCATCTTAGGGTTTTGGTCCTAAAGCTACATGCTTTATGAGAAAATGAGCTCCAGAGATTATGAGCAGCTGCTTTGAGTGTCTTTAGGGGTATAGTGTCATATAAATCGAGACTTGGACGTTTGAATCAACCCATGCATGAGAATATGAGCATTTTAAGATAAGAGAATGAGAGTTTTGGGTGTTTGTGACTTTATCAGCCATGCAAAGGCTTAAAGTCACCGACTTTATGGAGTAAGAGCCTTTAGGGAGCCCAGATCTATGATATGAGCCAAGGTCTTAACTGATTAAGACCAAAAGAGTAGAAAGAGCAAAACTGGGGCGTACGTCGAGCGTAATCCCACTACGCGTAGCGTAGGGTTGAGAATCCCTGATGCATGTGTGGCATCGGAGTACGCCCAGCGTAGAGATCTTGTACGCGCAACGTACTCGCTGACATTGACTTTTGGTTGACTTTTAGGGTTTGGTCAATTTGTGGACTATTAAGACCATTGAGGGGTAAAATGGTCTTTTACCCTTCTGTGAGTTTGTAAAAGGGTTAGGGGTCGTTTGATAGTTGCTGACTAAGAAAGTGCTGATTGAGAAAGGTCTGTCTGAGTAATAAGTTCTGACTGAGTAAGAAACTATGCTGTTTGATTATACATCTGAGTGAATGTGCTGACTGATACAAAATGACCATTTTACCCTCATGCTCTTTATAATAATAATAATAATAATAATAATAATAATAATAATAATAATAATAATAAAAGCAATAATAATAATAATAATAATAATAATAATAATAATAATAATAATAATAATAATAATAATAATAATAATAAAAGTAATAATAATAATAATAATAAAAGCAATAATAATAATAATAATAATAATAATAATAATAATAATAATAATAATAATAATAATAATGTATACAAAAAACTTCCAGCATAATCGACATTAAATATACTATTTTAGAGATTAAAACACAAAAAACCCTTTAGCTTGCTGGTAAACATCATTCTATGTATATAGGAGACCCGAGTTCAATTCTCGTAACCTCCAATTACACTTGTTTTTATCCAAGGCCAAGGGTATTATTGTAAAGTCTTGCTTTCTTTCTCAGTCAGCCTTCTGCCAACTCCTTTCTCAGTCAGACATTTCTTACCGAGTCAGATGACCAGAATTGGATTATCAAACACATTTTGCTGACCGAGTCAGCAAAAAACGTCTGACTTGACTCGGTCAGACGCATATCAAACGGGGCCTTAGTTTAGTTTATTGAGAGTCGTGATTAATTAGGGATAATTGTCGTATATGTTAGGTAGAGGCTAGACCGGTGATTTGAGTTTGAGATTATCCGATTTCTTGCGAGGTGAGTTTTCTCACTATACTTACCAAGTTACCATGAGTGGTATCTTTGTGTGACTGAGATGTCTTATGTGATTACCTGTGTATTGTGATATTTTGCATTATGTCTTTGTGATTTATGTTGATTATTATTATTATGAGCTTACTGAGTTAGGACCGTAGGGTCCAACCGAGTTGTGGGGCTGGAGGGTCTCCACTGAGACACATTGACCGGAGGGTCGTATTGAGTTAGCTGCAAGTGGCTAATGTAATGTATGTGGTATTTTGGAGAACTCACTAAGCTTCGTGCTTACTGTGTTATGTGTTATGTGTTTTAGGTACCTCTCAAGATCACGGGAAGGCATCGACTTGAGTGTACACACACTAGAGTTGGAGATATGTTTTTGGAGGATCCTGGATTCGTGTTGTAAACAGTTTTGAAACATGTGTTTTGATAACTTGATGTTTGTGGAATTTTGGTTTTGAAATGAGATAATTGGGTTTTTAAATGAAAATTTTTGTTTGAAAATTTACAGTGTTACAGAGAGATTTTCTTTGAGTTTCCTTAGCTCAATATTAAGAGCAGATTTTTGTTTGTTTGAGACAAGTAAATCAAAATGTAAGAGATCGATTGTGTCATCTTTTATGATATGATCAACATAAGAAAATTCAACAATATTCTTTACTTGATACATTGAGGTATCGTCCCATTCCGACTTGAGGTGCTTATCAACATGAGGAGGATCCGCATCAACAGTTCCAACGCTGTCATGTGAAACTTCAGCGTGAGATTCAACAATCTTAGCCATGAGACACTTATCTTCATCGTATGAGGAGTTTTCCTTTTCAAAAGTCGATGATATAGTGATCATCATCTCTTGATCGGTTAAGCAGTTTTGGACCAGACGATATATAGAAAAAGGAAGTGAGTTCCCAATAGCAATTCTCGCCTTTACATCAAGATTCAACACCCTTTTCTCTTCATTGTTGTATCTGGGAACATATTTCCCTTTCAACTTACTACCAAATACACCATAATTAGTTGATTTATGCATAGCGGCGATAAGACCTTTATTGATCGCATCGAGCATGTCAAAGCCCATGAACTCGAGAGCTTCCATGGCCTTTGATTTCCAAGTAGAATTTTTTTATTAAATGGAGGAATCTTGTTGCAGACAATTGATTTTAGAGTGAGGGAGGCCGACATCATTACTCGAGTGTATCAAAAACTCGCTCTGATACCAATTGAAGGTTTGTATCAATCAGATACAATTCAAGTATAAAGACTAGAAAGAAACTTAAACAATAGAAAAAATAAAGAACATTAATTAAAAGACACAGAGAGTTCTCCAAATTGTTTCTTTCACCAAAAAAAAAGTTTTGTCCTCACCAAGAAGACGGTTTGTCACAAAGACAATTACAACACCAAGTTATATTATACAACATTAGGGTTTACCCTAATGTTATATATATATATATATATATACATATATATATATATATATATATATATATATATACACACACACACACACTAATATCCCATGATTAAAGGGGTTGTATCTAATTTATACTAAGAACCGATCTTATCACAAAGATATCAGATCTGTGATCTATTCTATACTTATCTACATCATTACAGAATATACAAAAGATTACAATAGAATACCTTTATTAAGCGTTGACGCTGATAAGCTTGATACGATGGCGTTGTCGATGTTGTAGATGATGACGTTGATAGATGATGTAGAGTGTTTGACTCATCAAATCATAAGGTGTGACCTTACGGGAACTTATAAGTACGATTTATCAATAATTCCAATTCATTATACTTCTTGATCTACTTTTGGAAGTAATGCTTAAGCTGGATTTAGTGAGGTGTTTATATTGGATTTCCAAACAGTATGATATGTATACTAAACAGACCATACCTGGTTATTCCTTGTTCAGATATCGAAGTAGACTTTGGGATTATTGAGGAATCTAAACCATTAGGATAATAGACTAAGGCTTAACGTTTGTTAGTTGCATTTTATGCACTTTTTTGCACACCTTTTAGTCCCTTCTATGTATCCATTTAGCATAGTTGTCTTTCATTTTTCTTTCATTTCATCAAAGTCATGTTAGTCTCTAGAACAACCTTATTTGCACACTTTTATGGTCTTTTCAGGTAAACCGGAGGTTGAAACGCGTTTTGGGAGGTACCGGGAAGCACGAGTGAAGATTCCGGGATGATTGGATGCAAAACGAAAAACTTGGAAAAATCAAGATTGGAATTGGAAGCAGGAGCAAACATGATGCGTGTTGGATTTGTACTAAAAAGTGAACATGGGTCGTGTTTAACCAAGAAGAAGCTGTTGACCATGCTGAACACGACATGTGTCAGTTTAGCCAATTCTGACACGGGCCGTGTTGGCCCAGCTGGGCATTTTTTGAACATTATACTTTGGAAGAAGACCCGAGGATGGCATGTCAATTTCCACTCAACACGACCCGTGTTGATTTACCCTATTTTGACACGGGGAGTGTTTGGCCCAAAAACTAACTTTTGACAGTTTTTCCTATCTTTCATATTACGGGATTGGGGACATTTTTACACTTAGACTTCATTTCCAAAGCATAGGAGAAGAGCAATTTTGAAGGTTTTTGCAAAGTTTCAATTGTAATCATTTAGAAACATTTTTTTTGGATTCGTAAGTCTCGTATGTGGATTATTTCATATTTTCTAAACTTGTTGATCGTTCTAGTCATGTGCGGCTAGAACCCTAGTTTCTCCGACTTTATGTCTTGACTTTTAGTTGTGATTTCAATCATGTGATTTGATGTTTGTTTCTAGTTTCTTTCTAGTGAAATTGATTTCGTTTCAATCGAATGTTTGATTTTAATTTTAGTTCTTATTGGCCATTTGAACTAGGGTTAGATCATTCAAGTTATCTATTTTGCAAAATCAATAATTGTTTTGTGAAATAGAGCAAGTAACAATCACTAAATTGAATTATTTTGAATAAATCTAATGGAAATCATATTCACACATTCTTAGGCTCCCTAGCTTGTGAGGAGCATTGAATGTTTTTGGGAACATCCACATAAATTTTAATGCAATCTTTCAATCTAACTCTAAGAGCTTGTTTATATTAGGTTAGTGAGGTTAGGGTTAATAAAATAGCTTATTTTGGTTAATTAATGTGGTGAATGGAAAATGTTAGAGCTTGTTAACACTTTCAAGTACCAATTTGGGTAGAATTCAACAAATATCATGTTATCTTGGAATCACATTGCTAATTCATCATACATAGAGTTGGAGTCTTCATAAATTCTGAATTTATTTCAATTAGTTAACATATTTCTTGTTTCTTCAATCTTTTACTTAAATTATCGTTTATGTCACACCCCAAAACCATGAACGACGGAAACGTTATGGGGTGGAGAACGTCATGTACAGTATCACAACAATGAATAGCAGTAAACAAGCAACAACATCATCCATTGCATTAATAATGTAATTTCATGCAAGTGTGTTCTGTCAAGTTATATAGACACCAAAAATACATATCAAAATAAAAGACGAATCTTGAACGAACTCCATCTTCTCAAAACCTGGCACCTGTACGTGTCTACTGGTGACCTGAGAATACAAGTTATTTTGAAAGAGAGTATCAGCTTTAAAGCTGGTGAGATCATAAGTATATTACTGTCTGTATTTGTATGAAAGTATTTGTAATATGTTTTGTACGATGTTTTGTAAGACGTTTTGAACTCTCCTAGAAAACCCTATGTTTCCTACTAAAAGTAGCCTTCTACCAAGGCATCTGGTATCTGTGTGTGTCTCTTGTAAGAGTATGTATTTTCCCAAGTCCGACTATCATTAACCAAAAATATAGTTTTTACATTTCCGTGCATCATGTGAATGTTCACGAAGTGAATGTAATGGGAAAATAATATAGTATTGTAGTATTGTAATAAGTAACTACTGCTGTACTAACTACCTTAAACCAATTGTCATTTAAAGTAACATGTGATCGGCTTGTATCCTGCTACCGACTCTAGTAAAACGACGATGTAAGACGTCGTAAGAAATGACATTTGGCACCCGTAGACTTGCAAGTCCCACTGTAGCGAGCAACAAGGTGTAGGATAGTCAATCCAGTATAGATCTATACGCAAACTCATATGCTCCCCAATTAAGGAGATTCTGGATATAAAAACGGTCATGGCAGGTAGTGCCATGCCCCGTTTAGTGGCTCACATAACTGCATGAATGTATATGTAATGTATGTGCTAGCTGTATTGTGTGTTCTTTCTCTGTCTAGCCTATGTGTATTGTAATGTTCTGCGTGTACTAGCTGTATTGTGTGTTTTCTCTCTATCTAGCAAGTATTGAAATGTACTGTGTGTACTAGCTGTATTGACTCATGAATGAACTGACTCATTGTATGATTCATTGTTCTAGTAATAGTATTGGTAACTTCCTAAACTACGCCTATCGTAGTTTACTAGTAATATGATTTGTACGTGTGGACACGAATGTATACCCTTGCTACCTAAGGGTATTGAATTGAATGATAGAACTTTTATGTCTATATATGTATACATGATATATAATTAATATTTAGACGACCTTCGGACGGATACCCGATGCCCTAAATCCATATCCAAACAAGGAAAAGGAGATAAAGCGAGTTAGCCTTCCTAAGCCCTTTAAACATTACTTATATAACTATACATACATAGGCATGCATTTGACAATATAAAAGTATAAAAAGAGTTTAAGTAAAAGTATTTGACAAGCAAAAGAGTTTGTAAAATAATTTGAAGCAAAATAGTTTGATAACACAGTTTGAAAAGTAAGAAAACCACTTGTTTGGTAGTTATTAATCACATGTGATTGATATAATAACTATAATTGTTCAACTTGTATCCCCCCCATAAAAGCATATAAAACATTTAAAAGGTCGATTTAAGGGGTATGAACTCACCTATAGTGAGTGGTATGGATGAACTGATGAAACAGGATTGCTAGGTGTCAAGTGAAGACTTGAGCACACACAAGGATCCTAGTTAACATATAATGACACATATATGTATCAAATTAGTCTTTAAACAGCTAATCAACAAATTTAAGACATCCCAAGACATGCTAAACACCTTATATAAGTGTTATAAGTCCCAAGGATTGCATCTAAGTGTTGTAGGACATTGCTATTGAGTTTAGGGTTCAAGGAAACCCCCTTATATGAGTTTACGGTTTTGTGACCATCACTCATTGAGTTTATGGTCGTAAAATCATGCTCCTTTGACCATGTGTTGTTTTGAAGCTCTACAAGTCCTTAGAAGCATTTCCACTTGAAGCATAAGCCTATGGAAGGGATTAGGGCACCATTTCACTCCTAAATGGAGTTTACGGTCCTTAGACCATTTTCCTTTGGGTTTACTACCGTAAACCCATATGGTTTATGGTATTTTGATGATTTCAAGCCCTTAACTCATCAAGGAAGGGATCTATGCAAGTTTCCAAGGCTTAAGAGGGACTAGGGCACACTTTGGCACCCTTTATAGGGTTTATGGTTCAAGAACATCTTGAACCGTAAACACCTTGTTCTTGGTGTTTCTTGGGTGATTTCTTGATATATGGAAGTGTAACAAGCCTTATGATACTCTAGGATAGAAGTACTTACAATATATAGGCTTGAAAAGGTGCTAAAAGTCCAAGAACACTAGTGTGTGTTCTTGGTGAAACTTGAAGATATAATCTGTTGGAATGATTTCACGGATGAAAGTGTGTTAGATCACTAGATTAAGTAATATATCAAATTAATAAGGCTAAAAACACTTACAAGTTGAAGATCTAGGAGGAAAAGTCGGATGCTACTTGAGAGGATTTGAGTTCTAACTTTGAAATGGTGAAAAAGTGTGAAAAATAGCTAAGTGTCATATATATAGTCACTAGGGTTTACGGTCCAAATACCATTTGGGCCGTAAACTCCAAACTCTTAAAGCTTTTGGAACTCTATTGTTCTACAATAAACCCTAGGGCATCCTCTCTCCTGAAATCTCCCGAAGTACTAACTTAAAAAGACTCAAACTTAATCCAAAAAGCTTGAAAGTTAGCAGAAAATGTTCTGACTTCTATTGAATGGAAATGTTGTACATAATACAAATTTCGGGTTGTCACATCATCCCCCCGTTAGAAGGAATTTCGTCTCGAAATTAGAGTTGAAGCAAATAAGTAGTTACAAATAACTAATTAAAAAGAAGAGGATATTTTAGTTTCATCTGATCCTCTCGCTCCCAAGTGAATTCGGGTCCTCGCTTGGCGTTCCAGCGAACCTTCACTATCGGGAGACGGCTTTGCTTCGTTTGCTTGACCTCTCGGTCCATGATCTTTACTGGTTCTTACACAAAGTTGAGGCTCTCATTGATCTCGATCTCGTCGAGTGCGATAACAAGAGTCTCGTCGGACAGACACTTTTTCAAGTTCGAGACGTGGAAGGTAGAATGTATGTTACTGAGTTCGTGTGGTAAGTTAAGTTTGTAAGCTACAAGGCCGATTCTTGCGAGAATCTCGAAAGGCCCTATGTACCTTGATTTAGCTTTCCACGCTTTCCGAAGCGTATCAAGCCCTTCCAGGGTGAGACCTTTAATAGAACGCGGTCGCCCACCTGGAATTCCAACGGTTTCCTTCGCTTATCAGCGTAGCTTCTCTATCGGTCTCTAGAGGCTTTCAATCGTTCACGAATCTGAATAATCTTCTCTGTCATTTCTCGTATGATCTCCGGACCTGTTAGAGTGCTGTCAGGAACTCGTCCTTTAGCTAACTGGGTATCACCCACCTCAGCCCATCACATAGGGGATCTGCACTTTCGGCCATAGAGGGCCTCGAATGGAGCAACCTTTATTCTAGTGTGATAACTGTTGTTGTAGGAAAATTCAACAAGGGGTAAATGAGTATCCCATGCTTTCCCAAATTCGATCACACAGGTTCGCAACATATCTTCCAAGGTTTAGATAGTACTCTCACTTTGTCCGTCGGTCTGTGGATAGTAGGCTGTACTCATGTCCAACCTTGTTCCTAAGGAACTTTGTAACGACTGCCAGAAACCTCGAATTGAATCTACTATATCTGTCCGAGAAAATGGATAAGGGAACACCGTGCAGTTGTACTATCTCTCTAATGTAAGTTCTTGTAAGTTTCTCCATCTTGTATGTTTCCTTGATAGGCAGGAAGTGTGCAGACTTTGCCAATCTGTCGATGACGACCCATATGGTATCAAGTCCACCCGTTGTCTTGGGCAACTTGGTTATGAAATCCATAGTGATCCGTTCCCACTTCTATTTCGGTATCTCAGGCTATTGTATTAGACTAGAGGGTTTCTGGTATTCGACCTTGACCTTGGCACAAGTAAGGCATTTACTCACGAAGGTAGCAATTTCTGCTTTCATGTTAGGCCACTAGTATAACTTTTTAAGATCCAGATACATCTTATCTGAACCCGGGTGCACGGAATAACGAGTGTTGTGCGCCTCGTTCATGACCAAGTCTCTGAAACCTCCGAGTTTCGGGGTCCAGATCCGTTCCATGAAATAATAAGTTCCTCCACCCTTCACCTCTAAGTTCTTATCCATCCCTCTCACGGATTCACCCATCACATTTTCAGGTTTCAAAGCGTCGAGCTGAGCCTCCTTATTTTGCGTGCATAAGTGCAAATGGATAGTTATAGTCAATGATTTGACTTTACGACCAGAATATTCCTTCCGACTGAGGGCGTCAGCTACTACATTGGCTTTACCCGGATGATAATAAATTTCACATTCGTAATAACTGAATAGCTCGACCCACCGTCGTTGTCTCATGTTGAGCTCATTCTGGTCGAATATGTATTGCAGGCTTTTGTGGTCTGTAAAGATAGTGTTTTTCGTACCGTACAGAGAGTGTCTCCAGATCTTCAGAGCAAACACAACTACTCCTAGTTCAAGATTGTGGGTCGTGTGGTTGACCTCATGTGTCTTCAGCTTTCTCGAGGCATAGGCGATGACCTTACCTCGCTGCATCAGAACACATCCGAGCCCTTAATTTGACGCATCGCAATAGACAACGCAGTCTTCAATCCCTTTGGGGAGGGATAGTATTGGTGCGGTGCACAAGGCTCGTTTGAGCATTTGGAACGCTCTTTTCGGCTTCTCTTCCCAGTCAAAGGCCACGCCCTTCTGGTTCAGTGTTGTAAGAGGTTTCGCAATGCGGGAGAAGTTCTGAATGAACCTGCGATAGTAGCCAGCGAGGCCTAGAAATTGACGAATTTCTGTAGGCGTCTTCGGTGCTGACCAGTTCTCAATGGTTTTGATTTTGGAAGGGTCCACGTGTCTTCCCTCTTCGCTAACCACGTGCCCTAAGAATTCTACTCGTCGGATCCAAAATTCGCATTTCGAGAAATTCGCGTAGAGCTTCTCCGAACGTAATGTTTCTAAGACCTGTCGCAGATGTTGACTATGCTCTTCCTTACTACGAGAGTAGATAAGTATGTCATCGATGAAGATGATGACGAACTAATCCAATTAAGGACGACACACCCTATTCATTAAGTCAATGAATACAACGGGCGTGTTTGTTAATCCAAACGGCATCACTACGAATTCGTAGTGCCCATAACAAGTTCGGAAGGCTGTCTTTGGAACATACTCCCCTAGCACTTGTAGCTGGTGATATCCGGACCTTAAGTCGATTTTTGAAAAGAAGTTTGCCCCCTGAAGTTGGTCAAATAAATCGTCGATACGAGGCAACGGATAACGATTTTTGACGGTCAGTTTGTTGAGCTCCCTGTAGTCGATGCACATACGAAACGATCCGTCTTTCTTCTTGACGAACAAGACTGGAGCTCCCCAGGGTAAGAAGCTTGGTCTTATAAAGCCATTGCTGAGCAGTTCGTTAAGTTGACAGGACAATTCTTGCATCTCTGCAGGTGCTAGACGATAGGGCGATTTGGCTACGGGGTAGCCCCTGGAACTAAGTCGATTTTGAACTCGACTTGACATTGCGGAGGTAATCTTAAGAGCTCTTATGGAAAGATGTCGAGAAAGTCGCGTACTACTAGAATGTTCTGAAAGTCCTTCGTTTCTTGGCTCACATCGACCACATGAGCAAGGAATGCTCGACATTCCTTTCGCAAGAATTTTTTAGCTTGAATGATCGAGATTATACGAAGGTTCATGTCGGTTTTGTCGCCATAAACTAATAGGGTTTCGCCAGACAGCAGATTAAGGCGAACAGCCTTTTCGTAACACATGATGTCGGCACGATGAAAACTTAACCAATCCATGTCGATAATGACGTCAAAACTTTTAATTGAGACCAGCATGAGATCGATCGAAAATGAATGGCTATCTAATGTTAGGGTACACCCTATGAATATGTTGCTAGTGCTCTCTGTCTTTCCATTAGCCATTTCTACTGTGTACGATTCTTTAAGTGCTCGTGATTTTTGCTTAAGTAAATGAGCAAATTTTTGGCTTACGAAGCTCCTCTCCGCTCCACTATCAAATAGAATGCATGCATAAGAGTTATCGAGGAGGAACGTATGAGTGACCATTGTGGGGTTGGCAACCGCTTCCTCGTGGCCTATGGCCAGAACTCTTGCCACTCCACCGACAAACCCTGCCTTCGAGCAGTTCCTTTTGAAATGGCCTACCTCGCCACATCCGTAGCAAGTTTGGCCCACTCCAGCACCGGGTACTTGGTTGATTGGCTTCGCCGGAGCTTTACAGAAATGGGCAGTGTGCCCTTCCCATTGCAGTTCAAACACTGTATTTCCCGACAGGCACCAACGTGATGGAAGTTGCATTTGTTGCACTTGGGCAAACTTCCAGCGTACTTCTTTACCGGAGCAGCAGCGGCAGGTGCTATCGCAGCATGAATTGCCACGACCTGCTGCTTCTTGGCAGCCTTCGCCTTCTTTTTGTCCTCCCAGAACTTCCACTCATGGTCAGCGGTTTTGGAAGGTTCTGAGATGGCCAGGGTTGTTGTTGCGGCGGGGGTACGAACCCCATGGTCTATGAGTCGTTGTGCCAATCGTTTGGCACTATCAAATGTAGTGGGGTGTGATGCCAAAACATTTCCCTGGTATGGTGGCATCAGCCCCCATATATATCTCTCGATTTTCTTTCCCTCTGTATGAACCATGTTGGGACAGAGGGCCACCAGTTCACAGAATCTGGCGGTGTAGGCGACTACGTTGGAGCCCTTCATGGTTAGGCTCCACAGTTCTTCCTCCAGTTTTTGGACCTCTCCCCTCGGGCAGTACTCCTCAATCATGAGGTCTTTCAAAGTTTCCCAACCCATAACATTAGCCACTATGAGAGATAGTGACTTAACATGGCTATTCAACCATGTTAGGGCTTTTGTTTCAAAGGTGCAAGCAACAAACTTGACCTTGCTCTCCTCCGGACAGGAGCAGATTTCGAAAACTTGACCTTGCTCTCCTCTGGAACCATTACAAGAGGGCAATGACTCCACCAGTCCCTTTGAAGGACAATGACTTGCGGTTGGTGAAGTCCTTGCAGGAGAATACTTTCAAGCGCACATGGATTTCACCATGAGTAGATAGGACAGGGGTTCCTCCTCCAGTGGAACTGGATGAATGATATTGAGCCATGGTTGTAGCCACAGCTGCAGCTATATCAGCATTTAGGGCTGCCGCGTCGAACTTAGGTGGTGTTGGTGCGGGATGATTGCGCCTTGGTGATTTACGTGGAGGCATCTTTGATCTATAAGTTTACGAACATGAAAACATTGATAAGAATTTAATAGAAGAATTGATGAGAATGAGTCATGGACTAACTCTTCATAGCCCAACAGTACGATTGAATGTAGATCTAGAACTAATAGATGATCAGATTTGGATAATAATTCCCATGAGATTAGGTACCTGTCAATATTACTAGAATTACAGATGTAACAAGTTCGGGAAAAATGGCCAAGAAAAGGAGGCCTTACATCAACCAAAACGGGAAAATTTTGACAGGATTACGACCTAACCAAGACCTAACATGCCTAAGATTTACAAAGATAGGGAACTAGACCAGAGTTTTACATAACTAGGTTATATCCAAAAAGAGAAGTTGATGAGAATCTATCGGTGACGAGAACTACCAGAGTGAGTTCTTGACCCCGATAGAAGACGTTCTATGTCCCTCATGCGCCTATCAGATCTTGCTTGCTGAGCTCGAAGCCTGACTTCAACTTGGGTTTCAGCGAGTTCCCTCAGAAGAGCTGCATTGTGGACCAGATTCCTTTCATGAGCAGACTCTAGCTGGCGAATGCAGACTGTGTTAACGCCATAGTTGGCGTTAATCTCCATGACTTGGCCGATAGCCGCTCGACCCTGCTCTGTGTTCCGAGCAATCCTACAAACCATGATGGGTAGGACTCTGTCAGCGGAACCTCCCTCGGTGAGGTTGTAGAAGCTTCTGTCTTCGTTGTAGGGGATAGGTTGTCCTTGTTCCTGACTCCATCTATTCAAGTTTGTGGCCCACAGGGGTGTGGGTCCTTGAAATGTTGGGCGAGGGTTTGGGTTTTGATCAGCTGGAGGTAGGTTGTTGACTTCGGGTTCTGAGTCAGAACCATCAGAAAAGCCTTCAGCTTCGTGATCATCCAAAGGGATTCGGTAATCATCTTCTGGTTCTTCTTCCAGCCATTCTACATTGCTGTGGTTGGGGTAGTACGAGTCTCTGGGAAGATGGAATCCAACCATTATATCTACGCGAAAAGAGAGGTATAAGAATCTAGCACATAAGTAGTTTTTTAGTAACACTAAATACTCCTATAGTATTTTAAGTTTAGGTTCTATTGTTCTCATTGTGGTATCGTGGGTAAGTTTTTAGACTTGTTGCAACGTCACAACCACACTTAGGCACATGCTAGTCAACCCTCGGATAATATAGTTGATCAGGCTATATCTTCCAAGTTTTGACTATATGTCTATAACTATACTTGTGCTGCCCAACAATCGTAATACTTTTGTACTGTCTTAGTGACACTGATTTTAGTATGAATGTAGGCATGTATACTTAATTAAATATTTTAATATTTAAAGTATAAACTCTTGGTCAGAGTATTTTTATCCTATCGTATTTATAGTTATTATATCTTTTATGGGTTGATATACTCAATGCTCTGATACCAATCTATCACACCCCAAAACCATGAACGACGGAAACGTTATGGGGCGGAGAACGTCATGTACAATATCACAACAATGAATAGTAGTAAACAAGCAACAACATCATCCATTGCATTAATAATATAATTTCATACAAGTGTGTTCTGTCAAGTTATATAGACACCAAAAATACATATCAAAATAAAAGACGAGTCTTGAACGAACTCCATCTTCTCAAAACCTGGCACCTGTACGTGTCTACTGGTGACCTGAGAATACAAGTTATTTTGAAAGAGAGTATCAGCTTTAAAGCTGGTGAGATCATAAGTATATTACTGTCTGTATTTGTATGAAAGTATTTGTAATATGTTTTGTACGATGTTTTGTAAGACGTTTTGAACTCTCCTAGAAAACCCTATGTTTCCTACTAAAAGTAGCCTTCTACCAAGGCATCTGGTATCTGTGTGTGTCTCTTGTAAGAGTATGTATTTTCCCAAGTCCGACTATCATTAACCAAAAATATAGTTTTTACATTTCCGTGCATCATGTGAATGTTCACGAAGTGAATGTAATGGGAAAATAATATAGTATTGTAGTATTGTAATAAGTAACTACTGTTGTACTAACTACCTTAAACCAATTGTCATTTAAAGTAACATGTGATCGGCTTGTATCCTGCTACCGACTCTAGTAAAACGACGATGTAAGACGTCGTAAGAAATGACATTTGGCACCCGTAGACTTGCAAGTCCCACTGTAGCGAGCAACAAGGTGTAGGATAGTCAATCCAGTATAGATCTATACGCAAACTCATATGCTCCCCAATTAAGGAGATTCTGGATATAAAAACGGTCATGGCAGGTAGTGCCATGCCCCGTTTAGTGGCTCACATAACTGCATGAATGTATATGTAATGTATGTGCTAGCTGTATTGTGTGTTCTTTCTCTGTCTAGCCTATGTGTATTGTAATGTTCTGCGTGTACTAGCTGTATTGTGTGTTTTCTCTCTATCTAGCAAGTATTGAAATGTACTGTGTGTACTAGCTGTATTGACTCATGAATGAACTGACTCATTGTATGATTCATTGTTCTAGTAATAGTATTGGTAACTTCCTAAACTACGCCTATCGTAGTTTACTAGTAATATGATTTGTACGTGTGGACACGAATGTATACCCTTGCTACCTAAGGGTATTGAATTGAATGATAGAACTTTTATGTCTATATATGTATACATGATATATAATTAATATTTAGACGACCTTCGGACGGATACCCGATTCCCTAAATCCATATCCAAACAAGGAAAAGGAGATAAAGCGAGTTAGCCTTCCTAAGCCCTTTAAACATTACTTATATAACTATACATACATAGGCATGCATTTGACAATATAAAAGTATAAAAAGAGTTTAAGTAAAAGTATTTGACAAGCAAAAGAGTTTGTAAAATAATTTGAAGCAAAATAGTTTGATAACACAGTTTGAAAAGTAAGAAAACCACTTGTTTGGTAGTTATTAATCACATGTGATTGATATAATAACTATAATTGTTCAACTTGTATCCCCCCCATAAAAGCATATAAAACATTTAAAAGGTCGATTTAAGGGGTATGAACTCACCTATAGTGAGTGGTATGGATGAACTGATGAAACAGGATTGCTAGGTGTCAAGTGAAGACTTGAGCACACACAAGGATCCTAGTTAACATATAATGACACATATATGTATCAAATTAGTCTTTAAACAGCTAATCAACAAATTTAAGACATCCCAAGACATGCTAAACACCTTATATAAGTGTTATAAGTCCCAAGGATTGCATCTAAGTGTTGTAGGACATTGCTATTGAGTTTAGGGTTCAAGGAAACCCCCTTATATGAGTTTACGGTTTTGTGACCATCACTCATTGAGTTTATGGTCGTAAAATCATGCTCCTTTGACCATGTGTTGTTTTGAAGCTCTACAAGTCCTTAGAAGCATTTCCACTTGAAGCATAAGCCTATGGAAGGGATTAGGGCACCATTTCACTCCTAAATGGAGTTTACAGTCCTTAGACCATTTTCCTTTGGGTTTACTACCGTAAACCCATATGGTTTATGGTATTTTGATGATTTCAAGCCCTTAACTCATCAAGGAAGGGATCTATGCAAGTTTCCAAGGCTTAAGAGGGACTAGGGCACACTTTGGCACCCTTTATAGGGTTTACGGTTCAAGAACATCTTGAACCGTAAACACCTTGTTCTTGGTGTTTCTTGGGTGATTTCTTGATATATGGAAGTGTAACAAGCCTTATGATACTCTAGGATAGAAGTACTTACAATATAGAGGCTTGAAAAGGTGCTAAAAGTCCAAGAACACTAGTGTGTGTTCTTGGTGAAACTTGAAGATATAATCTTTTGGAATGATTTCACGGATGAAAGTGTGTTAGATCACTAGATTAAGTAATATATCAACTTAATAAGGCTAAAAACACTTACAAGTTGAAGATCTAGGAGGAAAAGTCGGATGCTACTTGAGAGGATTTGAGTTCTAACTTTGAAATGGTGAAAAAGTGTGAAAAATAGCTAAGTGTCATATATATAGTCACTAGGGTTTACGGTCCAAATACCATTTGGGCCATAAACTCCAAACTCTTGAAGCTTTTGGAACTCTATTGTTCTACAATAAACCCTCGGGCATCCTCTCTCCTGAAATCTCCCGAAGTACTAACTTAAAAAGACTCAAACTTAATCCAAAAAGCTTGAAAGTTAGCATAAAATGTTCTGACTTCTATTGAATGGAAATGTTGTACATAATACAAATTTCGGGTTTTCACAGTTTACAAATCCCCTTTTTTACTTTTGGTGACCAAAGTACATTGTGCAAAGAAGTATAGACTAATTGTCCTGTGTCTCTGTGGTTCGACCTTGTTTGCCTTGTACTATTTGTTAGTGCAACATATCAGTGTTCTTTTGGAGTATATTATACCCCTAACATTTGTTGGGTTTGACAACCTAACATCGTTACATACATCTAGGTCTTTTGGAAAAGGTGTGCGGAGAAACTATTCACCAATGATCAAACACTTTTGTCAGGTGATCACGTAGTTTCTATCAAGACCCTAATCTACAACAAAACTATTATTTATGAGACATAAATGTTTGTTTGTATTATCTGTGTTGTATGTTATTTGTATAGTTTGGATAATAGTATAAACTGTATTGGAAATCAATTACCTTATTTTTAACTCTTGCCTTAGGTTTAAGAATAAAACTTTTAAATGACACTTAGTGGAAATTAAGTTAGACATCGATTATGTATCGTTAATAGGGTAGGGTGTATGAGATCAGAGCGGAGTGTTTCTCTTCTTTCTTGGATGACAACAAATGGTGGGTCCAAATCAGACAACCGGCAAGTATGTCTAGGTCATCGACCATAGTAGATGACAACACTTGATTATTCTAGGCAATCTAGTGACTTATGTTGCTAACATGGACTTATAACCCATGTACGTAGATAAAATGGGATATCATATTTATCAAATCTCTGAACATTGGTTGCCTTATATGACTTACACTGGCTAATGACACCCCTGACTGTGTAACCGAAAAGTTGCTCAAACGACTCATTAGGTTGGGTGATTCCTCCTGATAATCGTTGCATTTAGGATGTGTGAGGATTGGTTGGGTTGGGTAGTTAGTCCAAGGTCAAATTTCATATATATTATCTGATAACGTTGTTTTGCATAAATGATGTTATACAACTAAATTATTATGGTCTTGTAACCCTACGTATCTCACCAGGTTTTCCCAAACCTGACCCACTCATTTTTATGCATCACAAACAGTGGAACCAAGGCTGTTGTAGTCTATTTAGGATGTTGAGTGGGATAAAGAGATGTGCCTAATAGTTTCAGGAACTTTTAGTATTTACATTCTAGTGCATGTTTGGATAAGAACAATGACATCCTCGGGGGGGGGGGGGGGGTTAATAAAATGAAATAACTTTTGTTATCTTAAAATATTTTGTTTAACTGGGAATTTCCGCATCTCAATTTTATAAAGCATAAAGAAAGGTGTTTTAATTGGTTCTGAAAAAAATGGGGGATTGTAACATTTCAAAATTCTAGACCAAAATTTTAATTTTTGATATAACGATTCATAAAACAATTTATATAAAACATCATCAAGTTATTTCATTTCATAAAAACCATAGATCATATGTCAAAATCATGTCATAAGATAGTAACAATGTCAGAGTACACATCCCAATAATTTCATATGCGGAAAATCGTGCGTGTGATGCGTTGCTACCGTGCCGGCTCCTTTCCCTTCAAAGAAGAAGGACCTGAAACAAAAACTGAAAACTGTGAGCACAAAGCTTAGTGATTACCCCCATCATACCATATACCATACAATGAACATACTGTCAGACATATCTGGGTGCCCGACCTACATTGCTGAGCATATCTGGGTGCTCAACCTACCCTCGTCAGGCATACCGGGGTGCCCGACCTACCCCTTGTCAAGCATATATGGGTGCTTGACCTACCTTGCCAGGCATATCTGGGTGCCCGACCTACCCTCCGATTTTTTTCAACCGGCTACGGGGACTATTTCACCCCGATCACTACCACATATAAACATAGCATAACATACTTTCAGACATATTTGGGTGCCCAACCTACTCTGCCGGTATATCTCAACCGACTTTGGGGACTAGTCCCCTTCCTACCACTATCACATATTATCATAGCATACTAGTACAAATAGCATAACAGATAGTGGCACACCAGAAAATTATCACAAAGACAATCATCTTTACTATAATCAAATACTAGTGGGCCGACATTGGTGCCTTCGACCCACTCCTACTGGAAGGTAACTCGCCTCAATGTCGCGTAGTAGCTGAACTGTCCTCGGCTCTGGGATCAAATCCTCTCAAACTCCTACACATAATAATCTCCTTTAATTACCCTTTCATATTCATAACCCCCTTTAAGGGTCAACTCTAGTCAATGGTCAAAATCAAAGTCAACATCCTGGTTGACTCAACTCGCTGACTTGGTCCATCAACTCATCGAGTTCCATGATCCATAAAACCCTGAAATGTCGATCCTACTCGTCGAGTTCCCCTTCATACAGATTCGGGACACTTCGCTCACAACTCGCTGAGTTCCTCCTTGAACTCGTCGAGTTCTTCAATCTTCAAACCCAAAAACATGTCCAACTCGCCGAGTCATCTCCTAAAATTGACGAGTTTGGCCAGTAACATAAAAGGTTGGGGAACCACGACCTAACTCGCCGAGTTGTATGAACAACTCGTCGAGTCCCCCATAGTCTAAATCCATACAGTCGTTTCTAGTCGGATTCAATGCTTCCAAACCATAGATATGGTTCCCTAGGGTCGATATATCACGTAAAGTTTCTAACTTTACGTCCATGCATGGGTTATTTAGCTCAAAAGGCCCTAAAAAGTGGTTCACAAGTTGCATGGGACTCCCACGGCCATAAATTTGGCACCTTTATGTCATGGAGTCCCTCAAGGGCTCTATATCTAAAGTCATGACTCCAAAACATGCTTTCATCCATGAATGGTTCCATAATAGGCTCCTTAAGGCCCTAAACTACTCCATGAAGAGATCTAGTAAATGAATAGTCAAGGTATAGACTTTATACCTCAAGTGAACTAGAAACGAAGTTCTACTTCTGGATCCAAAGCTTCTTCCTTCATCCAAGCACTTCTAGCTTCCACTCATTCAAGGAAATACCAAAGAATCACTCCCTTTTCACTCACACACACTCAAAAGGCTCAAGATCACGAATTACGGTTTTGTTGGACTTAGGGATGCGATGGAGGAGGCCACAATAAAGTGTTAATGTGCTTAAATAGGGTGCAAACCCTGAAAATTAGGGTTTCACTCTAGCTACCCTACTCGTCGATTTGAGGCTTCTCAACTCGTCAAGTAGACTTCAAGTCCCGCGTCCAAAATCCGTTTATACTCGACGAGTTTGGGGCCTCCAACTCGTCGAGTCCCTTTGCAAAAATGAATAATTTGGTTTAAAATACATACCAGGATCCGGGCGTTATAGGGATGTCAAAGGAGAGGGAACTCATACTTTATTTCAAGTCTAAAGGTTTAGATCTTATGGTTTAATAGAACTTAGTCAAAGATATATATGAATATCTTGTTGAAATGTTTCAACATAGGATAGTCCATATATGGAAATATTATGGCAAGAGATTGAACATATATCAATTCTTTATGCAGGACATAATGAATTGAGTCCCATATGCTTCATATATAGGATCGATCACATGTGCTATAATATTCGTTTATTCTAAAATTTTCAAATGTCTTTATCATTGTGAGAAAAGGATTAGAATTTTATGTGACTAAATTTTTTAAACACTTATCAAGAGCATTCTGAAGTTTACTAAAGACTGGTTGCTTGTGGACAGTTGGAAGTATGATATTATTGGGAAGGACGATAGTGACATGTTTTTGGATTGAGATGATTCTTAGTCAAAATTGATGGTCATATGGTAATATGGAAATGCTTCCATAATGGGATATGATCGTAGAATCTACGGGTAAGTTGGAAATTTTAATGCAAGAGAAGTGTTCAAGGAGTGTACCTTGAATTTGAGACTTCATAACCATGAAATTATTTCAAGTAACAAGTTCTAGTGGAACATTATGTAATATTAAAGGCTCGATCTTTGTGACTTTAGAACCTCGACATCACATAAGGTGAATCATGAATGCATGTAAAAATGAAATTCCATTACATTTTAGATAACGATATGAAATAAGAATCGTTGGAGCAATCTCCAGTCGATCTGTTCACAAAGGAAGGACCATAGAGAGGTATAGTATGCATGTTCATAACATGGCATGACTGATGTAATCTAGTTCAAGTGGTTAGTTGATTACTCAAAACATTATACAATGAATAAATTCGTAATTATTATGGTGATTAAATAATAGGGATTTATTTATAATCAATGGGTATGATACCATAAACCATTAATTCATTATTATGTTTCACTTTACATGTTTAACTTTCTGAATAATTTTATTATTCAAAATCCCATAGTCTCCCGTACTTTTGGAAGTAATTAGTGAATCAAGAGTATCATGAATCGATTGTAGATTGTCCATAGAGACTGAAAGTTGCATACAAATTGCTACAATTTTCATGAGTACTTTGAAAATAAGGATTTTAAGTATTGAATAAACCCACTTTTAAATATTACTTCATGTATTTTATCACAAGTAATTATAAGACGATAATATCTTCTATTCTTCAAACAGAAATATATAAGTCATATTTTGCAAATCAGTTGTGCATGGGTTTACTCCAACGAATCTCATAACTGGTGTTATAAAGTGTAATTCTATGCATGTTTTGGTGAGTAAAAATGAATGATTATATAGTCAAAGTTTATTCGTTCCTTTTTTATTAATAGGTGAAGAGATATTTGTGGGCCTCTCAGTGATTTGAGTTGATTTATAAGGACCAACCCTGGTTTGGACTAAATTGATGCATTCGATTTTGCAGTCTGCATTTGATCACAAATAGAGAAATCGAGAAATGGAAAAAATGAAAATGAGGTTGATCATTTAATCCATGACTCATTTCATACGATATCTTGTAGAATGAAGGAATAGTTGATCACTTATCTTAGGGACAACGTTTGATTTGAATCGAAGTTCGGCAGTGGCTTTGGAAAGCACTCTTTGTTGTTTAGTTCAAGGTTATACTTGCAATTATAGTTATAGAATTGTCCAAGTGGGAGACTGTTGGATTAAGATGTTTAAGTTCGTAACTAAAGTGGTATATTCTTGTAATTAGAAGAAAAATCCTTTTTAGGTTGCCCTCATAATCAGAAATAGCTAGAAATGATAATAGGAGAGATAAATAATTTACTAAATTATTATGTGATTAATAAACTAATTGGAAATTATGGGAAGATAATTTGTTAACATATCATGTGATTAATATATTAATTGGAAATAGATAGTTCATTTGTTGATTTATTATGTGATTAATAAATTAATATGAGATCAATTATTAAATAGTTGATTTATTAATTTATATGATTAATAAATTAATGCGAAATCAATTAGAAGTGATTATTCATTAATCATAACTAATCTGGAATTAATTCAGGATTAATTGAAATTAGTTAAAGGTGTAAGGGGTGAATTTTAATTGTTCAATAGTCGAAAGAAAGAAACAATTATAGAACCTACCATCATATGGACAATTTTGGGAGCTCTTTTAGGTTTCCATAAGCCTCCAGGTAGTAGATAAGGAAATGATTTGGATTGAGATTAAAATTATTATTTAATCAATTCAAATTTTACTTTGCCTGCAAGTTACCTAAACTATAAATAGGAACCCTTGGCTTGAAAATTTCGTTCGTGACATTACTTATAAGTATATGAATGAAATTCCCCTCGTATCTCCTATCTCTTCCTCATTTTAGGGTTTCTGGTTTTGGGTGTGAGCCATTAGAGGCATCATCTTTTAGTGCTAGCTTTCAAATACCAACAAACACAAGGGATTAAGGTGATTTGTTTTATACAACAAATCAAAGGTATGCAACCCTGATTACTGCATTTTGATTATAATAGGGGTTTCAACTAGGGTTCATGTTAGTTTTGTTGTTCATTGTATGTTACATTCAAAGGGTATGATATAAATCCTTTAGGTTGCATGTGCCCTGAAGTGTTAAGTGAAAATTTGCAAGCGTATAGTTTTTGTAACCTATAAAACACATCAAAAACTCCATGCATTACGCCACATAACAAGAGAGTCTAGATCTGGAACATATGATGACCAAGGGACCTCAAGGAGTGATAACGTTGCCAACTTTATCCAAACCAACCATTCATAATCACAAATCATGAAGGAAAAAGGGAACAAATTTTAGATCCATAAGAGGTGGACCAAAAAGATGGGAACTTGGAGACTTACACTAGTCCAAAAGGTGCACCAAGATATGGAGATGAGGTTCTAGTTGGTCAATGGCTCCAGAAATCTTTCCTTCAACCTTCAAGTGACCAAAACACCATCAAAGAGCTTAAGAGACAATATAAGAGGCTAGGGTTTCGAAATAGGAGAATGAGAGATGAAGAGGATGCTTTAATCTAGAAATTAAAGACTTTAAATATGCGAGAAACCCTAAAAATCGTGGGCTTGGGCTGCAACAACTGCCACATCGTGGCTATCTACATGCCACATTGTGGAGATCATCAGAGACATGTGTTTCAAATAACTCTTGCACCACGTTGTGGCATAAGGTTTTTCTCTAAAAACATTATCTTTGATCCCATTAAGTCTCTACTCAATACTTTTGGGAAACGAGTGTTACAACTTTCATAACATGGACACTTAGTTATCATTAGATATTATGGTGCAAGACTCGTGGTTTAATTTAATTTGGTTATAATGATCGCTTAAATTAACTAGACTTTTTTTAGTTAGTAAAATAGATAACGGAGCTCATAACATATTTCCTTAGTTAAAATCACAATTTCCATGAAGCATGTAATTAATGAAAATTAACTAGCATTAAGATTTAAAAATTCACCAAATCCTAGAAGAGTCAAACTGTTTTCACTACCATGTTTTGAGAAAGTATTTTATGAATGTGTGAAGTGAAAACTAATACATGAACCATTTGTCGCTTGCTAATTTGAAGATCCATCACTTAATAAAGAAATTAACCAACTAATCACTAAACATACATCTAAACTCATGAATAAAGACAGATGGATAGAAAGATGTTCAAATACAAAATACTCTCATAAATATCACCATAACCTCATAATAATCTTGAAATATTTAATTATCCATGTTTTTTTTACAAAAATCAATAAAGAGTGGTTTAGCCTAGTGTAACGCCTAGTTCCTGGTACATATTTAATTTATAATTTATTCATATTTACAGATCAAATCGACGAGTTGGAGGCCCCAAACTCGTCGAGTAGAGATTGTCAGAACCGCGCGATTTAAGTAACCTACTCGACGAGTTGAGAGGCCTCAACTCGACGAGTAGACCGACGGGGAGGAAACCCTAATTTCCAGGGTTTTGCACCCTATTTAAAGGACTTAATCTTTTCTCACAGCCTCCCTGAACCCCTAAATAGTATTGTGAGCTCCTTGGTGAGAAACTTGAGGTTTTTGAGTGGATTTTGTGTGTTTTTGTGCTTGGTGAAAGACTTGGAAGGACTAGAAGGTCATTGAGCTTGAGGGGAAACACTAGATCTGGGATCTCGTTCATCTTTTCCAACTTTCCGAGGTAAAAAGCCCTAACTTGATGATTTATAGCTTAGATATCTCTTAGTCTTGTTTTATGGGTCTTTTTGACCCCATTGCTGGAAGCTTGATAACCTCTACAGTTTTGATGCTACAAACTCCCGTTCTTAGTGTTATTTGGTCCTTAGATTCATAAAAGGGGGCTTAAACCTGTTCTTATCCAAGAAAAGGCCATGTCCATAGAAGTAGGTTGCTATATCTCGAGATTAGGTCCATTTGAGGCATGCAAAGCCATCAAGTTGTCGAATTTACAAAAATAGGCCATGGAAACAATATAGATTTGTATTCTGGAACCTTATATATGAAGAAAGGGTTGAATAGACTAGAAGTGCGAGGGAATCGACAAGTTCATAGAGGAACTCAACGAGTTTGGTCGAACATTCCCGATTCTGTTAATGGAAATCGGCGAGTCCACAAGGGAACTCGAAGATTTGTACTAGGAAAGTCCCGTTTCTGTTTAGAAGAAGGAACTCGGCGAGTTGGAGGAAAACTTGACGAGTTAAATCGCAATTTCACGATTCTGTGATTCATGAGAACTCGACAAGTTAGGGTAAACTCGACGAGTTGAGTCAACTCGGAGCGTTGACTTTGACATTGACTTGACCAGAGTTGAACCTTAAGGGTTATGAGTATGAAATGGTATCTAAGGGGTTGTTTTGGTTCAGGGAGTGAGTAGAGCTGATTCCGGGCAGAGACGTTTCAGCTATCATCCGACAGTGAGGTGAGTTTCCTCCTGGTTTGAACGGGTCGAAGGCACCAAGGCCGGCCTATATATGTTATTTGTACTGATTAGTAGTTGAGTGTGGGCGAGGCCCGTATCTCATAGATAACGGAGTGTGGGCGAGGCCCGTATCTCACAACATTATTTGAGTATCGATATAGAACTGATTGATAGATTTGATTATACTTGTTGTCTGTGTGATACTTGTATGTATGCTTAGTAGCCAAGTGTGGGCGGGGCCCATATCTCATAGTTAGTTGAGTGTGGGCGGGGCCTGTATCTCATAGTTAGCCGAGTATTGGGGGGGGGGGGGCGTATCTCGTATTTAGCCGAGTGTGGGCAGGGCCCGTATCTCGTAGTTTGTCGAGTGTGGGCGGGGCCCGTATCTCGTAGTCAGAGGAGTGTGGGTGAGGCCCGTATCTCCTAGTTAGTCGAGTATGGGAAGGGCCCGTATCTCCTTGAGTGTGGGCGGGGCCCGTATATCCTAGTAGCATGATTTATGTGTATGTTATGTGGTAGTTTGGGGAGACTCACTAAGCTTCATGCTTACAGTTTTCAATTTTGGTTTCAGGTACTTTCGGTAGCAAACTCGGGATGGCTGCAATGTACACACCATTATGCTAGTCTGGGATGTTTTACTCTGATAGGTTGACATGTGTTTTGATATGATACTCTGATTTGATACTATGACTCATGTTTTTGGATGAAATAATTTGATAACTATGGTTTATTTAATAATTAAAAATGAAATTTTTGGTCATGATTTTTGGGATGTTACACATAGCATGGCTAAACTCAAGAAACTAAAACAAAAGTTATATGTACCAAAAATTCTAAGTGAATCAAGATGAAAAATGATAATCTTTAAGGTGTTCTTCCCCCTCCAAGAGCTCCAAAAGTGCAAAGGATTAGACCAAAATTCAGATCTATAAGAGTGTGCAATAAAGCCTCATAAACCTTCCCCACATAACACTTAAAAGTGAAATTCTGGAATTGCCCTGTAGGGCTTGTGCGGGGCACGCAGTGTTGTGTGAGTGAACTGAACAATGCACTGCTTTAGTCCACTAGCCTATTTCTTTATCGAATTGATTATAACCCATGATTCTTCATGTCTTCTTCATATTTTGTCCCCATTAATATTCTCTAAATCATCCATAGCTCGTCCTCCCACTCGATCAATCAATTCACAAGCTTGAATATTTCTTTCATCTTCTTTTGAGTTCAAGGCCCAATTTTTTCCGATCATCCACACATCAACTAGCCCACTTTTGCATTATTCCCACAAGTTGCCAAGCCAATAATTCCTCATCCTCAAATTTTGTTTGCTTCCCATAATTCCCGAACATCTCCGCACCATGCTAGTCTTCTAAAAAAACTGAAATTAAGCTCAAAGACTAGAAAGTACCCGATATAGATAAAAAAATAACAAAAAGGGAAATTTGCATGATGATTAAGTAACTAGAATGAAATATGCTAAAATAACTATAAAATGACGTAAATAAAATGAACCTATGTAAATAAAATGTACCTATCGACTATATTTATTTTATCTCAAGTGAGACTTTAACCTTTAATGAGTGATAAATTTCTACCAACATGTGATACCGCTAGACTACAAGTCCATTTAATAACTATACACTTTTATTCCTTATTTTTAGGTGTTACATTATCAATTTTATAGATTTAAAAATAAAGAACTTTGTATGCGATGATTCTAATTTCTATTGGAATAATGCCCACAGTTACAACAGCTGGTAATTTAATTATTACTAACAGTGTCATGCTGGGTTACACACAATGATAGTATTGATAAATTATAGACACTAGAGAAATATAAGGATCTAATTTGTTAAAAAATTAATTAATAGAAACATGTAGAATTAAAGGGATAAAAGTGTAAATATTTGAAAGTCAAATCTTTTGGATATACACCTGCCTTATAGATAATTACACAATGGATAAATAATTATCTAATAAGGACTCATAGACCTCCCCTATAAATAGAAGACCCTATTTTCAGATTTCATTATCCCAAATCATCTGATTTCTAGTAGCACAAACCTAGAGAAATCAGACTCCTCTGTTCGATCTCTAAATCCCGAACAAATCCATTGGACGCAACGTGTCCCTTTATCTAAATGTCGTGTTTTTCGAAAAAAAAACCCTAAATCGTTTTAGGGTTTTTTGGTGGTCCGTTACAAAAGGTGTCTTGACTGGTCTACTGCGTCTTGGGTGCCATTACAAATAAGGCATCCAACGTTGGGTTCTCATCCATCAGATTAACTAGTGAGAAAGAAGAAATAAAATGCTATGAAAGTAAGTTTTTTTCCCGTCTCTTTAGTTGTTATTAGTTGCATTGGTTGGTTTGAACATAAATCCATCTATTGAGTTATGAGTTACGTTTTGATTTATGCTTCCACTGTGTTTGTGCCTTTGTGGCCAAAGAACCTCATAACCTAACAATTTATTCTTCTTGATTTATTGGAACAATGTAGGAAAAGTGTTACTTATGACATGGGAAGTGTTTAATAAGTTATGAGTTTTGTCTGTTTAGTGAAAATTTGAAGTTTACACGTAAATTATCCATTTGATTCATTTATTGTAGATGAGTGAAGATGGTAGCTATAATTTTTTATTTCATTTTATTTTTAGGGATTCATGTAATGAAAATGGAAATGACAAGAATATAACATAAACATACAATGATCATTAAAAAGTCAATAGTTAGACTTTTTTCATGATCCATCTCTGAATCAACAACCAAATGAAACCATAACATGTCCATAGAGTTGCTTTTGGGACAAAAACAAATTTTAGACCAAACCAAGACAGTTTTAGACTGTTGTTTGTAGGGATGAGCATTAGAACCACCGGAACCGGAACCGGACCGGAACCTGAACCGGAATTGGTAATAGGTCCGGTTACCGGTTCTCCATTTTTATGAAAACCGGTCCCGGTTCTAAAAACCGGAATCGGTTTGACATTTTTTTTTTCATTTTTTAAAATGCGTATAACTCGCTCATATGAAGCCGAAATTATTTGATTTTTTTTTCCAACATGTAATTTGGAGTTTGTAATTCATTTTTGACGGTACAAACATATGTTTTTGTTAGATATGGAATTAGACACATGCCCCGAAAGAAAGCATATCGATGTTGCGTTTTTTTTATTTCAACATTATTTTTTTGTTTTTTTGAATATGTCCCATTTTTTAAATGTGTATAACTCATTCATATGACGTCGAAATTATTTAATTTTTTTTCCAGCACGTAATTTGGTGTTTGTAGTTCATTTTAGACTATAAAAACACATATTTTGGTTAGATATTGAATCAGTTATAGACCCTGGAAGACAACATATCAATGCTGTGTTTTTTCTGTTTCGACATTTTTTATTTTTTTGGAATTTGTCCCCGCTTTTAAAATGCGCATAACCACTCATATGAAGTCAGAATTACTTGATTCTCTTTTCATCATGTAATTTAGTGTTTGTACTTCAATTTAGAATGTAAAAAGTCATAATTTGGTTAAATATTGAATCATTTACAAGTTCTAGAAGATAACATATAATCTATAGTATTTCAACCGGTTCTATTTTGAAAAATAACCGAAAAACCAGAACCGGAACCGGACCGATGGTCCGGTTTCCGGTTTTTATAATATAGGAAAACAGATTCAATTCCAAACCTCATCCCTGTCCAGTTGTAATTAACTCAAAAGTTTATTTTGATTAGCGATACAAAAATATTAATAGATAGTTTTAGACAGTTGTAGATTCTGTGAGGACTTGTTTGCAAATTATCTTATTTCTTCCTTTCCTTCCCAGGTCCCAACCTGGCAACTTCTATTTCCTTCGGCGTAGGGGCAGTAGGTTTCCATTCTTCTACAGTGTTCGTCTATCTGAAATCGAATCAACCAATCGATCGATCGATCGATCGTGGGAGAGTGAAACGATGTGGCACGAAGCTCGTCGGTCGGAGAGGAAGGTCCATGACATGATGGACGCCGCGCGGAAGAGGGCACAGAGGCGGGCTGTATACCTAGCCAAGCGGCGGGGTGATCCACAGCAATCGATACAGGTCTCAGGCTCTCGCTGCCGTGTGTACCGTGACGATGGCCTCTACCAAGCCACCGAAGATCAGCAAGGCCTGTATGTTTCTGTATTTTCGTAAATTATATGTCGCCTTCAGTTAATTTTTTTGTTTCGTAATTTTGTTATGAGCTCTCAATTAAGAACCTGTCATATTGTTTCTTCGATTATGAAGAAGTTCTAATTTCTCGTTCATTGTTGATGTTAGTAATTCTATTTTTTAAGTAGATGTCTTCACAATTGTAACTCCATCCTGATTAGCCTGTGTACTTTACACGATCAATTCAGAGCCATAGGAACTTCTGATATTAAAAAGGAGGAGAATAGAGGAAAATGGATGTTATTATGACTAAATCTAAATGGTTGAATTACTAGAATATTGTCATAGTTAACTTTCATCACCATTTTTGGCAATCGGTTATGGTGATGCCACAAACCTAACAAAACATCACTTCTGAATTCTGATAAGTTGCTGGTATGCTATGAGTTTATTTGGATATAGAGATTATGTGGCCTTTCTTTTGAATTGATTCTGTTTATCTCCAATTTCATTGCCAAAACTACCTTCTCTTTTACCTCGACATCATAACATTCTGTTTCTACTGTGTTTCAGGATCCCATGGAATGGGAAACAAGACATTATGATTGACAGGTACTGCATTTCTGATTCTATCTTTCTCAAAGTTCTGACAGTTTATGAAGGTTCATCCACCTTATTGTCTTGTTTCTCAATATTCTTTTTGTAGATTTGATGGACGTGCTCTTCTTGATTTCATAAGAGATCCTGATTCTAGACGATTCCGTGTCATTGAGAAGACAGAGGAAGAAGAAGAATTAGAAGAGTTTGTTAGTTTTGAGCGATACCGGGATTTAATTAAGCATCGACGTAGAGGATGTCGGTACTTCTTTTGGTTTCATGATCATATAAAATATTTTAAATTATTGACTTTAATAACTACTGTTAGTGACAAGGCAAATCTTCAAGAATCATCAGGCAACCTTTTTCTAAGTCATTACCATAAGTTGGTATTACTTTAATCCATGTTTTACAAGCTGCTGTCATGTGGTCTATATTAACAGTTAGTGATGAAGAAGGTCTGCATCATGTTAACCAAGAGATGGAGGCTAAAACTGCTGCTTTATTTGGATTAGACAGGTTTGAAATATATGAACATGTACATGATTTTTTTTGTCTTGGAGCAGAGCTTTTACATTAAGCTTTTTGGTGCCAAGTCACATCAACAAACCAAAAAAGTTAACAGCTTTTCAACAAAGCTTATTTATGAGGACTACCATTATCAATTTATAAAGCAAATGAATAAAACATTATTAAAAATACGAAAAAGCACTATTCACTGAGCTTACAAGTTTACAAGTAATGTGAAAATGGTTTGGAATGAAAAAGCACCCACAGTAGTTTTTTTTTTGGGTGCTCTTAGTTTTACTTATTTTAACTTTTTAAATATTTAATAGATCTCAAACAACCCAAGCTCCTGCAAACAAGGGTTCTTATTCACAAGTGGGCTTCTCATATGATGGGGGTGTGAAAGATGAAAATCAAGATTCAGATGATGATGATGACGATGATGATGATGATGAGGATGAAGATGATTTCAATAGTGATGATAGCAATGATGAAGGAATGGATATAATTGCTAAAGAATTTGGAGTGAAAAGGTATGGGTGGCTTGTATACATGGATAAAAAAGCTAAAGAAGAGGAAAGGAGACAAAAGGAAGTTGTGAAGGGAGACCCTGCAATTGTATGTATACTATCACCTTCTACATTTGATTTGTCTTTATATAGTTGTAGAAAATTACTTGATTTTTACTTGTTTTGAAATTGTAGAGGAAACTGAGTCGTAAAGAAAGAAGAAAAGCTTCTCAAATTGAAAGAGAAAGGGAGAGGGAATCAGCACGGGTTTCTGGTAGTCGTGTGCTTCATCATGATCCATATCGGTACGTGCTTTTAAATAAAATATGGGTTTATTTGGTATGATGGAATGGAATTAATCACAAAGGAATGGAATGTGATGATCACATTCCATTCCCTCATTTCGATTACTGAATACAAAAACACTACCTAATGAATATCATGACACAGGGAGTCAAGAAGAAGTCCAACATATGAAGCTTATTCACGTTCTAGAAGGTATAAATTTCTAGAATTCTTTTGAACAACTTATAACAAGAAGTCAATAACCAACACTAAAACATTGGATTTACAGATCAAGATCACGATCATACTCACCATCATCAAAATCAAGGCGACATGGTCGTGATGATTTCGAGGATAGTCACCGAAGTAATCCAAGGGCTCCAAAAATAGAATACATAACAGAATTTGGAGGCTCACCAGATGGCGGTGGACCGAAGCTCGCTGGATACACGCCTCCATCATCTCCTCCATCATCACATGTTGGTGCATTAAACCGGTCGGAGCACTCTTCTAATTTATTGCATAGCTAGATTCGACACTTGGCGAATTTTTCTGTTTTAGGAGGAAGCTTCCTTTCATAATCCCATTCTTTCTTTCTATCTTTCTCCTTTCTTGTTAGGCTTCCAACTTTCGTTATAATTCCCGAAAATGACCCTCTGCTTTTTTTTTTTTTTTTTTTTTTTTTTGTAGGCCCTCATCTGGACAAATTCTTGAAGCCTTGCATATCGATCCTGCTTCTGGTGTGTCACTTGATAGCGAACGAAATGCCAAATTGACAAAACCGTCCCTCGGGTGATTTTTTTAGTTTTTCAGCTTCGAGTGCAACATCGTATTTGTCATAGTTCTTATGTTTTTTTTTTTTTTTTTTTTTTTGTTGTCGTTATATGGTAGATCTTCATCGGGATTAGCAAAGTTAACGAAAGCTTCCGGAAGCGGAAGCCTTGGGAAACCACAAGGAGAGAAAAAAGAAACACCTCAAGAACGACTTAAGCGGATCATGAGCAAACAGTTGAACAAACAAAGTGATATTTTATTCTGTTTTAAATTTATATCATAATTTGGATTTTGGGGTGATTGTTGATGATGATATGTAAATAAATGTAATGTGTTTACAGTTAAGAAAGATACTGCTGCTGAAATGGCTAAGAAACGAGAACAGGAGAGACAAAGGCTTGAGAAACTTGCAGAAACTAATAGATTAAGTAGTAGATACAGACATAGAAGCAGAAGCAGAAGTTACAGTCGCTCGCCTCCAAGGTTGTTAAATTTTTTTAAATTTGTTAGAAATTTAATTAATTAATCTAATTTTTGATAAAAATTAGGTAAAGATGTGTGTTTAATTATCTGCAGGCGATATAGGCGGAGTAGAAGTCCAAGTAGGGGGAGAAGTTCTAGAAGGTACCATTCACGGTCTCGGTCTCGATCGCGGTCTTTGTCCCCTTTGCGGGCCCGCTCTCGTTCAATCTCTCGGTCTCGCTCCCCGAGGTGATAACAGTGTGTTTGATAAAAACTAAAGAGGGATTATTACTTTTGAAGTTAAATTTGGAAAAAGAAAAAAAAAACTGATTTTTGACCAAATTTTGCAGGGTGAGAAGTCGGTCAAAGTACTAATAGTAATATAGGGTAATGAAGTTTGAGCAAGGTTTGGATGGTTTGTTTTGTAGTTTGACTATTATGTGGTATTTATGCAGTTTGTAGTGTGTACTCCTTTTGTTTGATATATGATATATATTACTATTTGGATATTGGATATATGACAGATAAAATCTGTAGTTATGATAAAGACTTGTTCCTCATAATATGAAATATTTACGAAAAAAATAATCTTATACTGTTCATATTTGACGAAATCGGTGAGTTTTTTAGTGAAAACAAAGATTTTCTAATGTCACATTGCTTACTTAGAATGTGGGAAGAGGAAAGAAGAAAGAAGAAAGTGTCGGACCTTTGTATATTTGTTTATATTTTATATTAAAATTTATTTTATTGATTTATACAAGTGCAAAAGACTTTACAATAATTTTGGTTCTGTTATGTATAAATTATCTTTTACTTATTTGTTGCAGAATTAATGGCTAATCTTATAATTTTTTAAAGTTCTTTTTAACGAAGGATAAAACATATACACTAAACAGTTAAAAAGGTTGTCGTCACTTCTTCTTCAGCCTGAAACAAATGATTTAAAAGAAACTTTAGAAGACATAACATTATGAGTTAATGAAATTGTTGGTATTAGTTTAAGCTTAAAACAATATTTTATTATTAGAAAAAAGAAAATTCATTTTCTTATTGTTAATAAGGCCTAAGGTTATCATAAAAATCCTGAATCATGAATTAAACTTTTTTGTCTTTTAGGCTGATGTGATTTAGGTTCCGTTTGATAGTCTCTGTCTGGGAAAGTGCTGTCTTGGAAAGTTTTCTGACTGAAAAAGAAACCATGCTATTTGATTGTATATCTGATTAACTGTGCTGAATGATGAAAAAAAGTAATAATTCAATAAAAAATAAATTAAAAAAAAGTTATTTTAAAAAATTAATAATTCAATAAAGAAAGAAAGAGGCGGCGTTTGATGTATAATTGTCTTTCCAGCCCATTCAGCCAGAAAGATATAATTTTGGGGTTTTCTGGGAAAGACATATCTTACCGGGAAAGACCCCTTCTTTTGTGCAAATCAAACAGTCTTTCCGGTCCATTCAGCCAGAAAAATCTGTTTGGACCTGGAAAGATGCGTATCAAACGGGCCTTACTAAACTATTTTTTATATGGTCAACATGTATGTAAGTGTAAGCAAAAGTACGTGTACTATTTCTTTCGGTGGTCAATGCATTGAAAAATAGTGTGGTTGGCTTCTCGACATGTGCTGTTGTTGGTACATTAGTTTTTCTGTTTTGTAAGGGCTGATGAGTGATTTTATAATTCTTATGATCATTATCACAATCATTGTAAGGTGATTTTATTGTAATTTAATCCATTTATTATAGCCGAAATTAATTTGAGACAAACTTAATTTGGCTTTAGTTACAATATGACTTTGGAGGTGTGCAATGCATTTTCACATAAGCCAAAGTGAACTCGGATACATGAGGGTTTGGACTTAACTGTCGAAAAACCAACTGTCGAAAATGCTAGGAACAACTGTGACATTTCTTTCCAAAAATAAATGGACTTAACTTTATATAGAGATGTTCGGTTTCTGAGGAAGAGACATACACAAAAATTTCACTATTACTTTGTCATGTTAATGTCTCAAAGAACATGAAATAAAGCAAACTTATTATCTATTTTAGCAATATTAAATTTACCTAAAATCTAGATTGATTTCTTGGATTATTCTAAGTCTAAATTCATGCAACCTCATTAAATATTTTCAAATAATAGATTCCAAAAAATATTTTCTAACACGGTCCCAAAATTTATCCAAGTTGTATTTAGATTTAAAACTATTTTTTCTAACACATTCCACTTATTAATCTTTAACTTTTTAAACACTTATTACTTTTGCCACATAAGCTTTACACTAATACTTTATTTTAACAAAAAAACTATTGTTATAAAGAAAAACCAAATCATACTAATCATAATAATGTTTTTCTAAAACGTAGTACAAAAATAAAGGTTTTTCAGATTAGCCATATATTTTGCATGTCTCATATGTGAAATTGGCATAATACCTGCAATATCAACAAACAACCTACTTTTAAAAAAATTTCTTTTTTCATATATATTAATTGCGAATATATATGTTTTAATGCTGAAAAAGAAAACAAAAACAATTTTTTGTGGTGAAATCTTTGAAAACCATTTCTACACCAAAAAAGAGCTTTATATTATATTTTGACCTACAAAAACGAAAAAAAAGAGAATATTGTTATTATGAATTCTTAATTTCTTAGGTTTGACTTGCAAAAAGAAAAAAACAATAGTTTTTGAACCTTTTTTTTTCTTTTTTTTTGTAATAAGAATCTTCAAAGACTATTTCCACAGCAAAAAAAAGTTATAAGGCAATTTTGATATGTAAAAATGCCAAAAAAAATCCAGAGTTTCATATATTCGACCTGTGAAAATTAAAAAAAAAATTATGATAAAAATATTCAAAAATCATTTTCACATCGAAAAATATTATAGTTTATATCTACAGAAACAATAGAAATTTTCAAAAATGATTTATAGGAAAAGAGAGTTTTAAATGGTGTAACAAAACAGTTTAGTCATCATCTGCGAAAATGGATTTTTCAGGCATATATAAAAGATTTTGCAGATGACATGGTTTCAAGGCCATTTGAAACCCCTTTTTTCCCCTTAAATAGAATTGAATTTTCACAAATGACTTCGGATTTTGGTAGATACCATGCTATTTTTGAAGACCACGTTCAAAATTAGTGGTTATTTTTGGCTAACCTCTCTAATTTTTGCTTAATTCTTGAAAAATAGATATTAAATTATTCTAATTTTTCTTCTTCTCTTGATAACCCATCTCCAATGGTTAACCAATTTATTAATATTCGTGAAATCGCGAGTGTTGTATTTTTTTTTTCAACGAATAAAACTTAGATACTTGCTTTTTATATGTAGTAAACAACATGGGTTTGAAACCTGCTAAGCCACATATTATTAGACAATAAAAAAAGAAAATGACAATAGAAAAAGAAAAATTTTCAAGACAAACGCTTAGGGAAGGATTCAAACTCACAAAATCCATCCAACATTGAAACATACGACATAAGCTAGCATCCACATGTTATTAAATTCCCATGGCCACTTTTTAATGGAAAAGAAAAATATGATTTTTTCGTGAGTAAAAACGAAGAATGAAAACAATTTGCAAACATTATATATTTTTCACTAGAAAAACGTAAAACACGATTTTTTTATAGAAAAAGTTGCGAGTACACACAAAAAATTAGAAAATTTAAGTTGTGGTTAAGTTGTATGGTTTCAAATGGAGTATTTTGAACTCTTACTCAAATTACTTGTGACATGTTTGGCAAAAATAGCTAGTAGTGGGTAACAGAAAGCTAATAGTTGGTAAGGGTAGCGGGTAGCTGGTAACTGATAGTGTTTTATTAAAAGCTACATGAGATAACTTTTAGATTTGAAGCGTTTTGTTTAAACTACACTAAAAACTTATTGTGCCAAACGAGATTTTTTGTTCAAAACAGAACGTTTTGTCAAACGCTAAGTTATAAGCTTTCTACCGCTCTGTGTCAAACACGTCCTTGGTGCACCTCATATATATATTTCTATCTTTTTTTTGTTTGTTTTATATTTTTGTTTGTTGTTTAAATGTTTTATGTTTTTTCATGATTTTGTTGTCTTTTATTTTTGGTATTATTACTACCAAATATTATTATTAGATTAATAAGAAATTATATATATATATATATATATATATATATATATATATATATATATATATATATATATATATATATATACTAGTAGAATAGCTGCGCGATGCAGCGGCGCCAAATAGTTCCTTTCGATAAATAGTTTTCATGTAACAATTACTTTCATTTTCATGTCAGATAGTTCGTTTTATCATTTTGGCAAATTGTTTTGTGTCGAATTGTTCTTTTTGACGAAGAGTTTGAAGCTAAATATATAGAAGCAGGGGCGGAATAGTTTTTTTTTCCGAGGTTATCAATTGCTTTGATTTTATTTGATGATGCGGTGGCGGAAAATAATTTTTTTGACAATCAGTTTCATTTCAACTATTAGGGATATTGAGTTTTGGAAGTGGTGGTGCGATAATGTTTTTTTTTTGCTAAATTTCATAAAATATGTTAATGTTTTCGGGTAAAAAAAAAAGTTATTATAAAGGATTAAAACAAAAATTAATTTTTTGGGTTGAAAATAATTAAAAATGAGTTTTTATTTATACGTAACATTAAGAAACAAATATTCAGCCAAAACTAAACAACCATTATGCGTTTATGACAGTCATAATTTTTTACTATTTTTGTAATTTTTAAGATAAAATTTGTGCATGTAATCATACTTTGACTTCTATATATCATTTTCATGTCAGATAGTTCGTTTTATCATTTTGGCAAATTGTTTTGTGTCGAATTGTTTTTTTTGACGAAGAGTTTGAAGCTAAATATATAGAAGCAGGGGCGGAATAGTTTTTTTTTCCGAGGTTATCAATTGCTTTGATTTTATTTGATGATGCGGTGGCGGAAAATAATATTTTTAACAATCAGTTTCATTTCAACTATTAGGAATATTGAGTTTTGGAAGTGGTAGTGCGATAATGTTTTTTTTTTGCTAAATTTCATAAAATATGTTAATGTTTTCGGTTAAAAAAAATAAGTTATTATAAAGGATTAAAACAAAAATTAATTTTTTGGGTTGAAAATAATTAAAAATGATTTTTTATTTATACGTAACATTAAGAAACAAATATTCAGCCAAAACTAAACAACCATTATGCGTTTATGACAGTCATAATTTTTTACTATTTTTGTAATTTTTAGGATAAAATTTGTGCATGTAATCATACTTTGACTTCTATATATTATTATAAATCTACACATGCTCTTTTAGCGTTAGTTCCCGAGTTTATCAAAAGAAAAGAAGAGAAGAAAAAAGAAAGTTACGAGAGAAAAGAAGAGAAAGGAAAGGAAAACAAAATTTTCTTTTGTGTTCCCGAGTTGGGGAGAAGTGGAAGGAAAATGAATCATTTTGTTCTTTCTTTCCAAATCCTCCCAAATCGGAAGGAAAGTTAGGAGAGAAAGTGATGCTTCCATTTCCCTCCACTTCCTTCCATTTCCCCCCTTTAATGAAACTCTGAAACACCAAAATCTTTTATTTTCTTTTCATTTCCACCCATTTTCTTTCATTTCTCTCGTTAGGTTGAACTCGGGAACGGGGTGTTAAAGTTGCTACAATTTCTCTTTATATTCATGTACCATATTATATCGAATATCAATTCGTCGTTATAGAGATATTATATTTGATTCCAACCATTTCCTAAAATGTTTAAATAGTAAATCAAATTCCAATTTACTAAAAACTCACAGGATATCCTTTTAACATGCTTTATGTGTCATTTTCCAAAGGTAAAAACTCACATGAAACTCACCACCCATGTCTACAAAGGTGGTATATATTCCACAGAAAAAACAGATGATACAATTTAAATATTATTCAGATGAAAGTAAACCATCAAAAATAAGTAAAACAATGTAAATGAATAGCACCACCGTCTTGTAGGAAATTTGAATACTACAAAATCATTATAAAACCAATTAAATTTGAAAATGGCCTTAGAAGAAACAATAATCATATTTGTTGAATCATCTAGACCCTTAAACCTTATTAATAAGGCATCCACCATTTTGGAAAAATTATAAATTAAAAACGTAAATGTGACATACCCTTAAACCTTATTAATAAAATGTAGTAAAACCATTTCTACACATGAATAAGAAAGATAAATCGATGACCTACAACATTAAACAATCAAAGTAGCTTCAACATAGACTAATTATTTCAAACAATGAATCGTTCACAATCTGCCACTACAAAATTATACAAAATGCAATCAGTTCTAAAAATATTTCATTCACATATCTTGTAACTGAGTGACAATACACACGTATGCAAAACATGTTTCAATACCAACAAATATGTGGAAAATAAACTTAAATAAAAATAAATAAAAATCGATGGAGAGTGTGCAATGATCAAAAATGTTCTTACCAGGATATGAAATTACAAACTCTAATTATCTGGTACATATATTTTTGTTCTTTTCACCATCAGCTTCTTCATCAAATCCTGAAATGCAAGAACAAATAAGTATTGACAATTAAAAAATGCCCTAATTTACGTAAGAGAGGACTAAAATCATAAACAAAAACATACTGAACCAGGTGTAATTAGATTATCAATACAAAGCTATGTTTGTGTTTATGTCAACAAAAAGATTAAACAGAGAAGAAGAAGAAGAAGAAGAAGAAGAAGAAGAAGAAGAAGAAGAAGAAGAAGAAGAAGAAGAAGAAGAAGAAGAAAGAATAGAGATCTGCTTCCCCTCTTCTGTTTTCGTATTTCGAGTCCATTACCTCTCCTCTAGATCATGTTGGTGCATCTCGATGTGATTATATGTATCTTCTAGGGATGGCAAAAAAGCCCGAACCCGATGGGGAAACCCGAAACCCGATCATTTCGGGTCGGGTAACGGGTCGTTATCGGGTTCGGGGCAGGGAGTGGGTTATCCTCGCCCCGACCCGCCCCGCCCGGTTATATATATATATATATATATATATATATATATATATATATATATATATATATATATATAATGTTCAAAAATTTTTGCTGTTAATTGTACGCGTTTAAATATAAAATACTTATTGTGGACAATTTTTTTAGTTATTAACAATCTGGTGTTAATGATCATTTTTATGTGTTTTGACGTATTAAACAAAACTTAAATCAAATAATTTTTAATATAACGTCCAGTTTATTTTATTAAAGTGATGCATCATGTTTTTAATTTAAAAGAGTTGCTAGAACATGTATATTTTATAAGACATTGGGGTACCCTAAAAGAGAATAAAGATTTCGTTATCAATTGTTGTAAACCCGATAAGATACCCGAAACCCGACGGGGAAGCCCGAAACCCAATGGGGCGCCCCGATAAGATACCCGAAAGTTATCGGGGCGGGTTTGGGAATCCATGCCTCGCCCCGAACCCGCCCCATTGCCATTCCTAGTATCTTCCTAACCTCCATCCAGATCCAAAGTCTACCGAAGGACCTAAATTGTTTATATGAAAAAAACCAAAATACCAAGAAATCAGAATACAAAGAAAATTGAGATAAAATTACAAATGAAATTATGGATACACAGGTATAACAAAATTTCATACAGACCCAAGACCTCCCATCGTAACATCCATCCAAGCCATTACTAACGACAAACAATATAGTAGATCTTACCAGGTCGTCGATGATTTGATGAGTTGGGAGAGAAAGCGATTGAAAGGGGGATTCAAGATTTTACACTACCATCGCTCAATGTTGTTGTCTTATTCTCTTCATCTTCTTCTTGAAATGATTTTATAAGGGAGTTATGATATCTTACACCAACATCACTTATAATTTCATTTGTTCACGAAATTGCAATGATCATGGCAAAGTCGGATAAACGGAGTGAATGTTGTATAAACTTGTAAAAAAAGCTACCTGTAACGGAATTGTTAGATCTACAAAAAAATAATAATAATAAAAAAAATCCAATACTTACTTGAGATAATGACTAGATCTATTAGAAAAAATATTTATTTTGACTGAGGGAATGGTAAACCCAATACCTGAAACCAAGAATAATCGTGAAGAATAGTAAGGTGCGATGGAAGAGGTGATGGCTTCGGGATCCCGATAGTGACGATTAAACAAATGCTTGAGTGGGTCATGGAGGACATTGATGGAGAAGACGAAGGTGGGGAGGCAGCATCAATTATGCTGAAGATTTGAGTGGTCTTAGGGTTTTTTTTTACTGGAGGAAGAAAACTCGTTTAGTAGAAAGAGAAACGGGATGATTTCTACGACGGAGAATGACGGATATAAGGGAGGGGGGCCAAGAAATGAAAGATTTTTGCCGAGATCTCAGGTTTCTTAACGACTATTATGAGGACTAAAGAACTTGGTCAAACCTCCTAATTATCGATGTGCAGTGGTTAACTGTACTTCATTCTTTATGTTTTGTCCGACTTAATTAATATTATTATTTTATTGATGATTACTTGCACTATCAGCTTAATGGTTTGAACGTCTTAAAAGAATAATATTATTATATTCAATTTATTTTTGGAAATAGTAAGATTTCTTTTATAAGGTAGTAAGATATATATATATATATATATATATATATATATATATATATATATATATATATATATATATATATATATATATATAGGTTCAGGTTCATTTGAGACCATTCTAATTTTATGAGACCGTGAGACCAAATCTAAAAATAATTTTAAAATGCAAAATAAATGGAAAAATCCAAAAATTCTTTTTTTAAATATTATTTTCGGAACTTGAATTAACTAAAAAAAAAATAAAAAAAAATAAAAAAAATCCCATTTTTTTTTTAAATACGTGAAATATTCTAAATAGAATATTACACTGACATATTCTAAAAATAATTTTAAAATGCAAAATAAATGGAAAAATCTAAAAATTCTTTTTTTAAATATTATTTTCGGAACTTGAATTAACTAAAAAAAATAAAAAAAATCATATTTTTTTTGAATAATACGTGAAATATTCTAAATAGAATATTACACTATAGATATTCTAAAAATAATTTTAAAATGCAAAATAAATGGAAAAATCAAAAAATTCTTTTTTTAAATATTATTTTCGGAATTTGAATTAACTAAAAAAATAAATAAAATAAATAAAAAAATGCGTCTCACGGTCTCACAAAATTAGGCCGTCTCACATGAACCTAACCCTATATATATATATATATATATATATATATATATATATATATATATATATATATATATTAGTTATCTCGTACATCAACTCTCTCGAAGACTTTCTTTTTTAAAACCATAATAACCAATAAAAACACACAAGTGATAAAAAAAGGAACAATTGAACGCATGACTTTTTTGCATTTTTAGATAAATTATTGGCTTATGTCACACTATTATTGTTAGCTAAAATGAATATTAGGTTGATGATGCATAAATTACCTTGTATTTATGTTTTTTATTTGTTTATTTTCTCAAAATTATTTATACTATGTGTGAGACCCGTGTAATACACAAGTTGGTTTAAAAAAGATTAAACATTAAATTAAAATGTAAACAGAAAATATTTTTAATGTACAACTTTAAATAAAAAAGGAAAAAATGTATTTACTGTAATTTAATATCATATATATGATATTTACTACCTACATATATAAGTATATAATTTTAATTTTAAAAATTAAAACAAATCAAAAATTAACAAGTGAATAATATTTATTTCAAAAATACCATAAAATGACAAATGTTAAAACTCATAAGAGATTGACATGTAACAAAAAAAAACTTTTATTTATTAAGGAGGAGTATTATTTTCTTAGAATTACTTAATTAATCGAGCCCCACCTAAACGGCTAAACCTAAACCTCACTGCGACCTCACTTTCACCCTCAACGCAAAATCATGTTTTCCCAATATTTTCCACATACATAGATTGGTATCATGGTTGCCATACTTTACTTAAAAAAACTATTTAATTTAAATTAAAGATTTAAAATTTCATCGACTAAAACTGAAAATTACATAATTTGAAATTAAAGCATTGAAAATGTAAATGTAAATAGTACCAATAAGAATTACAAATTATAATTATTTCTTATTGTGACTTTTACCGTCATAATCTCTACGTGATTATCCCTAGTAAGCTAACTCACATCTTGCATTAGATTTTTCATTTCCTTTAGTCGGTCCTTTTCACGCACCCTTCCTTCTATAAGTCTATATGCTTCTTCAAACTCATAATCAAGTTCGCGAACTCCATCCTTATTACTTGAATTTCATCAAAAGAGACGACACATAACGATATCACTTTTCCATTTCTTTTGGATTTATCTATACCCATCAAACGAGTAGGAGCTTGAACTTCGAGTACGCCATCGTTGAGGTCAATTCTAAAATGATAAAATGTGAAGCAAGTTTAAGTCCGACGATTTACTTCTTTTGGAACCACCATACATATTATCCTTCTTTGCAATGAGCTTCCATTTCTCACTTTCTTTTACAAGATTCTAAAAGTCCTAATACTTGAAAGGCTTTCCAAGTTTCCTCTCGGAACATGTAGTGCACATTCACTAAAAATGTTTGCCTCACTTTCTTCATTTTTCCATTGGTTGACCAATTTGTTGTACATACCATTAATGTTTAAAATAAATTGTTTATATTTCCTCATTTTGTGTAAATTTGGTATTTGCTACTGTTGTAAAAAATGATACATGAAAATGTTACACCATTTGTTATAAATGAATAATGTAACATCAAATTTAGTGTTATATTATATATTTACACCAAAATGGTGTATAAAATTGAATATAGTTGCAAATGACTAAGAGAGTGTTTAAGATTACTTTTGAACATCAAAAGTCCTTTTTGTAAAATGATTTTTTTGCAAAAGAAGCTCTTTAAAATGTGCTTGGATAAGTAAAAAAAATTTTGGTTTAACTTTTATAGATAAAATAACAAAAAATCAGATTTTTGTGATTTTTAGAAATTCTTTTTCTTCTATGCCAAAAGTCATTTTCAAAATAACTTTTGAATTATCCAAATACATTTTGTTTTTTTTTATTTTTTGGAAAAGTTAAAAGACAAAAGTTATTCTAAAAGTATTCTCAAACACCCTCTAAACACCATTTTTATGTTGTGTTGGAAATGTACTTAAAAATTATTAAGTAGTTGGAATGACATTGAAAAACCTTACCGTCTCAATAGTAAGATGTTTTCTAAATTTTTTTTTTCAAATATTAAAAGCTTTTGAAAAAAGTTATGATTCTTTGATTTTTTTTTAAAGTAGAAGTAAAATAATTTTTAAATAAAAAAATTACAAAAATAAATATAAAATAAAAAGACCCCTTGTTACATTACACTGCACACCACATATCTACCAACCAAATATAAAAGAGTACAAATATGTTGACTCTAATAAATACGTCAAACATTTCATTAACAGCACAATAATTAAATTTCATAATATTCATATCATCACAATTTATTTTTTTTGTTAAATTTATTAAATTATTTTAAGAGTAAAATGCATGTTTGGTCTAAGTAAATGTTAGCCAATTACCGACGACATGTCGTCACTGTTGAGTCATCCCTAATGCTTTGTCGCTAATGCTCTAATGTCCCCGTATTTATTGCTTATATCGCTTGTTTTATTAAATGCTATTTTAAATATTAATATTTTAAAGACACAAACCACACAATTTTTTTATAGAAAACAACATTACAACAAAAACCACATAAAACTAGTATAATATATTATATTAAAGTTATTTGTTTCATGAAAATATCTACGAAACATAGAATAAAACATAAAACTAATTGGATGTGTCGTTTTGATCGTACGTTCATTATTATTCCCACTATTTTTTGGCTTGAGAACAATCGAAGCATGCTTTCAAGTCTCGTTCTAGACACCTAGTCATTAAGAATAACATCAATAAGATTTGTCTGCAAAATATATGTACAAGCATTTATCAAAATTATAAAGCATGAAAAAACTTATAAGTTATAACCACAAACTAAAATAAAAGAATTACCAAGCTTCCAACATAAACCAAATTTTCAATTGCACACATATCAACATAAACCAAAGTATAATTGTATAAACATAAACTAATCAACCAATTATCAAAGTCCCAAACTATCAACATAAACCAACACTACAAGAAAAAGATCCTTTTACGACGCGCAAACAATGACATCCATTGATTTATGTTACGCAAATGAGAGTGACATTAAAAAATTGTCATATCTTCAAAAAATTTAAGGATCTAGGTCACGCATTATTGCGTGCCCTTAAAAATAGTGTCAAAAGAAAAAAAAATAAAAACACGGAGGGCGCTGTATCTTAAATGGGCGTCCTCTGTAAGTGTAGCTTTATAATTTTAATGAACGCGCGTGTTTAGTAGATACGGGGGAAAATGAAATCCCCAAAATTTTGAAAACCCGCCTTGTTCTTTTCTACCTTCTTTCTATCTTTCATCTTCGCAATCATAGGATCTCTACTCTAGTGAATCTGAAGATCAACAAATTTCAAGCCCTAGTCTCCCTCTGAGATAGAGACGAAAAGAGAAGAAACATGAAGAATGCACTTATCGTTGTTACGACTTATGATGCTTCTCAAAGCTTTTGATAAGAACACCGACTCAGATGCTTCTCAAAGCTTTTGATAAGCACCCTGCCGGCTTTGCATACCAAAACATCGCATAATCTTTTGTTTATCCGCCTGTGTTTCTTGCAACATGTGTATTTTTCATTCTCTAAACCTCACTCCAAATCTCGATTTGTATGATTTATAGCCCTAATTTCAATTCCTAGATTTTGCAGATGCTCGCATGCCTTTTTCCGGTCATCCTTCTACCTTGGTGTTGTTTCTTTCATCGGTCCTTCCGATTGGTCTTCTTCTTCATCACCATCTACTAAAAGACTCATCGATTTTGGCGATTATGGCTTCTGTGATTCTCTCGTCTTCGGCTCTCCAATCTCCAATTTCACTCTAAAAACATCGATTGAACTCCTCGCTTCACCTATCGTCTACCAAAAATAAATGTTGATTGCAACCACCTTCAAGCACGATGCCTCTCAGCTACACATCCAGAACAATAACATACATCACTCTCAAACACCCCCTTAGCTTCTTCATTATTATCGACGTCGTGTGATTTCTAGGGCTTGCAACAACCTCCTCTATCTTAAACCAAACTACCCTTACTAAACAACTAAACTATAGATGTATCAACATAAACCAAACTACCAATTACCAAAGTACTAAACTAACATATAAAAAAATAATCAACATAAACAAAAATTACCAAAGTGACATGCATTCATTGATCCTTAGAGAACATAAACAAAGGATCACCCCTACTGCATAAATAAGAACAAAAACAAAACGGTTGGCTTATCTAAAAGATGGATAGCTTGGATTATACGAAAAGAGAACACACATATCATGAGAACATAAAACAATAAAGGTGACATGAGCGTTAAGGTAGACATCCAACCCATCGGACTTGATGTCACCTATATTGCCCAAATTTCTTGCGACGTTAGTCTAATAGTTTCAATTATTGCAAGGTCCCAATCCAAACTAAATTAACATTACTCATTCATCCCCTAGTTGTTGTCAATACCCTTAATATGAAATACACGTGATGATATTTTGTTCTTTTTACACATTCATTCCTCTTAGATTACGTATTTCGTCCCCTATCCCCCGTCTCTCTCGTCCAGTATCTTTAATTCAATCACCCATTCCAAAAAAATACACAAGCTAAATCACCGATCAGAGAAAGTAGAGAGATCGAGAACCAACATCTCCTTCTCCTTAGCTACCCCAAAAGCCAAATGTTGTTACTCGCTAAGAAAAGAACGACTCACAAATCATTAGCACAATCTATTTAGTAGAAATTTTTGTAACCGTTGTATATTTTATAATATTTCTTACGAAAATAAATGCTTCATGAATGTTTAACAATGTGTTTTTTGTTAGAAAAAAATGTAATCTCCGAATACACGAACAAACATTACCGATTTATGTTTTTCATTTTGTTAAAATCCGAAAAAAAGTGGTTTGTGGTGATAGACCACCACTTATAAGGCATTAGGGTTGATAAATCTAAAATAAATTTTAGACAAAATTTCACAATTGGTCCCTGTGGTTTACAGAATATCGCACTTTGAGGACTTCTTAGCAAATAGTCACGCGATTGGTCCCTGTGGTTTGTAAAATTATATAAAAGGTCATCCTGCCGTTAAATCTAACTTTTCAGCTGTTAGATTTTAATGGAAAAGACTAATTTGCCCTTGTACCAATATTACAATACACTACAAACCTCAATGACCATTTCTGTAATTTTATAAATTAGAAATTATATATATATATATATATATATATATATATATATATATATATATATATATATATTCAACAACTTGATATTTTTTTATCCTTTTCACATTTTGTTTTCTATTTTTATTTAATAATTTTAGTTATTTATGGTTTTTTAATGTTTTTATTTTTTTATTCAAGTAAATAAACTTAAATTCGATAAACCATATTGAAATCTTTTTTTTTCTTAATTGTGAAATGAAACATTAATGTGTTCTTTTAATTTTATGTTGATACAGTATTTTTTTAATTTTATTTTTACTTTAATGCTCCATAGTTAATATCGTTAGCAACTTTATGTTTGCATTTATCATTATCATTATTTCACATTTTGTTGTTTTTTTTATATATATATTTAGTTATTTATTATTCTTCTATTGTTTCTTTTTTTGATTCAAGTAATGAAAAATAGAAAAAAAAAAAAACAAAAACTCAAACACCAAAGTTGTAAAATACTCTAATATATTAATACATTTTACACTTTTCATATTTTTTGGTTTTTTTTTTCTCGCATTTTTTTATTAATTTTGATTATTTATGGTTTTCTTAACTTTTTTTTATTTATTTTGATTTGTGTAAATTAAAAATTTATGTTTATTTTCTTTATTTATATTTGTAAATATAACTATTTTATTTACGCCAATCAAAATAAAAAAATTACAAAAACCATAAATAACCAAAATTATAAAAAAAACAAAAAAAAAACTCAAACACCAAAATTTTAATATACTCTAATATATTCAAACATTTTACATTTATTGAAAAAGGTCAAAAAAAAGTTATCAAGTTGATGAAAAATAAAACGAAACAACGAAAAAAATAAAATAGAAAATAATTAAAAAATAATATGAAAAAAATTAAAAATATAATACTAAAAATTTAAAAAAAAATACGAAAAAACCAAAAAATAAGAAAAGTGTAAAATGTATTAATATATTAGAGTATTTTACAACTTTGGTGTTTGAGTTTTTGTTTTTTTGTTTTTTCTATTTTTCATTAGTTGAATCAAAATAAATAAAAACAATAGAAAAATAATAAATAACAAAATATATATAAAAAAAACAACAAAAGGTGAAATAATGATAATGATAAATGCAAACATAAAGTTGCTAACGATATTAACGATGGAGCATTAAAGTAAAAAAATAAAATAAACCGTAACAACATAAATTAAAAAAAAACATTAACGTTTCATTTCATAATTAAGAAAACAAAGATATCAATATGGTTTATCGAGTTTAAGTTTATTCACTTGAATCAAAATATATAAAAACATTAAAAAACCATAAATAACTAAAATTATAAAATAAAAATAGAAAACAAAATGTGAAAAGAATAGAAAAAATTATCAAGTTGTTGAGAATATATATATATATATATATATATATATATATATATATATATATATATATATATATATATATATAAAATTTCAAATTTATAAAATTACAGAAATGGTCATTAAGGTTTGTAGTGTATTGCAATATTGGTACAAGGGCAAAAAAAGTCTTTTCCATTAAAATCTAACAGCTGGAAAATTAGATTTAACGGCAGGAGGACATTTCATGTAATTTTACAAACCACAGGGACCAGTCACGTGACTTTTTGCTAGAAAGTCCTCAAAGTGCGATATTTTGTAAACCACAGGGACCAATTGTGAAATTTTGTCTAAATTTTATTTTATATGGTAATTATATTTAACAAGTTATAAGTACTATAAAGAAAAATCCAAATATAATGAAAATATAAAATTTAGTAAATTACATAAAAGTTACTTTATTTTTATAAAATTCAAATTTTGACACGGTTTTATTTTTGTTTCAATTTAGTTACTAAGTTTTATAATTTGTTGCAATCTTGATCATTTGACTAATAAATTTGGTTAGCTATTGAGGTGACATAATGACGTGTTACTTTTTTTTTGGTGAAGTGACATAATGACATAATACTATTTAGTTATGTGACGCTCACATTCCATGATGATATGTCAAAATTGAAAAAGGGTAGCATATAAGACACTAAATTTTCATTTTTTTTTCAATTCTGACACTAATATATATATATATATATATATATATATATATATATATATATATATATATATATATATATATATATATATATGAGACAGTTCAAATAAAAACAGTAAATAGTGTGAAAACGTAAAAACAATTTTTTATGTTATTATTCTGCAATGAATTTTGTATCAACAACTTTATGTCATTATTCGGCAAAGAATAAATGAATAGTCAAAGGTTAAAATTAAAATTAGAATTTACTACAAAAATGCACATACATAAGTTTATGATAGAATAATAACATTGTAATGAATATATGACTAATCGAAAGTTAATATTTATATTAGAATTATTTCAACAATACACATATACAAAATTCATTACAGAATAATAACATAAACATAGTGTTTTTACGTTTTCACACTATTTACTGTTTTTATTTGAACTTACTTTTTCTCTCTCTCTCTCTCTCTCTCTCTCTCTCTCTCTCTTTCTATATATATATATATATATATATATATATATATATATATATATATATATATATATATATATATATATATATATATATATATATATAGTTTTAACACTTCAATTTTTTCGTTAAATGTTGATCATTTTATATTTGAAACGGTATAAGTATATTATTTATATTATAACTATATGCTTCATTAAATATAAAATATTAATGTAAAATATGAGTTTTTACATATAATTATATACTTTTAATGTAAGAACACGGTTTAAATATAAATAATCTTATAAAAATACTGGAACATCTCAAAATTCAAGGCCAAAAATTTCATTTTTAAATAAGTTATTACATAAAACCATCAGTATAAAAACATTCATTATAATATTTCGTGACAAACCAAAGTGCCGGTAATCAAAACATATTATCATAAAACCATATCAAAGTGTAATCCCAAAGATCTCATGTGCGGAAAACATAGTGTGATGCGTTGCGATCGAGCCGACTCCTTTCCTAGAAAACAAAATACCTAAAACCAAAACTGAAAACCGTAAGCACGAAGCTTAGTGAGTTCCCCAGATACCACATACCATACAAACCAACTGATCCATATATTCCATACATAGCCAAGAGCTGTACATAACCAACATATCCATAATCAAGTAAGTGCTATGTGCCAAACATAGTCTTGTCATTATGCCACGGGCCGCATGTGGTCTTCCTGGTCAAGCCTAGGGCCACTCCCTGGGTCTTATAGATAAGTGTCAAGGGCCACCCCTTGGTCTTTCATGCAAGTATCACGAAGACAACTGTACATACTACTCTATTAGGCTAATCAACATATAGTGTGCCAGGAGCAGGGCCGACTCTATGTTGAGCTTTTTTAAGCAAGGGCTTAGGGCCCCCAATTCTAAGGGGCCCCATATTCTCTAAAGTCCAAAAGTTTAGTCCATTAAAAAATCTAATCCGATAACCACAAATAAATGAAGTGGAAGAATAAATCAATGATCGTTGCATTCATGAAATTAAAATGACATTGCATTCTTCTATTGATTTTGATTTTTGCGACATATTCATCTTCCGAGTATAGCAAAGGCCAAAGGGCCCCAAATTTTTGGCTCGCTTTGAGCCCCCAAAATGGTTGAGCTGCCCATGGCCAGGAGCCACCTCCTGGTCTTTCATGTATAATAGCATACAGTGCGCCAGGAGCCACCTCCTGGTCTTTCATACATATTGCCTAGGGCTAACCCCCGGGTCTTCCTACCACACATAATAACATACCGTATGCCAGGAGCCGCCTCCTGGTCTTTCATGCATAATGCCTAGGGCTAACCCCCGAATCTTCTTATCATATATAAACTAAATGGGCTGTCATTGGTTCCTTAGACCCATAAAAACAGTGAGGAGACTCACCTCGCACTGTTGAACTTTGCTGATGATCCTTTGGTTGCTGATCGACAACTCTCTGAGCCGCTGCTCCACTAGCTCCCCGAGCTATTAATATCAATAACATATAACACTTAGTCCCAAACTGAGCTCTTAGAAGCCGTCTAAGTCCACTCTTGCCAAAGTCAAATTCTTGGTCAAAGTCAACCTTCTTGACTGACTCTACTCGCCGAGTCGTCCCAAGACTCGTCGAGTCCATGCATTCAAAAACTCCCATAAAACGACTTAACTCGCCGAGTCACCCCAAGACTCGTCGAGTTCCACTATCTCTAAGTCCCATGCTGCCCAACTCACTGAGTCACCATTCAACTCACCGATCTAAGTCTTAATCATAATGGGTTGATGCTTCGCGACCTGACTCGCCGAGTCCAAGAACAGACTCGCCGAGTCCAAGACAATCTTCAACAGACTCGCCGAGTTGTTCTTCCAACTCCTCGAGTCCATGCCCATCTTCATCCAACTCGTCGAGTTCACCCATGTGACTCGCCGAGTCGCTCCAGTTCTTAATCCATACAGTGGCTTTTCGAGCCATGCAGGGGCTCCAACTCATAGATCCACTCTTCCCAAGTCTATTCCTCACATAAAGTTGCAAACTTTACGTGAAACCAAAGAGTTATGGCCTTAAAACACTATAGGGCTATGGTTTGTGACAAATAGGTTTCATCAACAACTTATTGACTTCAGTTTTAAGACATTCTGGACCATCACAACCCTAGATCTGAAGTAGCAACCTCAGATCTAAGTCCCAAACCCGGAATAGATCTCAATCTTACCAAAATAGCCCCAAAATCTCATCCGAGAATAGATCTAATTGTAATAAAGCCAAAGCAACAACTTAATACCTCAAGGACGACCTCCCATTGAAGAATAATCCAACTCTCTACAAAGCCTCTTGCTCTAAGCTTCTTGATTTTCAATCTCCCTTTACAAAATCCCTTATCTAAGCTCCAAATTGCTCCCAAGGACTCTCACTCACGATTTAGGGTTTATGGATCTCAAAAGGGAAGTAGAGGGGCTAGGGAAGGGATGTGATATTCTTTAAATAGGGCACAACCCCCAGGATTAGGGTTTTCCTCATCCAGACCAGACTCGCCGAGTCCACTAGCCGACTCGCCGAGTCGATCACTTACTTTATGCCCCGGATCCCGCTCCAACTCGTCGAGTTCCTCCCTGGACTCGACGAGTTGACTATTGACTTAGAGCCTTTCCTTTCTTTTATTGATCTTTCTGATTCCGGGTGTTACAAATACAGTTTAAATATAATAAAAAATATAAAATATTAATGTAAAATATGAATTTTTACATATAATTATATACTTTTAATGTAAGAACACGGTTTAAATATAAATAACCTTATAAAAATACAGTTTAAATATAATAAAAATTATGTATTAAGTGCAACATCATTTGTAGAACTTGATAATTACTGATTGAACCATTGGTAATTAAATCAATCATATAGCTAGAAATTATGTTTTTATCGATATAACTTACGTTTTCATTTTTTTTGGTTGTTAGTCGGTTATAATAGGTTATGGTCTGTAGTTGGAAATTATTCGATTTCAAGGATGTATTTATACGGATTCAAATTTTAAAAATCTATTTATACATTTTTAAATGAAAATTGATCAATATTAAATTAAATTTGAAAAAATAAGTTCGATTTGGAACAAATAAATAATGTCAAAATTAAAAAAAATGATAATTTAGAATCAAAATTGAAAAAAATAAAAATTAATGTTTTTTATACAATTTTATTTCAATTTTGACTCATAATCATGTCAATTCAGCACCACATAACCAAATAATGTCATGTTAACATATTACATCACCAAATACTAACACATCACTGGATTGACCTGTCAAATGATCAAAATTATGAAAAATTAAAAAACTTAATTACTAAAATGAAATAAAAATCAACTTTTTATAATAAAAGATATTGACTTTTATCTAATTTACCCAATAAACTATAAATTCGATAAAGAAATGAAGTGAAATGCAAGTGTAGGAACTTTAGTTTGATGGGTATCTTACTATTGGAGTTGCCCTCGGTATGAAAACAGAGAAAAGAAGCGGTGGGACAACAATGGGGCCATAACCACATGGATGCTGTCATGGTGACCAGACAGCTTTTGGCTCCAATATCCAACCTGCAAAAATCGCAGCAGGTCCGATTTTTAGCGTCATCCGGGACAAACCCTGACCATTCCAATAAATTCAGATTCCCATCAACATTTCCTCAAACACCTTCCTTTCAATTTCAAATTACCAATAATATCTCACTCCTTCCATAAGGTCACTGCACCCAATCTACCCTTCATCTTCTTCTTTACACCACTCTACTCACCGGTGACTCCACTTCTGAAGCTTTCTCCGTTTTTATTAGGTAACGGTTTCCCGTTCATATGCATTTTCACCTTCTGTTACATGTACTACTTCGTCATCTTCGTTCAATTAAATTCTATTCAGCTTTATGGTTGTATGATTAATGTCAACTATCTGATGTATCCATTAATGTGCTTTTAATTCCGTAATCTCCATTTCTTAATCGTAGAAAACGCGTTTTTCTTATCCGCTTGTGGGGTTTGTTACTTTGATTGTATGGTTTCGTACTTGGAACTTTGAAGTATCTGTACCTTCACGAGCCTTCCACTGGTCCACCGATGACCACACGGAATTCAATTTACAAACTGTTATTGTAGCTATCACCCTACGTATCGATGCTCATGCTATGATGATTTTGCATTTATGTTTATACCCGATTGATTATGATGGTTTGGCTAAAAAGAATAATTGATTTAAGCAGATGGATAATCGTTTTACACGATATACAACAATTATCTAACCCCAGGTTTACTTAAACTGCAGATTTCTCTCAATCAACACTCGTTTATGTAGTTTTCTCCAAATCATAACTCACTTTAGGAGGTATAAGAATCAACCGATACAATGCGAGAGTGCTATTCGCCAGAATCCAGATCCATGAACAAGGATTCAACTTCATTTCGTAATTCTGGTGCATACACAAGCCCAGGTACTCCCGATTACGGGGATAACCATGGGAGAGGATTTCAAAAGGGTTGGTGTTCAGAGAGGATACCATTACCAAACACTTGTAACAGAAGGCGTATCAGTGCCAACATCTTAATGCCCTTCAACAATGGCAGAACACTACCTTCAAAATGGGACGATGCAGAAAGATGGATCACAAGTCCAGTGTCTGGTTCTGGTTCTGGTGTATTCAAGACTCAAGCACCACCACCACCACCTCAGAGAAGACCTAAGTCAAAAAGCGGACCACTGGGGCCCACCCCTGGGACTATTACATACTCTTCAAACTACTCACCTGGTTTCCAGTTTCTTGAAGGTGGAAACACGAATAATGTTTTCATGGGTTCACCATTTTCAACTGGTGTTTTGGTACCTAATGGATATTCTTTTCATCATACTGGTGAAAAGATTGATGAAAACAATGTTACTTGTGTTGTCTCAAGGCGAGATATGGCTACCCAAATGAGCCCAGAGGACTGCCCGGAATCCTGCCCGGATGGAAGGTTGTTCCTCTCCACCTCTCCTCCACCAATTCCTTCACCCTTGGAGGATCTCCGCCAGCAAGTCAGGGATGTCCAGGTGGACAAAAGAGTCACCATGACAAAGCAAACAAAAAGAAACACTAGGAGAGTTGAAAAGAATCAGTCAACGGAGATCAATGACTTGGCTTTGACTTGGAATAATCCTACAGAAGGAGAAATGGAATTGTCAAAGTATTTCAACACTTTTCCTCAAAATCTAGTTTTTGAATCTAAATATGTATGTATATATAATTATTACTTAAGTGATGGATTTTGTTATTGTAATGTGTATCAAGGCTCCAGAAAGAGGAAGCAAGGATTTTGGCTTGGGAGAATCTGCAAAATGCAAAAGCAGAGGCATCAATTCGAAAGCTTGAGGTGTGTAATATGTTCCATTTAATTCATTTTTAAAAGAGAAGTAAATCTGGTTATGTCTTACTTTACAGATGAAATTGGAAAAGAAGAAATCAGCATCTATGGAGAAAATCATGAAGAAGCTTACAATTGCACAAATGAAAGCTCAAGAAATGAGAAAAAAAATGTCAGCAAATGAGGCTCCTAGAACATCTCGCAAGCTCATATCCTTACACAGATATCCAAAGATTTCTCTCACTTGCTGTTTTTTTGTTCATTAATCCTCCATCATCATCATCATCCTTGAATCAGGTGAACTTCAATTCGTGTTTTTGTATGTAACTATTGGTTGATTTGGTTGTCCTTTTTTATATTGCCAAACGTGTATTTTTTTCTTCTGCAGTTTGGAAGTGGCAATTGAAGATATGAGTGATAGGGTAGATAACTATGGTACAGTTTGTGCTTCATTATGAAAATGGTGGACTATAACTCTATAAGCATTTTCTTCATGGGGAAAATGCAAATTTTGTAATGAGTGGATGTCCATGGACTATTTTTAGAGGTTTTAGCTAAGGTACATGATACATATGAATAATCAATAACATCTTTTTTAATGAATCTAGGGTAAATCATTGCAGAAATGATTTGGAACATGTTATTTTGCGTAAAGCTATAAACACTTAAATACATGCAAATGTGTTTATAGTAGATTTTGATGCTCTGCTAATGCAAGTGTTGATCATTTGCTTGTATGTAGATGACATGTTAGTTTTTGTATCAAGCAAAACCAAGGTATATAAAACAAAGAAGTTGATATCATCCAAATTTTCAAAAAGGACATGGGGTGGGTGGATGTGAGTAATGTGATACTTGGACAAGGATTAAACTACTTAACAAAGAGATTGTTATTACATAATCACATTATTTTGAGAAAATTCTCAATAAGTTTAATTATGATGATTTTCTTCATTCATCACTTTTATGGATCCTAGTGTGAAATTAATGTTAAATATAGACAATTTTGTATCATAACGAGAATACTATAAGGCTATTGGTCGCTTGATGTATGCCACAACTAAGTACTAGGCGCGATATTGTTTATGTTGTGGAGAGGTTGAGTAAATATACTAAGATAACTTGGGACCTGAAATGTATTGGAAAACATGATACTAAAGGAATGATGAATAAACATGTAGATGTTGGGTCTATTCGGGGGCAGATCACGTTGCCTGTTGCGTCAGGTCAGGTAACAGGCTACCTGTCGGTCAACTTTGCAAAGTAACTGAGATGGTTGTCGATTTTATCAAGTACCGTTTTTCAACTAATAAAATCATAATTTTCGTTGATTTTGTCAAGATTTCATATGGATATTTACATATACTCATATTTAGATAATTTTTGGCAGACTCTTAAAATCTTGAATAAGCACACATATACTCTCCAATAACGAGTATTGTTTGTTTTGTACCCAAGACTTAAAGTGTCCTTAAATATTTATCCCATATTGAATTTATTGAAACCCGAACATCATTGAGAAATATCAACATGGAAAGTAAACATACATGGTTTTTAAGAAATATAGATTTTGGGATGACCAAAACATCATATTTCGACCTAAATCTTGCTTTTGTGATACCCAAATGGGCTAATATCAACCCATTTGAACATGATATACTCTCGTAGTCTTAATGCTCCAAAGGAAGAGTAACCTTACTAAGCTATCTTCATGCTCTAAAGGAAGTAGGGTGTGCAAAAATGAAACTGAAAAACTAATGGTTTGGTTTTTGGTTTTTCTAAGAACCGAATTTTTAGATACAACTTGGTTTTATAATGTGTAAACAGAAAAAACCAAAATGAACCGAAATACCAAACACGATATGGTTTTATGTATAAGTGTAATTGATTGAATATATTTTTAATTTGACCCAAACTAACCTTTTTTTTTTGCCATTCTTAATCTTGAATATACATAAAGGAACCATCAATTATTTTTCATACATATAAGACACTGTGTGATAGAGATAGAATAATTTATGATCAAGTCAACATTATATATATATATATATATATATATATATATATATATATATATATATATATATATATATATATATATATATATGGGAAAAGTGAATATATCCTTAAGGGTATATAAACTTAGGTATCCAAACTCACTATACTACGTCATTTTGTATCATATATATACATTGTATTTGTCCAATGTTCTTATAATTCAACTTTTAACTTGATTTACTTCTAAGATTTTTATAAATTTCACATTTTTCTTCTTCTCATATAATTGTCATTTTAAACTATAGTATATATAGCTTAGTAGATGTTCGGCAAAAAGATATAGTTTAAAATGAATATAATAGTGAAAATTTGAAAATCTTGAAAGTAAATGAAATTAGGGTTGAAGTTTAAAAACATTATAATGAATGTATCAAACAAAATGACGCGTTATTATAAGTTTGGGTACGTAAGCTTATATACCCTTAAGGGTATATTCACTTTTCCCTATATATATATATATATATATATATATATATATATATATATATATATATATATATATATATATATATATATAAACTTGGATTGTTTTTTATTCACACAAAATATTAATTACATTTTTATTGAACATCCCAAACAAGACAAGAACTACAGTTTAGAATGAAAGGATTTATTTTTTTAGAAAAAACTTCAAATTTTGTAAATATAAAAGATGAAACTTTTGTAGTTTATTATTGGGAAATCGGCATAGAACTCCGTATATTTGGTTTTATCGACGGAAAAACCATCATTGTTTTTTTTTTTTGTTTTTGTTTTATTTTTTATTTTATTTTATTTATTTATTATTATTTTTTACAATTTAACCATTGAAACCGATAACACTTGCAAAATAACCTTGTAACCGGCTAGTGTCGATTTTAAGGGATATATATATATATATATATATATATATATATATATATATATATATATATATATATATATATATATATATATATATGTATAGATGACTTTTTCGTTAATAGAATTAATGTTTAAGGATTTTTCGAAAGATTTTTTTTTATACATACTAAATTTATTTGAAGAAAACTTATATTTGTTTATTAAAAAACTCAAAATAAAGATAATTTTTTATTAAAAAACTCAATAATGATAATTTATATATCATTTTTGGAATTTTATGATTCTCTTTAATAAATATCATTACTATAATCATAACGATACAATTTAGATTCTATATAACTTAAGAGAACTTTGTTGATATGTCACAAGAAATATATTTCTAGGCTAAATTCTATTTTATTGTTGAATTTTTAGGTTTTGGGTGTAAAATGTTTATCATAAAACTACAACTAACCGAATATTATTTCACAACTGAACGACACCTTAGAAAATAAAAGCTTATCAGATGTTATTCAACAAAAGTCCGTTTTTATGTTCATTAATGCATCATATTTTTAAACAATTTTCATTTTAATCTTTTTTATCAAGTTTAACATCCTTTTAGCCGGTTACATAGACATCACCACCACCACCACACTCTCTCACCACCACTACTGTTTTATCAGGTTTTACACTCTCTTAGCCGACCCACCATCATCACCATCGTCCATCTACTATTCTTTTTCTTCATAACTTGATAAAAAAGCCCAAAACGACTAAATTTACCTAAATGTAAGGAATTAATGAACACAAATTTGGACTTTGGACATAACCACACATTTAATGTAAATATGAGGGCTTTTATAGTAATAACCCTAATATAAGAGCTATAATAGTTATAAAAACACATGTTAAATACAATTATATGACTTTTGTTGATTTGTTGTAAAGAATGTGTTTTTAGGTCATATATATCACAGAGCTCTATTTATGAATTATATTTAAATTATATCTTTATAATTGTAGTAATGATATTTATTAATAAGAATCACAAAAAAATCCAAAAAATGATATACAAATTTTCATTATTGTGTTTTTCAATTAAAAATATGTGTTTTTAAAAAATGATATACAAATTTTCATTATTGTGTTTTTCAATTAAAAATATGTGTTTTTTTAGTGAAAAGGAGGTAAACGGTATCCTTATTTTATATTTTTTAATAAACAAATATAAGTTTTCTTCAAATAAATTTAGTATAAATAAAAAAGAAAATCACCAGAAATGTCCTTAAACTTTAATTTTATTAATGGAAATGTCATCCATGATTTTTTTTAACCCTTAAAACCATGCACTAACCGGGTACAAAAGGTGTTTTTGCAAATGTTTACCGGTTCAAATGCTTAAATTGCAAAAAGAAAAAAAATCAAGAGTGATTTTATTGTCAATGTCGTCAAAATATAAGGACTTTATGTAGATTTGTGTTTATTATTTTTAGAGTAAAGTGCGTTGATGGTCCCTGTGGTTTAGGGTAACTTGCAAGTATGATCCTTAACTTATTTTTTAACTGAAACCGTCCCTATGACATTATTTTGTTGCGTGGTTGGTCCCCAAATGATGTAAAAAGACTTTTATACCCTTATACATTTATTTTTTTAATTTTATATTGTTTATTAATGATTTTAAATTAAAAAAACACAATAAACCCACTCATACCCCAAGTCCCACACCTATCAAATGCTCCACCCAACCATCCCATCTTTCTTCCTTTCCTTTTACAGGTCCTCCACTTCAGGTACTTGGCCACTTTGTCTTCTTCGGCAAACCAGTATTTTCCAGCGAGTTGATCCCATGAATAACAAAAGAACACAAACCTAGCAAAATGAATTACCATCCCAATCTCTTCGACACCATCCTTCTCTAGTCCCGATCTCCTCCACCATGGCTTCGGGTTATCTTTTTTTTTTTTTTTTTTTTTTTTTTTTTTTTTTTTGATCTGATCGTTGAATTCTTGAATAATTTTGAGTTAGAATTTTGAATTCTTGAATACATGAATCGATTTTAAAAAATCAAGTTTCAGAACTTAGATTTTCTAGAAAACCCCCACCACCATCGAACATGAAAACTCCCCACACATGCATCGAGTTTCAGATATGTGTGTTAAGTAAGCTTAAATTGCAGATTGTGGTTTGGGGGTCCGTGGTTTCTAGAGGGGGAAAACAGAGATGAGAGGATTTAGGATGTTGTCTAGTGGTGATGGTGGTTCTGAGTAGGGATGAGATTTAGAACCGGAAAACAAGTAAATCGAAGCAAGGAACTCGTGGGAAGCAAAGATCTACTTTAGTTGGCACTCTCTTGAAGGTATTAGGTTGTTTCCTTGGCTCATTTCATCTTTAATCTCTTTTGGGTGGGTTTTAGGAAAGGTTTTTTGTGTTTGAGCCAAGATTTGAAGTTGCAACTTCAGATCTGGACTCCCTTTGGCCTCTAGATCCATAAAGTTATTAGCTTTGACAAGTATGAGCCTTCCCTCAAGTGTGAGACTTCTTTACAAGCTTGGTGTTGTCATTTTAAGACTTTAGAGACTTACATGCACGTAAAGTTTGCAACTTTACGTGATAAACATGCCTTGGGAAGCTAGATCTACAATTTGGAGCCATAACATGGCTTAAAAAGCCTCTGTATGGACGAAGGACTGAAGGGACTCGACGAGTCGCATGGTCGACTCAGCGAGTATGATGAAGATTGTCGTGGGCTCGGCGAGTCAGATGAGTGACTCAGCGATTCGGCTATGGTTTTCCCAACCTTTGGACACGTATGAACGCGGTGAGTTGTAAGGGAAAACTCGGAGAGTTGTCCAAGGAGTTACGACCACTGACACTAGGAACTTGACGAGTCACTCAAGTGACTCGGCGAGTTGGTGAGTCATGCCAGGAACTCGGCGAGTAGCTGAGGGTACTCGACGAGTTGAGGTCAACATGGACTGTTGACCTTGATAGTTGGCTTTGACTTTGACCAAGGGTTGAATATGGGACTTCTGGGGTATTTTGGGAAAATATGAGCATGATGGGACATTTAGTCAAGAAGGTCATGATGGGTGTTAACTTATTATTTATGGTGTGATAGTGTAGGATTCCGGGGAGACAGCAGTCAGAGATTTGCAGTACTTCAGCACTACTTGCGAGGTGAGTTATCCTCACTATATCAATAGGGTTTAAGGCACCAAGGTCGACCCTTTATGGATTGTATTCGGTTATGGCATGATATGTTTATTGATTACATCCTGGTAGTTAGGGTGGTGATATGCTTATGTGTAGCGACCTGGTTAGGTCAGTGTCCTGATTATAGGATGATGTTATGTTAGTGACCGGTTAGGTCTATATCCCGATTATTGGGATGTTGCTATGATTAGTGATATGTTAGATTGGTGTGACTGTTATATGATATGAGCTAGCGTATGGTATTTATGTGCACATGTTTGTTTGATTGGGGTTGGGTTGAGGCGGTACTGCTTTGTACTGAAGGGCAACATACCTAATGAGCGGTCCGGATAGGCTGTAGGCCCTGCGAGGCGGTCCAGTCATGCCGAAGGCTTGGGAGCAGTCCAGAAAGGTTGTAGGCCATGCGAGGCGGTCCAGTCAGGCTGAAGGCTCATTATGCATGCTGATTTGTATTTGTGGATGTGATATGATTATGGTTATATGAGATTGGTATTTTAGGGGAACTCAGTAAGCTTTCGAGCTTACAGTTTCAGTTTATTATTTCAGGTACATCAGGGGATCGCGGCAAGGTGAAGGCATGTCGTACAGCTCCTCATGATTTGTTTATGTTTCTGGGAAAGCCCTGATATTATACATTTTGAAAACAAAGTTGTTATGATTTTAATGGTTTGAAATGTTTTAAAAGTTCAAATTTGTCTTGAAATTTTTGACTGTTACAAAATCAACCCCAAAACCACACTCTATCAATCTCAATAAAAAAACCAAACCCCACCTATCACTTTCAATCACAAAACCAAAGCCTTGATGACTCATACGACGAAACTGTATGAGAAACTCAACCCCTCCCCTACCACATGACAAAGGAAGACAATCGGTGGAAGACAAGAAAAAAAATGCAAGCCTCAAGCATGGACTCCGCAAGAAGAGCTAGTGTTGACACAATCTTGGGAAGGTGATGACTACCGTACCAAACACCAACTTAATTCAAAGTTTCGAGAAATAGTTAAAAGTGTTTTGAAGATGAATGAGTTGTACAACAACCTAAAAACCCAAAGGCTAAACGGTCAAGGAGATGAAGAAATTCTTTAAGAGGGTATGCATTTGTTTTATGAGAAAACGAGAAGGATGTTCAAGTATAATGAGCCTTGGAAATTATTAAGTTGTAGTCCAAGATGGAAAAAATATGAAGTCGACCTCCTACTAGGAGGAGCACAATAAGAAATAACAAAAACAAGTTCCAGTGGATAAAAAACTTCTTCTGATGCTCGTGTTAAACTAAATTTAAATGGTGAAGATGAGCTCGAGCTTGAAAAAATTGTCCGAACGATAGGTAGGGACAAAACAAAAAGGAAGGGGGAGAGGTCTTCTTCTAATGCATCAGATTTTAGCAGCGAAGTATCCAAAATGCGCAAAATGGCGGGGACATTTGATTGTTACAATCTGAATTTTGCTGAATGTTTGACATTCCACAAAGAAAAACTTGCCGACAAAAAAAGGAGCATGATGAAAGGAATGAAATTGAAGATATGAATTTCTTGATGCAAAAAGTATATTATCTTTCGGGAGTGACGCTCGAGCAAGTTTTGAAGACGAGCAAGTTTTGAAGACGAAGTAAAAGAACATAAAAAAAATGTTTCCCCAAGATTTTTGTTTTAAATTTTTTTTTTAGATATTTTTTTTAATCTTAGGTGGTTTTTTTTTATGTATTTTATTTATTTTAACTAATGAAGTATTCCTATTTTAATTAATTTTTGTGTTTATTAATCATTTTTAATTAATTCTATTTTTTTTTGAATTATAAACTTTAAAATTAAATTAATTTTCTTTTTAAAAAATAAAAATGAAAGTTATAAAACTGAAGATATGAATTTTTGATACAAATAACCGATCATCTTTTGGGACCGGTCATCGAGCTAGCTTTGAAAACAAAAGAGAAGATCATGAAAAAAATTCCCTTAGATTTAAAAAAAATCTTTGTTGTTTTTTAATCTGATTGTTTTTTTTTGACTTGGTCGTTTTTTTAGTTAACTTTTTTTTTAATAAATCTTTGTTGCTTTTTTATGTACTCTTTATTTTAAGTAATGGAGTATTTATATTTTAATCAAAATTTATGTTTATTAATCATTTTTAATTAATTCTATTTATTTTTTAAGTTATAAAGTTTAAAATTAAATTATTTTTGTTTTTGTAAAAATAAAAATGAAAGATCGTAATACGAGAAATTAAATATCCTCTTACTTTTTATTCCTAGATATCCTCATATCCAATGAAATGGTGACATGTGTAACATTTAATGATGAATTTAATGATATTTTAGGATACTAATATGACACATGCCATCATTTAAATAGATACGAGAATTGATAGGATCAAGGTAGAAGAATATTTAATTTATCTAGTAACACATAAAAAGTGAGTAGTAAAGTAAGAATACACTCCCGTAAAATATGAATAAATGAAATAAAATTCATTTTGAAGATTTGTTGGCTAATGTATATTTATGTAAATGGACAGTGTTTGTTTTTGAACTCTAAAGCGGATTATATTAGCCTCTTAGATTTGGTTTGACCAAGAGATAAAATACCATGTTCTAATGCACTAAAAATATTTAAGTCTATCCGTCAAGAAAATATAGTATAATTTTTGAATCACCAAGTTTTAAATAATAGGTTCCATATATAAAATTTTATATATTCACGTCAATATTAATATCTACATTTTTATATGAAATATGTAACTAACTAAAATAAACTGTTTGTTCAGTGACATGTTATAACGAACATTGTCCAACGTCACATGGCCAAAATTTTCTTTTACACCAAAAATAACAATCGTTACGTCACATAATTATCTTGTACGCTACACTTTATTTGAGATTTTCCTTGCTCGGATTGCTCGACTTATATCAATACACAATATATATATATATATATATATATATATATATATATATATATATATATATATATATATATATATATATATATATATATATATATTTCCATGGGCCAGGCTATGTGCTTGTAGGTAGGTCCAATGACCCACCTATTTTTTTAGTTTATATAAAATTACTATAAAAAAATTTGGTGAACTACACTAAAAATAGACAAAACTGCAAATTTGGTCCCTATGGTATTCAAAATTTTTTGGATAGAGTCCAAAAAGTTTTCAACTTGCATGGACCGTCCAAAATCAAGAATTTACTGTGATTTTGGTCCAAAAAAATTTGAAAAGACGGTTTTGCCATTTTATTTTCTTTTTTGTATTTTTTATAATCATTATAATACTTTTTTATTTTAAAAATAAAAAGAAAAAAAAAGAATTATCCCCCACCCTACCCACCCCCACCATTCTCTCTCTCTCTCTCTCTCTCTCTCTCTCTCTCTCGTAAAGCCTGTTCGTCTCCAAAAACATGTTCTTCATTTCTAACGCCTGTTGCAAGAACAGACACACACATCTATTTGATTTTTGAATCTATTTCTGCAAGAAGTACATCGTTCCAATATTAGCAACACATGGATCATAGAGGCCACAATTCACCGCCAATTACAAGTGAAAATGTAAATCGTACCTAACATCCTAAATCAAATCTAGCCACATCCTTTGTGGGAGAGAAGTTTACCTGATTCGCCTCCATTGAATAAAAAGTGTTGAGATCAGAAATCCGATTGTTAGAATCTGGAAAATCAGTAGGAATCGAGGGCAGCGAAGGGAGCAACTATCCATACTTTCCCGTAGTTAACGGATTGTTGAGAAAAGACGACATATCTTCGGATTCAAGTGAAGAAGAAGAGGAAAAAGAGCGATCGTTGCTGGTTCCGTATAGATCTGCCATTAATTGACAACAACAACAACCCACGCTGAAGTCGTTGAACGCAAGGTGTATTTAGATATGGTTAGATTGTATAAGGCATCGATGATGACGTATGGTCGATTTGGGCGTTGGTGGAGCTCAGAGTCAAGAGAGGTGTGACGAAGGAGATGAAGCTGCATCGTCGATTTTGCCTTCGATTTTCCCTATTTGCTCTCCAATTTGGCTGAATGCGGAATAGGAATAGACATGAGATGCAAATTGAATCTTCTACTCCTCTAGATGTTCGAGAGTGCCTTCTAGTTGTCCCATTTAGCCTCCAATTCCTCCAATTTTAACTTTTGGATTCCATAGGAACTGAAAGATTCCTCTATGAGCTATCTGATGAAGTAGCTGTTAATTTCGATGCTCTTCACACCCAAAATCACGAAAAGCCATTACTACACCTCCTTCAGACCAATAATCATTTGTATTGGAAGTTTATCTTCAAAAGTGGTAAACTTAGGATTTAACCTCCATCAAAAACTAATCAGAAGTCAACCACCAAGGTTGTATAACACAATGCAGTAGTTAATGTGAACGATTCAAGTTCTAAATTTCTTTAAAATTTTTGATCAACAGAGAGAGACAGGTAAATGAAGAGAATATTAATAAAATGTTGGATTTCATTTTCACCACCACCAGTGATGATAAGCAGCAGGTATGGACAATTCTAATGCCCCCAAAGCCTACTTGTTCGTGTCACTTATCTCAAATCAAGATGACAGATGGTGTTTATGAAACTCATATGCAGGTGACCAAAGAGGTGTCGATATTTCTTATTCTAATTGTATTCTGATGATTCATGGTGCCATGGAAGCTTCAATGTTTCGTAAACAATGTGTGTATGCAGTTTAAATTGCAGGTGAAGTGAGGTGAGGAGAGAGAGAGAGAGAGAGAGAGAGAGAGAGAGAGAGAGAACGGTGGGGGTGGGTGGGGGGTGGGGGATAATTCTTTTTTTTTTCTTTTTATTTTTAAAATAAAAAAGTATTAGAATGATTATAAAAAATACAAAAAAGAAAATAAAATGGCAAAACCGTCTTTTCAAATTTTTTTGGACCAAAATTACAGTAAATTCTTGATTTTGGACGGTCCATGCAAGTTGAAAACCTTTTGGACCCTATCCAAAGTTTTTTGAATACCACAGGGACGAAATTTGCAGTTTTGTCTTAAAAATAATTTGTGACCTATCTTACCCATAAAATCGTTGAATTTGTATAGAAATTTTTTTATAGAAAAATTAGTGAACCATGTGATTTTTTATTCTAGACTCGCCACTGGATGGTTACATTGAGATTAATAAAAAATTAGAGATTGTGAGATTAAATATCAGCCAATGGAACTTAACGTCAACTGTTAAATGATTAAGGGGTATAACAGTAAACTTCAAATTAATGTTCAGAAAGCGGACACATTCCTTCTCTAAAAATCATCATATCGCTAAATCATCGATTTTCAATATCAATCACGTAATCATATCATCCAATCTTCAGCAATCATTCAATATAATAAAAAGATCATATTTTTACTGAATCTGTCATCAAATTAATCGTAATCTTCAAATAAAAAAAACGATCGAAATAGAACATTAGTTCATATCCTCATAAATACGAGATACAATCCTCAAATCGAAGAAACAAGCACCTCGCAATCATAAACAAAGCATTTGGAAATTGAATCAAAATCAATTTTCATAAATGATGTCGAATCCAAAAGAAATTGACAAGTCGATCGCAACTGATACTATTATAGCTGAAATCAATTCATCTCGTAACGACGAACAAATCGATTCAATTTCTTTCACTTCTGAAGAACTTCAAAATACGATTCGTATTGAAGGTACATCTAATTCGTTTTAATACTACATATTACATTATAGTTTCTACACTTCATTCTGATTCTTTTATTATACAATATAAATTATGAATAATCATATATAATTATACAATACAATATGTGATTTAATCATATAAGGATGAATAATAATATATGACCGTTCATATCTATGATTAATCATATGTATTTATAGTTTGTAATTATGATTTATCATATATGTTTTCAAATTGAAATCTATATTAATATTATATTTGGATGAATAATCATATATGATTATACATCATAAAATATGATTAATCATATATTACAAACTACAAATACATATGATTAATCATACATGATTAAACAATATCAAGTATGATTATTTATAAATTAAAAGGTATAATCATTTATGATTACAAAGTATATTATATGATCAATCATATAATACCATGTACAAATACATATGATTTAACATCTAATAATATATTAATATCTAAAATCATATATGATTTTTTATACTAAAATATAAATACATATCGTTAATCACATATGATTATCACAACATAAAATTATATAATAACATATTTGTCTTTCCCTTCTTTTATCAGGTGAAAGTCAACAAATGAATCATATTGCAGTAACATAATTGAAGAATCTGAATATAAACCAGATGTCCCTACATAATTTGTACTAGTTGTAAACTGTGTTTTCAAATCACTAAATTTAACAGTAAAAATGTATACGGATTATGCAGAAATGGTAGGTTTTCATACAAGACTGAGTAGCCAATCAAAATACAATAGCCAAATAATAAAAGAAAAATATGTTATATGCAATAGGGGTGGCAAGGATAAACCAAAACCTTGTGATACGTTGGTTACAAGTTCTGTCAAGAGGAAACCAAATTCAAACAAGAAAATTACTAGGTGTACAACAAAGATATATTTGAAAATGTTTATGGAACAACAGATTACAAAGTTAAGAAATTCTTTAAAATGCACAACCACCCACTGGAAAGTATTGAGGAAAGACCTTATACGAAAAAGGCAAGAAAGATGTCATATTTTGAAAAAGAGTTTGTAGTATGTGCATCAAAAGCTAAAATTGGTCCCACAATGGCTCACAAAATACGAGCAGTTTTGAAAGGAGGATATGAATATGTAGGGGTGAAGGTAACAAACTATAAAAACTTGAGGAGAGGAGTAAATAGAATCTTATGTTACAAGGATGCTCAAATAATGATAAACAAAATGAATGATCGTGGAGATCATTACCTAAATTATTCATTTGAGTTCCTACGTGATGGAGATCTGTTGGCTACTATGTTTTGGGCAGATGAAAGAGAAAAGACTTTTTATGCAGAGTTTGGAGAAGTTATATCTTTTGATGCAACTTTTAGAACAAACAAGTAAGTTAATGTATATAAATTCAAACATACTATTAATTAAATATGATTGTACTAAACACATTTTCTTTATATAGGTATAAAATGGTATTTGTTCCATTCACAGCAGTTGACCACCACAAGAAATCAGTTACTGTTGGTGCTGGGTTGCTGAGTAGAGAGACAATTGAGTCGTATGAATGGCTGCTTAAATATTTTCTTAGAGCTCATAAAAGGAAAGCACCAAAAATTGTTCTAACTGATCAAGATGCAACAATAAAACAAACAGTGGAATCTGTCTTACCAAATTCAAGACACAGACTATGTATGTGGCACATAATGAAAAAACTGCAAGCAAATGTATAATAAAAATACATTATATAATCATATATGATTATATAGTATTATGACAGATGATTCATATATGACTTATCAGATATCATACTATATAACCATATATGATTAATCATATATGATTAACTATTCTAATAATATGAATTATCAGATACCATACTGTATAAACATATATGATTACATAGTATGTAATATGATAATACAGTATATATAATCATATATGATTATATAATCATATTATTAAAATACTTAATCATATATGATTAATCATATATAATTGATATAATGATATATAATTAAGTATTTTAATAATATGATTATATAATCATATATGATTATATATGATTAACCATATATGATTATAATAATATAAGTTATCATATATCATACTATGATTATGATGATACATTATATAATCATATATGATTATATAATACGATTATATAATTATATATGATTAATCCTACATTATAGTACATATTGATGGGTTTGGAGCAAAACATCATTCCTATGGTGTACATGCAAACCCTAATAGCTTTTGGATCTAATTTGTCTAATGAACATGCAATTGAATATCCAAAGCTATAAACCCTAGATCTAGCATACAATTAATCATATTAACATAAGAGTAGGGTTTAGATCTTACCATGATTGTTATGTAGCAATAACAATCTCAAATCCTCCTTGTAATGGCTTTAGAAAGCTTAGAGTCACAAGTGTCACTCCTCTAATGGCTCACAAACACCAAGAGCAAGAGGATGAAGAATGATAAGAGAGGAGGCACCCAAAAACGTGTGGAACCCCTAAGGGATTAGTTGGCCACGTTTTTGGTGCCCTAGGGTTCCTTAAGTAGTGAGGCTATTAGGGTTATCTAACAAGGGAACCCTAATTTGAATGCTTAGGCCCTAAGCAACCCATAGACTCCCTCCTTAGAGGCCTAGGACGATTTCTAATGGGTTTCCCCATAGAATTCGTCCACCCCTCTAATATGGAGTGCATTAGCCCAATATTCAACTATCATACATTGACAGTTCTAGTCTCTTAAGTTTAATTAATGTCAATATGATTTCTCCTTTAATATATTATTCTCATAATATATTAATAAATCATAGTTAATCCTCTCTCTCTCCATAATTCATCCTATCAAGTTGCTTTGGTGAAGGCAACCCAAAAGGACCATGCACCATCGGGTCAAGTACATACCAAAATAGTTATGGACTTAGACACTAATCCAACACATATATGATATATGATTTATTTAAAAACAAAGACTTCAAGAAAAGATTTAACAAGCTTGTTTGGAACATGCATATCAAACCTGATGAATTTGAAAAGAAGTGGGATTTGATTATTAATGAATTCAATCTGGAAGATAAAAGATGGTTCACCAATATGTTTGAATTACGTGACAAATGGATACTTGCATACATCAACGACATAAGAATGTCTGGATTGATGAAAACCACTTCAAGATCAGAAAGCATGAATTCCTTCTTCAACACTTACTGTCAATCTGAAAATTTACTTTTACATTTCATGATGAACTATGACACAACAATTCAAAAACAAAGAAATTCACAACAGGTGATTGATCATCAAACAAAGAAGGCGGTATATAAATTTATTTCACCACGACCAATAGAAAAACATGCTGCAAAAGTTTATACAAGTACATTGTTTTATGAAGTACAGAAAGAAATCTATAAAGGTTCCTGGTACATTATAAAACACTTAATGCTTTAATTTTATTTTGAACAGGTAGAAATAAAACTTCCAACAAATGATGTAAAATGTACTTGTGAACACTTCAACCGCTTTGGGACTTTGTGCAGACATGCATTCAACATACTCATAAAACATGGAATTAAGGAGATACCTGAACAATACATTGAGAATCGTTGGAGAAAGGATGTGATATCAAGCCATTATAATTTTGGTATACATGTATATGATACAGGAGACAATGAAATTAACAGATCTGTCAATCAAGCATACTACAACTTTGAAGCATGTTTGGAATACGTAAGAAAAAATAAAGAAAAAATGGATTTGTTTGTTAAGAAAATAGAAGGCATGCTGAAGGAATATGAAAACGATCCTACAAATGAATTGCGGAAGAATAGGACAGATGTTGAAGAGGTAGGAAAGCTTATGGGCATATCTATTCCGAAAGACATTGACATCAATGTTCCAAATGTTCAAAGGAATAAAGGATGGGGAAAGAAAAGTAGAATTCAAAGTGCATCAGAAATAGTGTATAAAAATTCAAACAAGCAAACAAGAAGATGCTCAGGATGTGGAGAAATGGCTCCTCATAACTTGCGGACATGCCCAATCAAACTTGTAGCAGAACCATCATCAAAAGCTACATAGATATTTACTGCTTTAATCAGTAATGAATAAGTCATGAATTTTTTTTCAAAATAATATACTTTTTGTTTAGTACACTTTACTCTTTTCATAAAACAGAATTTACTATGATTTTGTCTACTGGATTTAATCTACTTTGATAATTCTTTCTTTGATTTGATAATATATTCATTCATGATTAAACTTCTATTAAATGTTACTACAAGCATTTAAGATTACATATAAACTGTTACTCAATACATGTAATCATTACACATAACCATATACAATATTCATCTGTATAATCATAAAATATTATGTAATACTACTTCATATGTTTTGTTTAATCACAAGTGATTAAAAATATGATTACACATAAAAAACATCTAACCATTACATATAACCATATACAACAACATTGTTCCTAACAAATATACAACACTGCTCATGAAAAATCTAAAGATAACAATATTCATCATCATAGAATAACACCAAACATGATAAAATCTTCAATAAAATACAATTTCACAAGTATCAAATATCACGTTCCCCATTTTCCAAGATTTTTGTTCTTCATATTCCTTGCTAGATTTTCATACAGATTGTAGCTGACTCCAAGAACTCTTCCACCATTACTTAGAAAGTTTATCTCCATTGAACATAACAAATCTTTACTACATATCTGATGTAGAGAAATGTTGTTCATTAAAAAGAAATCTTCTTTAAATGAACAACATTCCTATACTTCAAATACATCTAGTAAAGATCTGATATGTTCAATGAAGATAAACTTTTTAAGTAATGGTGGAAGAGACGTTCTTGGAGTCATCTACAATCTGTATAAAAATCTAGCTACAAATAAAAGAATAAGAATCTTGAAAAAATGCGGAACATGTTATTAGATACAACAAAATTAGTTCTTTTAGACTTATAGACTCCATATATTACCTGAAACCAAATGGAAGTTGTTTACATCATAAATAAATAATGGTGATATGTAAAAATTGAAGAAATTAATAAACAAAACTAACCATTTGGAAGTATAAGGACTCATCTTTGAAGAAATATAAGGGGTAGCACGAGGCTACCCCCTTTATACAAACATAATCACTTACCAAAAATACAATATATGGATGTACTAATCAGTTTTCATTTATAAAGAAAAGATTCTTTAATACAAACACTAAAAAATAAAACTAAAATCTTACAAAGATAAGATTCTGCATGGTGATGTATTCCATGCAGTAAAGATAAGCTCACTTATCATGAAAAAGATATAATAAATTATAATTTGTTGTACAACAAATATAATCATTTATGATTACAAAAACAGAAAAAAATAATCGAGACAATCACTAATGATTACATATAAGCAACATATAATCAATACTAAAACATAAATTACATATAAAAATATAACATAACCACTTATGATTAAACACTCAATAACATAATTCACACAAACAAACTTACATAATAAAATCCACCAAAATACATCTGAACTTGTTTTCTATCACCATGTTTTACATCATCATAAAAACAAACATTCTTCATAATATCCATAACATATACAACATAAACAAACTTGTTCTTATAAAATCATCAATAAGAAAATATTCAATCAAAAAAAATTTGACAACCTTCTTTCTATATTCCATTGAGCATCATATGCATGATTACCACGAATCTTTTGATCAACTTTTTGATACTCATATGCATCTTTCAACACATCATCACGTTTTGTATTAATCTCAAAAGTTAAAATTGCTGCTGCATATTTCATTCTCAACTTTTCCATAATTTTTTCTTGAGAACCACCTTCTTTTGGAAGATCACATTTCCATTTAGAACCCTTTTCTCCAATATAACTCTCCATATGTCTCATAGCAAAAACTCCACAATCCACTTTGTTATAAACTGTCCTCCATGGCATTGTCAATCTTACTGGAGTAAGATTTTATCAGCCATTTCATTTGCTTTTACATGATCGATCTCTTTTAGATACTTCAAAAAAGATTTTTTTTTCCTGAAAATCATATATGATTTCAAGTCAGAAAAATATAAGTATAATAATTATAAAACATATCATATATGATTTCAAATTTAAAGAATAGATATCATTTGAAACTTACAAGAGCTTTAAAAACTGCACCATACTTATCATCGAAATCAGCATCATCTGCACCATTATCGATAACCTCAAAAGCATGTTTCTTCAAATTCATAACAATAAGATATATGTGCTTATGTGTAACATCCCAAAATTTAAGGCCAAAAATTTCGTTTTAATTAAGGTATTATATAAAACCATCAGTATAAAAACATTCATATTAATATCTCATGTCAAACCAAAGTGTCAATAATCAAAACATATTATCATAAAACCATATCAGAGTGTAATCCCAAAGATCTCATGTGCGGAAAACATAGTGTGATGCGCTGCGATCAAGCCGACTCCTTTCCTTTGAAACAAAGCACCTGAAACCAAAACTGTAAACCGTAAGCACGAAGCTTAGTGAGTTCCCCCATCATACCACATTCCATACGATCATATAACATACATATATTGTCAGGCATATCTGGGTGCCCGACCTACCCCTTCGGTCCTCTCGACCGGATACTGCCTAGCATATCTAGGTGCTAGCCTCCCCTTTGGTCCTCTCGACCGGATACTGCCTAGCATATATGGGTGCTGGCCTCCCATTTGGTATCTTTCAACCGGTAATCGGGGACTTTTTCACCCCCTAACACTACCACATAAATGCATAGCATAAACACATAAGTCATATACTGCCTAGCATATCTGGGTGCTGGCCTACCCCTTCGGTCCTGTCGACCGGTAAGTGGGGACTATTTCACCCCCTACTACTACCACATAATATCATATCACGTATATCATAATCTGTCTAGCATAGTTGGGTACTAATCTACCCCTTCGGTGCTATCGACCGGTAACCGGGGACTATTTCACCCCTACTACCACTATCACATAATACCATATCATGCTAGCACATAAACATAACAGGTAGTACCAAACATAGACAATTATCACAAAGACAATCATCTAACAACAACTCCTACTGGTGGGCCGGCATTGTGGCCGTAGACCCACCGCTACTGGAAGGTAACTAACCTCGCACTGCTGAAGTCCCGTAGACTTAACCCCACACTGCTGAAGTCCCGCAAACTCGACCCCAGCTGCTGGATGACAGATTTCCGATCTGTCAATATCAAAACATCACCCAATTAATAATTGGGTCCCAATACATAACTAATAGTACATTTTTTGGATAATTACTACATTACCCCAAGCTTGGCTCATTCAATCCCAAGGCCCAATCCATAGGCCCAAAAGTCAACTATGAGTCAAAGCCCATCATATGGCCCAATTTTTCAAATTGGGCCCAAGCCTATACATGGTCTTATTCTAAGGCCCAACATTATATGATCATTAAGGCCCAACTATGGCCCAATTTTCCAAATTGGGCCTAAACCCCTTACATGGGCCTTACCCTAGGCCTATTAAATTATCCAAGCCTAATTGTTTGTTTTTGGATGGCCCATTATTATCTCAATCATCAAAGCCTGATAAAAGGCCCAACTATAAACCTAAGTGGGGGATTAGGTTTTCACATAACATGATGATTAGGGTTAAGTGTCCTACTTAACCCATTAAGGACTTAATCCACTAAGGACTTAATCCATTAAGTCCTATATTGTTTAGATTAGACTTTTCCAATGATTATTATTTAATATTTCAAACTATTAAATAATTCTCATGTGTGTGTCCCGATTAGTTCTCAGAATTAGGGTTTTATGCCCTTAAGGTTTTCCAAACCCAACACTAGCCCATTAGCCCATTGGTTGGGCTTTTAGGTCACTATGGGCCTTATTGGGCCTATTAGGGTCTCTTTGGGTTAACTAGGGTCCATTAGACCCATTAGGGTTTCCTTAAGCCCATTAATCAAATGTTTGGGCTTTTATGTCCATTAAGCTTCTTTGGGCCCATTAGGGTTTATGTCCCTTGTCCAAACACCACAAACGAGTCACCATACAACGAGGCACACCGCCACCTGACACGGCGGCCGGTGGCGGCAGAAGGCGGCAACCACCACCTCACGGTGGTGGTTAGGGTTTCTTTCTCATTATTCCATTTTTTTGTTACAATTTACAATGGAAAACCCAAAAGAAACACACACACACGCACTAACTAACACACACTCTCACACACATACACACACACTATACTCGGAACAGTAGCACAGCCACCCACCTGGTGGCGTTTGGCGGCGGCAGAAGCGGTGGCAACCACCACCTTGAGGTGGTGGCGGTGGGTTTTCCGACCAAGATCGCTCCAATAATCCTCACAATACAACAACTACATGAACACTCGACTACATACCCACGAAATAACGCACACTACTCAGACTTGAAGCAATAGCACTCTCGAATGCATGAGAAACACGATCATGGCAGTCCTTTGGGGCGATAAATGGTGACTGGAGCACACGAGAGTTGCACAGGCGGCATCAGCGAGTCGTGACTGTGTGAAGCACTGAAGATCCGAGAAGAGAGAATGAAACGAGCAACAGTAACATCAGTGACGGAGGAGGGCGTTCGGTCGATCTTCGTCTTCTTCACGGAGGCGAGCAGCGGCAACAGTCTGCTGGAACTCGTCGGATCGGAACAACAAACAAAGGATGTCGGCTGGAGGTTGACGAACGGCGATAGGAAGGATCCGGAATGATGGCGGCGTCGGTGAGGGGGCATAAGCGTGGAGAGAAGCGGCGGCTGCTTCATAAGCGAATAGGGTTAGGGATGAGTTATGGTTTTTGCAATGAAACTGTGAGATAAAGAGGTTACCGGGTATATCCCGTTTTCCTCTAAACTTTAATCCCAATGTCCATCTTCAGCCCCTCCTCACATTTTTATTTTCAAATTTAATCCGATATTCACCATTTGAACCCTGCTTCCGTAATTCCTTTCAAATTTGATCCCTAATTTACCAAACAACCCCTTGACCTTTAGAACCTCTTCAAATGATGTCCTAAAAGTTACCATTTAGTCTTTTCCATTTATAAATACTTAAAAATAATTTCGAACTTACACTTTTAACCCCCAAGTTCTAAAATCGTGACCATTAGCTCTTCGAAACCATCCGTCGATATATAATTATTGAATTTAGAGCTACTATATATTCGTTAATTTATTTATTTATTTATTAAATAAACAGGGTGTTACATTATGTCTCAAAACCGGGAAAAATACCTTAAATCAACATGTATAATATTATAAATAAAATATTCATATATATATATATATATATATATATATATATATATATATATATAAATGTATAAAAAAAATAAATATACCATGTCAACATCCTTCAAAACCTTCAAGTCTCTATCACCAGATGTGATAACCCAAGTTGTGCCGTTACATTTCCCCGTTACCGTTAACGAAATATTCCACTGTATAAAAGTTCCGTTAATTAGAGGGCGTCAATTTAATAAACATTCCATTTGTTTACATTTAACATGTCGTTAAGTCGTCATAAAAAGAAATAAAAACACATAACACTCATTTCCATTTATTGGAAAAAGTTAGTTTTTATTATTACGACCACTAAATCGGGTGCGACCAAAAGCACCGTTTAACGGCAGTATTGGGTAGAATTCCAATGAGCCCCGACTCAAAACCCTATATAAGGGTGAGTGGAGTCCATTGGAGACTTTTTACACTCCCCAAACCTCCTCTCTCTACAACTCAATTTCGAGCCAAAAATCGTCCGTTTCGAGCCTCAAACGAGTAGGTAAACTATCCTAACTCGTTGTATGACTTATCTAGCCTGCAATTTTGAGTTTAAAACATAAAATAGGGACATAATCATGTGTTTACGGCACAAGAACACTCTTGGACCATAAACACCAATTATTGGGGTTTTTAAGCCCCAAAACCCCTCCAAATTGCCCCTAAGGCTTAGATATGATTTTTAGGCATGCATATTCGGACTTAGAACACCTTGAAACGAGTTTTTGAAGAGTAAACATGAGTTTACTGCCAAAGAACATGCTTGGGACGTAAACTCCTCTTCATGGGGAGTAAACTCATTTTTGTGTGTTAAAAATGCCCTTAAACACACCAATGGCCTTGGATTAAATTCTAGAAACGACCAACAACAAGCTAGGGACCTTAAATGCAATTAAAACAACTCCATAAGGAGTTTACGGCCGTAAACCCCTCATGGAAGGGTACCTGGGCCGTAAACTCCCACAAAGGGGTTATTTGGTGCCCTAAACTCTCCATTTGACTTGGAAAAATACATAGGATTTATTCTCTATCATTTAAGCACTTAAAACACCCAAGGAATATGTCCTTAGGAGTTTACGGCCGTAAAATCCCTTGGTTAGGGGCGTAAACTCCAAGTTGGTCCATATAGGTGCTTTAAACCCCTTCGCACATTTGATATCTAAGTCTAGCAAAATTCCACAATTGAAATGAGGCCTTTAAGCATCCTAGAACACCCTCACCATGAGTTTACGGCCGTAAACTCATGGGGAGTGTCCCATGGTCCTAAACATCTTATGGTGAGTTTACTCTTGGAGAGTAAACTCCATTCCCTAGCCATACACACCCTTAGACGTTACCGGGACACCCAAACACTTATCTAAAGTGTTTTCCGCTCCTTTGAGTGCGTATACTTGTTTAATTAGTATTAAATATACTAATTGTATGTGAACATATGTTATCATATGTTAAATAGGTCATTGAGTGTGTTCGAGTCCTTGCGTGACACCGAACGCCCAAACGACACCTTCGTCGGACCTACTTACACCAGGTGAGTTCATACCCCTGAATGAACCTTTCAATGTTTTTACATGTTTTATAGGGGGGATACAAGTTAAACATGTCAGTTATCATATCAATCACATGTGATTGATAACCCGCATGCACAAGATTTTACCACACTTTACACTGTTTTACCGAGTAGGATACTATGATGACTTTCAATAAGGTTTTCAAACTGTTTCAAACTCTTACTTATACTGTTTTATTCAAAATCATTTCAAACTGGTTTATAAAGGTTCCAAATATTTCTAAAGGCTTTCACACTTATTTTATCAAAGAATACAAAATGCGATTTTCCTAAGTATAAAGGTTTTTCCAAGGTTTTCATGTATACTTTTACTTGTTAGTTACTGCCGCTTCGTTTTCATGTAATTTAAACTCCTACTCGATAACGCTTTCACTTCGTGATGCGTTCATACCTGTATCGTCTCTATTTCACTTATACTTGTAGTCGCTTATACCTGGTAGACGCTTTCACTTCACTTATTGTCGTCTCTACTTCGTAATACACTTATTCTTGGTACACTTATACTTCATGATTCGATTATCCCACTCTGTACACTTATACTTCACGACTCGGATATTTCACTGTACACTTATACTTCACAAGTCGGTTATTCCACACTGTACACTTATACTTCACGATATGATTCCACTTGATACACACTCAAGCGTAGTTAGATGTATGTCTGTGCTTGTATAGATGCATATAAATAATGATTGAAGGACTTAGGAAGGCTTGTCCGCCCTATTTCCTTTCTTCGTTGAGAAGTGGTCTGGTGGGATCGGATGTCCATCCGAAGGTCGTTGATTCATTAGTTATATATTATGTACACAAGCATAGACATACGGGTTTACTTCAGTCGATTCAGTTAAGAGTCTCTACCTCTAGTTCAACACTTACATTAGAAACCCACTAGTTGGAAGTCTCTACCCACTATTTGGGATGCATCTTCAGGACACGGCCTTCTCCGTCGTCTAGTTGGTAACCAGAGTCTCCTGTAGGGAGAGCGGACATTGTGTGTATAGATCTATACGGGATTGACAACCCCGCACCCAGACTGCTAGCTACAGTCCCGGCCTACCAAGCCAACGGGTGACAAATGTCACATTTTAGACGCTTGTAGGGCGTCTGGTACTCTAGTCAGTATGGTTACGAGTATCCCGGGTTACCTTATAATTCATTGGCTTTAAGGTAACGGTATTTCGCCAACAATTTACACTGTATGCTGGTAACTCATTTTCAGAGTCACACTGTTTTGACCTTACAAGACGTATCTTTCATTTGATACTGTCTGGGGTCTGTCTTCTTTGTTTTGACCTTACAAGACGTATCTCTCATTTGATGTTGTCTGAGGTCTGTATCCACTGTATTCACAGTATCCACTGTATTCACTGTTTTAGACCTTGCTAGTCATATCTTTCATTTGATATTGTCTGAGGTCTGTATTCACTGTTTTGGACCTTACCAGCTGTACCTTTCATTTGGTACCTTCTGGGGTCTGTGTCTCTATTTGTTAGACTGGACCAGGCGTGTCATTCGTTCGATACTCTCCTGGAGTCTATGATTCCTTTGCCTTAGTCAGCAGTCCTCACTGCTGAGACATATGTTATTTCCCTGTTGTCTCTTGCTTTCTTTAATAATCAAATTCAGTATTTTGATAATGATAGAAATTAAGGGAAAACTACTTTTTACCACATAACACTAATCAGTCTTGGTAGAAGGCTGCTTTATTAAAGAAAATATAGGATTTTCTGGAAAGAACTCTAATACATAGTAAACACTTAAACTACTACTTTTATTAAAGTTGTTTGAATGAAAACGTCACTAAATGCTTATGAACTCACCAACATTTGTAAAAATGCTGATACTCGCTTTTCTAATAACTTGTATTCTCAGGTTAGCATTAGACAGGTACATCCCCGGAGATGTTGATGAAGATAGCTTAGTACCGCGCTGTATTTATTCTACTACTTGTATTACTTTGAATTGTTGTAATGTAACCATGTAAAATTATTACTATTAATGCAATGTCTTGTTGTACTTTGATTACTATAATGCATGTGTTGTGATACTTGACATGACGTCATCCACCCTAGAACGTTTCCGCCGTTCCAGTTTTGGGGTGTGACAGATTGGTATGAGAGCATTGTTTATAGTGAGCTAAGTATATCAATTCATAAAAGATATACAACCTATAAACACAAAGGGATAAAACACTCTGACCAAGAATTATACTTTAAAATATAACCATATTTTACCAAAGTATAATAACATCCAAAACCTAAACACTCGAACAAAAGTATCACAAGAAGAACAAGAATAAAAGTCTTCGGATGTTGAGCATTACCGTCAAACCTGGGCAGTTATGTAATCGTAAGCTGGGATAAATGTAACCTGATCAACTACATTTATCCGAGATGCGATGAACGTGTGCTCGGGAGTGATAGTGGTGTACAACAGGTCTGAAACTTACCAACTAGGATTGCTAGAGCCAAACATAAAGTTAAAATACTATAGGAGTATTTTAGAACACTAAAAGATCCACACTAATCCCAGAATGAAACTCAAAAGATAATAATCAAACAAGAATTAAAATACCATAGGGGTATTTTAGAATCCGTAAACAACCTTGCGTGAATAACTAAAAAGATCCTTATTGATATACCTACAACTACAGAGGGTGTACTCCTAAGGTTATATATAATAAGGATCCCATAGGCTAAGAATGTGTGGTTTCGCTCTATTTCCTTTTCCTCGTTGGGATGTGGTTCTAGAGTAGTATCACATATTCGAAGGCCTATCGGATCTAAGCTATATATGATTTGTATACCCTGTGTAATCGTAGCAGGACTCGATATGGATCATTCAGTGAAATGTTAATAATCTCTTAGGATTCTTTAGACATTTCCATTCTCGCGCGAACCCTGTAGACAACCCTATCCACTTCAGTGCTCGGCAGATAAGTTGATACAGACCCAAAGAACATTCATTGAGAAGATTTCCTGTTCGGAAATAAATGAACTGGGTTGAGACTATTGAATTCACCAGGTGCCTATATTCTTTTAAGGACATCGGTGAGAGATTCGCCTAAACTTCGGAGATTCCCAGTCATCCATCATGAAGTGGTGACACCCAGAGTTGGAATCAGGAGGAAGGCGGAGTAGAAATTCAATATGTCTCACAAGAAAAGAACCCTAGGAAACTACCCGAAGGAAACCAATGCCGATTCCAGTCAAAGGTACGAGGCAGACCGAGGGAGCCAGTACATGGAACCCAGGAATTGTCTTTTCCTCGTGTTCGTCACACTAATAAACCCTTAAAATAATACAATTTAGTGAGTTAGTGGTTACACTACTCACGCTATGTGTTAGGTAAATCGTCGTTTCCCGTTGCCAGATACACGATTAGGGCAGATCCCCGCATCTCTATTTGAGAGAATTTTAGCCATTTGCCCTTGTGAGCCTCTCTTTCCGCAGTTTCGTTCCGAACCGTTCTCAAATCTCTCCAGGCTGGAGAGTGAAACCTTCCCCAGTATAAAGGTAACTTAGTAGGAACGACTCGCATCTTATGGCCTTTCTCCGATACACATACACCCACTTCGATTACCAGGACTACATCATAAGGATGTAGGTCGACACTCAGACGACCAGTAACCAAGGCACGGGAAAAATTTATGCCTAATACGTTCAGGACAGAAATGTCCAGGGTTAACCATCGTCTCTCATTACCTTGTATTCCTTTCCGTGTAGGAAGACCATGCCACCGAAGAAGCGTAACCAATCCACAAGCAAGAAACCTGCCCTCTTATTCGATGAAGCTACGTTCGAAGCTGCAGTCTCAGTAGCCGTAGCAGCTGTCATGGCTCACCTGAATGCTAACACCGCCAATGTTAGCAAGGGACCTGTTGGGATTTCCAATCCGGGCAATGGACAACAGCAACCAACACTTCCATACTCAGCCACCCAAGAACCTCACTCAAACCCACTAAAGAGAAAACTCAAGATTGAAAAGGGAAGTACCTCGGCTCAAGGATCTTCCGAAGGGCAACGAGCTGGGGCAGTCTATACCCCTGTCAATCCTTCCCTCCCGACTCCAAGATGACCGTACCTAGGAGACCTTCCCCACTGCAGCAAGTGCAGCTACCATCATCATGGTGCCTGCCGGGAACTCTATTGTGCTAGGTGCCACATGTTAGGGCATACTGCTCGCGTTTGCAGAACCCCGGTTGAGTTCATTACATCAACCACCAATGTGGCGACCCGTACAGTTTGCCACCTATGTGGTAAAATGGGACACTTCAAGAAGGACTGCCCAACTGAAGGGAAAGACAAAGACACAGAAGGAGCCTGGCACTACTGCTTAGGGAGAAGCGGCAAGGGACTCGTTATATTTTTGTACGTCTCTCGATCTCGGATAACTAAACTAAGAACAATAAAAGACTAATTCAAATGTAAATTATTCCCAGTAAGGCGAAAGTCGCAACGCTGTTATAAAATTTAAAATTCATTAGGTAAAACTATAATGGCTAAACATATACGTTGCGACCATGTATATTTAAGATGGACAGACCTAGAGTGAGCGAATGCCGCCTCATTTCCTGTTCCTCGTTTGGTTGTGGATTTAGGGTGGGGTCGCTCAGTCAACAGTCCTCCCCACCTTAAATATACATGACTAGTATATGTGAGGCGATTATAGGAATGCCTTGTGAGAATCCATTCATGAAAAGGTACTCCACTCAGAAACACTTAGGACTCTCTATAGTTCCGCGTCGACTCTATCGGTCCAGGTATCCGCGGTAGTGATACACAGGACGAAACCCGAGACACCTAGAGCTTGTGTGCCTGTTCGGCACATGACTCTATCGATCTTCACTTTATATCAGGTCGAAGTGTGCCAACTTCGACGACTCTATTGATCATGGTTTGACTTCGTGCAACCATGTGTACATTCTTACTGCTGTGTAAAAAGAACTTTCTCCGTAGCCATGTCGGCGAATAAAGGTTCTTCCGAACCTGAACATAACACAAATAATCAAAGATAATGCGATCCGTCAATCGTCCCTCTTATCTCAAACCTTCCGAAGTACCCATGAGAGGGTACTGCGCCGTTGACCGACCCCTCGTAGTCAGATGAACACCGAAGTGAACGACACTGTAGATACTCCAGAAGACGACAACCATCCGGAGCATACTCAGAAGAATCCCTAGAAAGACCCTTCGCACCTCGCACATCAGGTTCGTGAACCTAGAGAATAGAACTCATGAGGCTGACCACTATAACCAGGTATACTGCTTGCATACATCAAGTATTGGTGGTTAAGCCAAGCATGAGCTCTACCACGAACCTCTTCGCAAGACACTTTCACCCTATTCCATAACATAGGAGCCGGAGTCAAGATAATCACTGCGGGTTAAGCTAGTAAAGTTCCGAGTGATGAGACCCTATACTCACTAGAATTGACCTAGACCGAGAAAACTCAGAACCTCTGGAAGAGTAGTTGCGGTAGATGTTCGCACTACTCAGGCACCTCGTCCACCCAGTTATAGACAAGTGGTGCTTATCATCCTCCACCCTCTCGCAAGGAGGAAATCGTCGTCGCCCGGTAGACGAAGAATCACACTTTCCGAAGTAAACACTAGAATACCGAGAACCACAGGATAACCTTCGCAGCCAAGAATACTTGATCAAAGAACGAAAGTAGTTGCGTTAAGCCTCATGACCCAAATCCCGAAGAGATTATAGACTTGACACTAGCCTTGGTGTTAGTCGAAGGGTTATGTAGGAACATACGCTTTTCGCACTAGAATAAACCAAAGTCTTAGATATTCATTGGACTATTAGGTGTTCCACGAATACCATATCACGCAGAGATAGTAGAACCACCTCCCGAGATAGTCCAACACTCGTCTAGTGAAACCTTACCTCCCCGACCCTCCTGGTTTCCGCATCTCGAGCTTCGATAGTGCTGAATCATTTTGCACATGCTTGAGATAGATACTCTATAGCAAACAGAAAACCATAGGCACGCAACCCACTCGACGATCTAGAAAACCTCTATCAGCCAGTTGACAGAAAACACGAAACCAAAGACCACTCGAGATTCCTAAGAACCAACCTGAAGGACTACACGCACAGTACGAGTGAGAATGTTAGGAACTTTGGAATGGCGATCACGCCGGTGATGATCTTGCCATAGAAGTACACTATGTTCTGAGTACTGAAAAGCTCTACCATTTTGAGAGCTTAGGGCCATATGAGAATCCTCATGGAGACTCGGTCCAACCCTTTTCAGGCCGCTACTACCTTCGGATACCCCCGCAAGACTCACACTCGATCAATCCACTTCTTAGACTTGATATGTGATCTCCCAACATCACTCTTCGTACCTCACTCATCTTGATAGGAACCATTGAGAACCCTGACTTCATAGATACACCAGTCGGAACCCACTAGCTACACTAGACGGAATCCGCATCCCGTATGTGAAGGTCTGTCAGAATGACAAACACAGACTAGAGTTCACTTGGGAATGCGAGGACAACTGTGTAGGAAGTACTCTCTTACCTCTACTTGGCCATTCATGCCTACTTCCTTGCCTAGACCTGAATTTCGGGACGAAATTCCCTCTAACGGGGGGATGATGTGACAACCCAAGTTGTGCCGTTACATTTCCCTGTTACCGTTAACGGAATATTCCACTGTATAAAAGTTCCGTTAATTAGAGGGCGTCAATTTAATAAACATTCCATTTTTTTTAAATTTAACATGCCGTTAAGTCGTGATAAAAGGAAATAAAAACACATAACACTCATTTCCATTTATTGGAAAAAGTTAGTTTTTATTATTACGACTACTAAATCGGGTGCGACCAAAAGCCCCGTTTAACGGTAGTATTGGGTAGAATTCCACTGAGCCCCGACTCAAAACCCTATATAAGGGTGATTGGAGTCCATTGGAGACTTTTTACACTCCCCAAACCTCCTCTCTCTACAACTCAATTTCGAGCCAAAAATCGTCCGTTTCGAGCCTCAAACGAGTAGGTAAACTATCCTAACTCGTTGTATGACTTATCTAGCCTGCAATTTCGAGTTTAAAACATAAAATAGGGACATAATCATGTTTTTACGGCCCAAGAACACTCTTGGACCGTAAACACCAATTATTGGGGTTTTTAAGCCCCAAAACCCCTCCAAATTGCCCCTAAGGCTTAGATATGATTTTTAGGCATGCATATTCGGACTTAGAACACCTTGAAACGAGTTTTTGAAGAGTAAACATGAGTTTACTGCCAAAGAACATGCTTGGGCCGTAAACTCCTCTTCATGGGGAGTAAACTCATTTTTGTGTGTTAAAAATGCCCTTAAACACACCAATGGCCTTGGATTAAATTCTAGAAACGACCAACAACAAGCTAGGGACCTTAAATGCAATTAAAACAACTCCATAAGGATTTTACGGCCGTAAACCCCTCATGGAAGGGTACCTGGGCCGTAAACTCCCACAAAGGGGTTATTTGGTGCCCTAAACTCTCCATTTGACTTGGAAAAATACATAGGATTTATTCTCTATCATTTAAGCACTTAAAACACCCAAGGAATATGTCCTTAGGAGTTTACGGCCGTAAAATCCCTTGGTTAGGGGCGTAAACTCCAAGTTGGTCCATATAGGTGCTTTAAACCCCTTCGCACATTTGATATCTAAGTCTAGCAAAATTCCACAATTGAAATGAGGCCTTTAAGCATCCTAGAACACCCTCACCATGAGTTTACGGCCGTAAACTCATGGGGAGTGTCCCATGGCCGTAAACACCTTATGGTGAGTTTACTCTTGGAGAGTAAACTCCATTCCCTAGCTATACACACCCTTAGACGCTACCCGGGACACCCAAACACTTATCTAAAGTGTTTTCCGCTCCTTTGAGTGCGTATACTTGTTTAATTAGTATTAAATATACTAATTGTATGTGAACATATGTTATCATATGTTAAATAGGTCATTGAGTGTGTTCGAGTCCTTGCGTGACACCGAACGCCCAAACGGCACCTTCGTCGGACCTACTTACACCAGGTGAGTTCATACCCCTGAATGAACCTTTCAATGTTTTTACATGTTTTATAGGGGGGGGGATACAAGTTAAACATGCCAGTTATCATATCAATCACATGTGATTGATAACCCGCATGCACAAGATTTTACCACACTTTACACTGTTTTACCGAGTAGGATACTATGATGACTTTCAATAAGGTTTTCAAACTGTTTCAAACTCTTACTTATACTGTTTTATTCAAAATCATTTCAAACTAGTTTATAAAGGTTCCAAATATTTCTAAAGGCTTTCACACTTATTTTATCAAAGAATACAAAATGCGATTTTCCTAAGTATAAAGGTTTTTCCAAGGTTTTCATGTATACTTTTACTTGTTAGTTACTGCCGCTTCGTTTTCATGTAATTTAAACTCCTACTCGATAACGCTTTCACTTCGTGATGCGTTCATACCTGTATCGTCTCTATTTCACTTATACTTGTAGTCGCTTATACCTGGTAGACGCTTTCACTTCACTTATTGTCGTCTCTACTTCGTAATACACTTATTCTTGGTACACTTATACTTCATGATTCGATTATCCCAATCTGTACACTTATACTTCACGACTCGGATATTTCACTGTACACTTATACTTCACAAGTCGGTTATTCCACACTGTACACTTATACTTCACGATATGATTCCACTTGATACACACTCAAGCGTAGTTAGATGTATGTCTGTGCTTGTATAGATGCATATAAATAATGATTGAAGGACTTAGGAAGGCTTGTCCGCCCTATTTCCTTTCTTCGTTGAGAAGTGGTCTGGTGGGATCGGATGTCCATCCGAAGGTCGTTGATTCATTAGTTATATATTATGTACACAAGCATAGACATACGGGTTTACTTCAGTCGATTCAGTTAAGAGTCTCTACCTCTAGTTCAACACTTACATTAGAAACCCACTAGTTGGAAGTCTCTACCCACTATTTGGGATGCATCTTCAGGACACGGCCTTCTCCGTCGTCTAGTTGGTAACCAGAGTCTCCTGTAGGGAGAGCGGACATTGTGTGTATAGATCTATACGGGATTGACAACCCCGCACCCAGACTGCTAGCTACAGTCCCGGCCTACCAAGCCAACGGGTGACAAATGTCACATTTTAGACGCTTGTAGGGCGTCTGGTACTCTAGTCAGTATGGTTACGAGTATCCCGGGTTACCTTATAATTCATTGGCTTTAAGGTAACGGTATTTCGCCAGCAATTTACACTGTATGCTGGTAACTCATTTTCAGAGTCACACTGTTTTGACCTTACAAGACGTATCTTTCATTTGATACTGTCTGGGGTCTGTCTTCTTTGTTTTGACCTTACAAGACGTATCTCTCATTTGATGCTGTCTGAGGTCTGTATCCACTGTATTCACAGTATCCACTGTATTCACTGTTTTAGACCTTGCTAGTCATATCTTTCATTTGATATTGTCTGAGGTCTGTATTCACTGTTTTGGACCTTACCAGCTGTACCTTTCATTTGGTACCTTCTGGGGTCTGTGTCTCTATTTGTTAGACTGGACCAGGCGTGTCATTCGTTCGATACTCTCTTGGAGTCTATGATTCCTTTGCCTTAGTCAGCAGTCCTCACTGCTGAGACATATGTTATTTCCCTGTTGTCTCTTGCTTTCTTTAATAATCAAATTCAGTATTTTGATAATGATAGAAATTAAGGGAAAACTACTTTTTACCACATAACACTGATCAGTCTTGGTAGAAGGCTGCTTTATTAAAGAAAATATAGGATTTTCTGGAAAGAACTCTAATACATAGTAAACACTTAAACTACTACTTTTATTAAAGTTGTTTGAATGAAAACGTCACTAAATGCTTATGAACTCACCAGCATTTGTAAAAATGCTGATACTCGCTTTTCAAATAACTTGTATTCTCAGGTTAGCATTAGACAGGTACATCCCCGGAGATGTTGATGAAGATAGCTTAGTACCGCGCTGTATTTATTCTACTACTTGTATTACTTTGAATTGTTGTAATGTAACCATGTAAAATTATTACTATTAATGCAATGTCATTTGTACTTTGATTACTATAATGCATGTGTTGTGATACTTGACATGACGTCATCCACCCAGAACGTTTCCGCCGTTCCGGTTTTGGGGTGTGACACCAGAAACACTACGAGAGAAGCTGTCCTTGAAAACTTTATATTTTGCAGTTTCATTCAAATAAGTATATCCAAATGACAAAGTCTGTAATATAAGAAAATCATAAATGACTATATAATAACATGCAAATATTTAATAAAAAAAATTATTAATGATTATCAACATATGAAAAGCGAAGAATAAAATAAAAACTTATAGTGTAACAATTCATGAACAATCTGAGTGGAGAATTAACAACATCTCTGAATTTCTCTTGATGATTTAGTATACGAGACCATGAATCAAGAACACTAACATGCAAATGGGTTTTTTATAAAGACTTTCATAATTAGCTCTAAAACCAATAACATCTGTTTCCATAAGCAATACAATATCCCTGTAGATATTTATTTAAATGTTATTTAAAATAAAAAATTATAATTATAAAAATTAAAAACTATATTAAAAAAAATTACCATGGATTTCCTTGAATATTGAAAAGCCATTCACAAACAACATTTTCTACTTGTGTCAAACTAGGTTTAAAATCAACTATCCTTTCCTTAAATGGTGACTTGTAAACATAAGAAAACTTCATTTGTCTCTTTCCTTTGACATTCACTACTGATGTTGCTTCTTCATTTATATCTTTAGTTTTGCTTGCAACATGTTTTGATGGTCCTTCTAATGTACCCAAAGGGGGTGCAAAAGAAACTGGACTAGCATCAATAACATCAACTTTTGGAATAACACACTCTGGACCAGCACATGGTTTTCCCAAAATAACTCTATCCTTAATCTTTTTCTTTGTCATCCGTTCAGAAGAAATTTGTCTTTGAGATGACTTCTTGCTTCTTGGAACCTTCAAAATCTTGACTAAATCCAAGACTAAAACTTGGAACAATATCATTTTTTAATGATCGAGTCTCATTTGAATCCTTGTGTTTATTTGAACAATCTTCAACATTTTCTACCCAATAAAATTATAAAAATCATATATGAATAAACACTAATTATAAACACAATTATATATGAATAAACAATAATTATATACAAATTTCCTCCATCTTTATTTTTATTCGAACAATCTTCAACATCTTCACTTTCTCCATCCTTCTTTGCTGCAATAACTTTATCAACAGTATGATCTGAAATTACTTTATTCTTATGATCATCCTCACCCAAATTTGCAGTCCCTAAATTATTAAAATCATAAATGAATCATCTATATAACTGTTGGATTAATGTCTAAGTCCATAACTATAATTGGTAAGACTTGACCCGACCCGACATGGTCTATTTGGGTTGCATGGCATCATGCATTTGGATAGACTATAATGAGAGAAATAACACTTAAGGTTGGTTAATATATTATAAGTTATAATATATTAATAATATTATTTAATTAGTATTGATCAAGAATTAATTTGGAATTAATTAAGTGATCAAAAGGGGACTAATTAAATATATGGGTTGATTGTGTAAATCATTCATTCTTATATATGTGGGCTTGTGATCCAAGGTTCCTTATGTTGGACTAAGTCCATGGGGTGACCCATGGATACTCCATCGAGGTTAAAATCCATGGAGCATAAGGAATGGGTAAATTTATGAGTTACATGGTGTAACCCTAATAGCCACCATATAAAAGAATCCCATGACTCAAGAAATCGGCCACTATGTGTGAGAATGAAGGGCTAGCCGATTTCATGAAGTGTGTATGTTCTATCAATCTATTCCAAGTGTATTTGGTGTTGTGTGAACCATTTGAGGTGTCACACTTGGGGCACTAGGCACTCAAGCTTCATGAAGATAATCTACATCAAAGAGGTATGTAATTCTAACTTGATATATTCATTTGAATCAATGTAATTCTGCTAGTTAGGATGAATACCTTGGAAAGTTCATATTTGCATGTACAATAGAGAAAACATAGATCCAAGGTATTTAGGGTTGCATGTACACTTAGGAGTGTTAGAATGCTCAAAACCCAACAGTGGTATCAGAACCTAGGCTTGTTTTCTTGTTACACTTGCAAAATTGGCTGAAAAATCGAGTTTTTATGCTGTTTGCTCAACAGACTCACCGAGTCCATGGAGGGACTCGACTAGTCCAAGGAAAAATGTATCCAACTCGCCGAGTTGGTTCGTGCACTCGACGAGTTGGAACCCCAGACATCATATATTCGACTTTTTTGGCTGGAATTGGACTAGGAACATTACCCTAAGATGTTTTTGGACTTATAAACTTGTTTTTGATATGGTAAGGTTCATGCTAATCCAGTTTCAAAGATAATTGTCAATAGATTCATGTTTTGTATTAGCTTAAGGTTTAGACTAATTACATGAAAAAGTTTGATTTGAATTATCTTGTTCTTATGAGTTGCTTATATTAATAGAAAAGTTAATTGATTGTGTGTTTTCAACCCATTTTAATCTAAGAGTTGATTCTAAAATGTGTTTTTGTAACTTGTCCTGAAGTTATATGAAAAGTCACATTTAAGTTTCATTAAACTCATAAAAGTTGGCAATGGTTACAAAAATGAAGAGTTTTGTCCTCAAGTTATGGAGGTTTAAGAGTCACTTCATTAAGTAATAAAATGTGTAACCTTAATTAATTCCATAAGTTACAAAATAAAGAAAAGGTACATTCTTTTATTAGTTTTAAGTCTTCCATAACTTGTCCTCAAGTTATGGAACTTGAAGAGTCTTTTATTTAAAACTACTTTAAACACATAAGTTATGGAATTAATTATTTTTGAATAGTTTCAAAACTTGCCCTCAAGTTTTGGAATTTGAAAATTTTTCACTTATGAATACTTTAATTCCAAGTTAGCCCTTAGAATTTTAAAAGTTAAAATTCAACCCTTATACTTTATAATATTATAATTTAATAATATTTATATATATGTATATGAGCAAGTCAGTCTTACCGTCAGTAGGCCTCATTCACGAAGCCGGTCTATAAGAGGGGTATAAGGTTACTGCCTATAAAATGGCAGTTTAATGGGTGTCCACTCTCACCCACCGCTTCCTTGACTGGTGGAGGGTCGTTAGCCAAACGGGTAGGATAAGGTCTATACTTATCCCTTCATTAAAAGTATTAATGATAAATACTAATTAACTAAACCTTTTATAAATACCCAATCTTAGTTACTTAGGAAAAAGTGAATAAGGTTCTGATCCATGAAATTACACTTTGCACTTTGTTTAAGTCGGTTAGTGGAGCGTGTGTGGTTAACCGGCACACTAACCTGGACTTAACAAGGTAGGAAAAGGGTAACTTAATATTTATCATAGTATCGGTGGAGCGTGTGTGGTTAACCGGCACATCGATTAAGCGGAAAATATTAAGGGTACCCGATATATTTGCATGGTTACTTCACACCTTGTTTTGTGATCCTCGGCATCCCAGTCACAAAACCTGAATGGAATACTCGAGATTGAAACATGTCATTGAAAAGTTCAATGAATCTCAAAGATCTAGGAGTTTCAAAACAAATTAAAACCTAATAATACATTTCGATTATCTTGGTGGAAATTGGTGAATCGTCATTCACCTACCATCAAAAATTTTATAGCTTGGATTACGGCATCCCTCTTCTAAGTTATAAAAGTATTGTGTTGGGTCCTAGCCTTAATATTTCATATTGGGTGTTATATTAAGGACTTTAAATCAACTATCTTGAATATCTCCCAAAAAGATGTCTGGTTTAGAGATTTATGGTCTTCCCAAATCTCTTGAAACAAGCTTTCCTAAATGAAGATGATGTCCCGTGGAAATCATACTTCTTTTACCTCCTCCAATTATTCTCCCTAACCCACAAGTTCTTGAAAAGTTTAAGGTCACTCAAGCCTTATTGGCAAGCAAAGGTCTATGTGTGATCACATCTTGGAGATGTAGTCACATATTGACAAGCCGGGAGAGTTGGGTGTCAAAGTCTTGAGAAAGTTGGTGGTTCAATCACTTTCTAAGTAACATAGTGAGTTCCTTTGGGACTCCTATGAAACAAACTATGACAAGACCCTTAATGATCTTATCTATTTTCTAAGATCAACTTCCTAAAACTTATGGACATTGACATTGGATATCCAGTAAAGCTCTCTCTTCCCAATGGAAAGGGATCGGCCATAGTCAACTCGGTTGACCAAATGGTAAAGAGAAAGGCTAAGTCTATGATAGTCCCATGTTCCATTACCAAAGCGTCCATATGTTAAATTGCCAAAGGAAGGGGCATTGGTTGCGAAGCTGCCAATATTACCTAAGGGTGTTAAAGTCAATAAGTTTGACTCTACTTCAGGTAAAGTCCACTATCTAACTCTGCTAAGTTTCTATTATGAGATTCTTGATACATGATGTGACTGGGTCACATGGTGATGTTTTAAGAATCAAAGAAAAGTGAAGGAACTTAAAGAAAGAATATGCTGAATCTGATCGCGTAGATGTATTTCTATCGCATAGTTTGAAGATCGGATTCTTGAGCTACTTCTTAGGAGTTATGAGATATTGCTTAGGAATAGATAACAACAATTTTTCATATGGATTGTATGGATAAGTTTTTCCACAAAGTTTTTAAAAATAAAAGGAAACTTTTGATTTTATTTATTTTATGTATCCTTACAATGGCGTTTGTGAAAAAAAATTGTTGCTTATATGATTCCATTAATAGCAAGAGTGGAAATATGAAATTGATTCTTTCATTAGTGGTAATGTCTAAATTTACCAAAAAGGAAAGATCCTCATCACCCAAGTTTCAATTGGACCGGAACTTGGAATCATGCAAGTTGTATAGCATGATGAATGAGAACTTTCAAGCATTGGAAAAATTAAGACTAACTACTTGTTCACATGGATGTATGCGTCAAGTAATGGACTAAGGGATCGAGTACACATTCTTGTGCACTGATTAAGTCCACCACAAAAGATCGATAAGACTATTCGTCATGATTTACTTATGTTCAGTAAATACGGTTATACTTACAAGTTTAAGTATAATTATGAAACATTGGAAAATTTTCAATGTATGACAGAGCGAATAAGAAGAATCAAATTAGGCAGAAGGATAAAAGTTTCTCTAATCTGAAAAGATGGGAGAGTACTTTAGTATCATGTTTTAAGACCATCTTAATGATTTTTATACCTTATCACAATTCATCCTCTAAGTGCATTCTGATAGCTAAGAAGAGGAGCTATGAATTGTTGAAGTGGTCAAATCAAGAAGATGAGTCATACTTCGTTCCAAAACAAGTCTTAGAGTCATACTCCAAGACTGTAAGTTGAGTGACATATCTTAAAGGAAGGTTTAAAACACTTGTCAAATGTAAGAGTAAAAGTTTTCTACTCTTGTACATTTGAAATTGGTAAGTTGTGATGTTTTGGATATAACAAAGACCAACTGAGGCCAATTGTGTGAAGTGTTTTTATTGATTAGAATCCACACTATCTCTTGAATATTTGACAAGAAAGTCTTATATGTCAAGAGGACAGTGGGAGTCTTAAAGGTCTTGAAAGTCTCAAGAACTAATCAAGAATAAAACTTGAAGTTCTTCACTAGCACACAACTTGAGGTTCATAACCTATCGTGTTGACATATTATGTGCCCATTCCAATTAAAGTTGGCTTTGCATATGAGTTCTTAGAGTTCTCAATTGGTTGCACAACAACTTGGAAGCAATGACAGGCCCTTGAGTTGCCAGGTGGCAAGAAATTAAGATTGAGCTCAGACCATATGAGCTTGGATTTGTCATTATCCTTGTCTTGTGACTATGGTTTTGACAATTCACATGGATAAGAACACATACACCATTAAATCTAAGTGTCATAAGGTTTCTCTCCGACTCATGAAAATGATGGTGAGGAAACACTCTCACTATGTAGATTTTAACTAGATAGCAATTCTGATATTTGCATTCTCAAAGTCGTTAGTGGAGCGTGTGTGGTTTAACGGCACACTAACATGGACTTGTGATAAGTGGCAAAGGTCTAAACAATCAAGACTATGATTACGACATCCCTTTTCATAGTTCTTAAAATTGTTTAGACACACCTGTGAGCTATCTAAGATAAGGTGTATGATTATGATAAAGTTTTATCAAAGCAATCTAGTATCAGAAATCTAAACTTTGGTAAAAAAGTCAATAAAGTATTGATTTCTAGAAGTCCAGCTGATTTCTGAGTACATATCAAAGCTAGTGGGAGCATAAGTGTTATGCTAATAATCATCATGTTAGTGGGAGCATGATAATTGTGATAAAGGTTGCAAGTTACAATGTTAATTATAGAAAACAAAAGGTTTCAATTGGGAAAGAGTTGTTTTGCTATAATTAAGGGAGAGGAAATTATACTTCATCTCAAATCTAAAAGCTTAGATTGAGGTTTTAATCGTATTTAGTCAAGGATATATATATATATATATATATATATATATATATATATATATATATATATATATATATATATATATATATATATGAATGCTATGTTGGAATGGCTCAACATAAACAAATTCTATATATGGAGTCCATTATTTGCGTTCTAAAATTCGATTATGATTACGACATCCCTTTTCATAATCTAAATTATGAGAACTTGACAAATTAAAATGGAAATAGTATAGCAAAAGACTGGTTTAGTCTTTATGCGAGACATCATGAATCGGGTCCCATATGCTTCGGATATAGGATCGATTACATGTGCTATATTCATCCTTTCTAAAATTTTCCAAATGCCTAGGGCATTAAGAAGGGAAAAGGTCTAGAACTGGATATGACTAAAAGGATTAAGCAATTGTCGAGGAAAATCCAAGGTTTACCAAAGATTGGTTGCTCAAAGACAGTTGGAAGTATAGTGATAATTCTGGAAGGACCATATTGACATAATCTGTAAGGAGGCAACTCTTGTTCAAAAGTGATAGTCAAAATGGAATATGGAAATGTTTCAAAGTTAGAAATTATTCAATCTGTGTAAGATTAGGAAACTTAATTCAAGAAGGATGTTTCCAAGGAGTTGATCTCCTTTGGAATGCTCTGTAATGGTAGTTTTCAAGTCTTTCTGACTTTGTGCATAATCATTACAAGAGGTTCAATGCATATAAGTTTAGAATCTAACAGATTTCAGTAAATAACATGAATTTGGAATTCTTGCATTTGCAGTAAGGATTTGGGACTGTGAAAATAGGATCATTGGAGTTATGTTCAATTGATCTATTTGACAAAGTAAAGATCATAGACAAACATAGTATGCATACTTGGTGTATGGCATGACTAGTGTTTAGAAAACATAGTGTACATGCTTGGAGCTTAGGACAACTATTGTTTTAAATTCAAGAATAAAGTTGATAGTTGAAACAATATACAATGAATAATGTGTAATCATATGGTGATAAATAAAAGGTGTTTTATTTATGTTCAAAGGTTTTGATACCATATTGGATTCAATTATTATTGTGTTTCACTTTGCATGTTTTTAACTTCCAGAATAACTAGGTCGTTGTTCTGGATGACTAAGTTATTCAAACCATCCACAGTCGGTCATATGTTGGAAGTAGATATGAATTAAGACTGTCATGGGTTGGCTTGTAGAGGTCTAAGATGTTGGACAAAGGGCTACAACACTCATGAGTGCTCATAAGTTCTGAGTATTAGATTCAACCCGCGCTCATTGGAATCACTTCATGGATTTTATCACGAGTGATCATGAGACGATAATATCTTATATTCTTCAAACCTAGAGATATGAGTTGTTACTATGAGTTGGTTGTACATTGATTGCACGAAAACGCATTTGGTAACTCGATGTTATAAAACGTGCCTTTGTGTATGATTCAACAAGTAGTAGAACAAGCCATATGAGTCGAAGTTTATCCATTCCTTTTACCTTCGGGATAAAAGCGATATCTGTGGGCCCCTCGATAATTTGGTGATGGAAAATGTAAGTGCTCGGCCGGGCCAGGACTGATTTGATTTATTCAATTAGTCAGTCGTCATAAATCGGAAATCGGGAAACAACAAATGGACAGAGAGAATGATTATAATCCATGTCTCAGTCCATATGATATCTAGTATGGAGGAATATATGATCCCTTATCTAATGGACAAGTCATTGACAAAGGTCAGAGTTCATCTACAAGGTCAGAGTTCGACAGAAGATTTTGAGAGCTACGATTGCCAGTCGGTTCTTGAAGTCATACGCAATAATAGTTTTAGACTTATCCAAGTGGGAGACTGTTGGATTAGTGTCTAAGTCCATAACTATAATTGGTAAGACTTGACTCGACCCGACATGGTCCATTTGGGTTGCATGACATCATGCATCTGGATAGACTATAATGAGAGAAATAACACTTAAGGTTGGTTAATATATTATAAGTTCTAATATATTAATAAGGTTATTTAATTAGTATTGATCAAGAATTAATTTGGAATTAATTAAGTGATCAACAGGAGACTAATTAAATATATGGGTTGATTGTGTAAATCATTCATTCTTATATATGTGGGCTTGTGATCCAAGATTCCTTATGTTGGACTAAGTCCATGGGGTGATCCATGGATACTCCATGGAGGTTAAAATCCATAAAGCATAAGGAATGGGTAAAGTTATGAGTTACATGGTGTAACCCTAATAGCCACCATATAAAAGAATCCCATGGCTCAAGAAATCGTGCACTAGTGTGTGAATATGAGGGCTAGACGATTTCAAGGAGTATTCCATTTCTCTCAAGTCATTCCATGTGCACTTGATGTTGTGTGAACCATTTGAGGTGTCACACTTGGGGCATTAGGCACTCAAGCTTCATGAAGATAATCTACATCAAAGAGGTATGTAATTCTAAATTGATATATTCATTTGAATCAATGTTATTATGCTAGTTAGGATGAATACCTTGGAAAGTTCATATTTGCATGTATAATAGAGAAAACATAGATCCAAGGTATTTAGGGTTGTATGTACACTTAGGAGTGTTAGAATGCTCAAAACCCAACAATAACAAACACACACACACACACACACATATATATATATATATATATATATATATATATATATATATATTATGTACTAAAAATACATAAATAAATACTTACCATCATCAATACCAGTCAAATTCAAATTCACATCAACTTCAACTAGTTTCTGATTTAAACAACCATCAGTACCTATAAAATTCAAATATAAAAAATTAAAATCATACATGATTAAACTATATATAATAATAAAATATGCCTACCTTGATCCAAAGTTTTAAGAAAACTTTCAACAATTGGATTGCAAATAAATTTACTAAAAGATACACCTTCCAGGCTATCAATTAGACCCACACTCTTAGTAACATTTTCGACAACAAAATTTAAATTCATGGCCTCTTCTTTATTACACCCACTTCCATTTCCTTGTTCATCATGTTCATCATCATCACCTTTACCTTCAACATGATTTTTGCCAATATTGCCCTCATGTGGACCACTTCCATCCCCTGACCACCAGAACATTTCCCTTGATCATAATCTTCAACATTTTCATCATCATTAAGAAAATCATTCCCGTAATCTTCATCATTAACTTGAACAAAACCAGGTGTTAATACCGGTTCTTTATATTTTTGTGAAACATAATGGAAATCAAAACTTTTTGTGCTTAAATCTTCAACAGGAAATAATAATTTCCAATTTTTCAAATTTTGACTTTGAGGAAACTTCAACACTCCCTCATCTATCTTTACAACAAGATCCTTTTTCAAATCCTCCATCCTCTGATACATACATGAAATTTTACTTTCATACACCTACATAAGAAAAAATATACTTACAACTAAAATACTTAAACATAAAAAGTCATAAATGAATAAACAAATTAAATCATAAATGAATAAAACTATAGAATTACCTCTACGTCATTAACTTTATTAACATCAAAATCTTCTTCATCCTCATCATATAAATCCTCTTCACCATCAGATTCAACCTCATCACCACCAGATTCCTCCTCATTATACTCTGATTCTTGAAATTCTTCTTCAACATATGCTTCATTAACATGTCCACATCCAAATCCTCCATTCTCTTGTAAAATATCCTCAAGAAACCTTATCTTCTCTAACGTCCAATAAAAAATAGTTGGACATTTACGTGTCACTTGCAAATGATCAAACTTGAAAGTATCCACATATAACAACTACAAAAAACATATATAACATCATATATGATTTTGATGTGTAATATATAATTAAACAAAAATTATACTACATAATCATATATGATTATATGTAATAAAATCATATATGGTTTATTATAAAAACAAACATATTTTTACAACTAAAAAGAATAATAAATATCAAAAAAATAATTCACGTACCATATGGTATGCTGCTGGTCCATAAAATAAAGAAGATTCTTTCTCTGGATTGTAAACCTTCTTCATCCTTACCAAACAATCCACAATGTAATCACACCAGTCAATGCTACTTAAATTAGTATCTCTTCTAATTAAATACAACGGATTCATATTACATTTACCCATGCTTGTAGACTCACAGAAAGTATTAATAAAAAGAACCAAAAAATTGATTCTGAAGTTGTCATCCGCAACACTAGTTTGAACAAGTTCATTCTTTGGCTGTTTCAATCTCAATTTATCAATATTTTCATACTGTTTCTTCCACTCAAACATACAACTCTCTTCATTATTCTCTAAAATGTAATCCATGTTTGAAAGTAATGAGCCACCAGATGGGAATCCTAACATCTCTTTAACATACTTACTATCAACACTAACTTCACAATTATCAAACTTCACCTTCAAAGATTCAAAATTAAAATGATCAAAAACATAATAAACAATCTTCAACGGTACGTCTATCATCTTCATCCCTAACAAACTCCCAAATCTCATAGCCCTAACACAATCCTTCTGTTCTCTACTTAAACCTTGAATAACACCCAACAATGACCCGGGTGAACATCTATTCTTCAATGAAGGAAATTATTTTATAACAACAACTATTTTTTATCTTTCTTCAAAACTTTAGTTTTTCTCTTTGGTTTCTTTGAAAATCTAGGACGACTCTGAAAATCTAAATCATCTTCATCAGATAGTTCACGTTTCTTACTTAAAGTTTTGACCTTAAACCTCAACTTCGCTTTTGGTTGTTCAATAACTGTTTTTTTTGGATGTCTTTGAACGTGTTTGCAACACCTCATTCGCATTTTCTCTTTTGGAAGATGACCGTGTCTTCCTTGAGCTATCTACATTCCCTTTTTTAACTACAATTTTCATTACAAACATAGTGTTAGTAAAAAATAAAACATACATTTATCATTACTATTCACTAATGATTATAAATAGACGTATAAAATCATTTATGATTAGAACAATAAATGAAAATACAATTAAATGTTATATACAATCCACTTAAAAAACCACAAAATCAGTTATGATTACAAAAATGACTTTATATTTATGTTTGATACATAAAAATACATTTATCATTAGTATTTAACAATGCTTATAAACAAACGTATAAAATCATCTATGATTAGAAGTGGAAATAAACATATAACTAAATGTTATGTTCAATACACTGAAAAAATCAAAAAATCAGTTATGATTATAACAAATAACTTCAAAAAATCAAAAAATCAGTTATGATTATAACAAATAACTTCAAACATTAAGTTATATGTTTATTTCCACTTCTAATCATAGATGATTTTTTTTAACTGTACCTTCGGAAATAACAACACTTCTACCATATTCAATATTTTTTTGATTTTTGATTTTTTTTTTCGATCATAGTTTCTTTTGAAATCACTATCTGTGAAAATATAAACAAAAACTTACATCAAAAACTACCACAAACAAACATAATAAAAAACATATCAACTCTAAACGAGACAATCATCAAAATCAAGTTAAAATGATGAAAAACCTACTGAATAAAAGCAAAAAGACACCATTATCAACATAAAACGACAGTTAACTAATTAATAAAAACATGCATTATCAATAAAATGAAAAATAACTCGCATTCTAACATTTCATTTCGATTAACGAAGATGCGACTTCGTTTATATTTTCTCCTGAAGAAATTTACTGATTTCTCAATAACAGGTAAGAAACGAAAACTAGGGCGAAATGCGATAAAGAAAGAAAAAGAGGGTTTCCTGAGAGTTCGAAGTGAGACTTTGATCGAGAAAGAAAAGAAAACAATAGGTGGTTACAGTATCGTAGCCTGCAAAATTCATATCAATCTTTGTAAAATTACAGCAATAGCCCCACAATCGTAAATTAACGACATTAGTTTAATAAGTTACCAATATAATTATAAATATGACACCACATAGTTTCAGAAACAAACATAAGCACATCAAACGGTTATACACATATCTTACAATCTCTAATTTTTATCTCAAAGGAACCAACATATATATATATATATATATATATATATATATATATATATATATATATATATATATATATATATATATAAGTTCAATAGAGAACCATAATTATTGATTCTCCAAAGAACCGAATATTTTTTCCAAGTTCTAGAGCTTATTCTTTATCGAAAAAAAAACTAAAAATATCTAAATTTATAACATAACATTGTGAATATTAAATATATTTTTCGGGTTCACCGTGTGAATTTAGATTCACATTGTGAATTTTCAAAGATTCACATTGTGAATTTGACGAATTTTTTTTATCGAATGTGATATCATTGGAAAAGGGATAAAAAATTATGAATTTCTATATTTTTAGTTTTTTTTATAACAAATAAGTTCTAAAAGTTGAAAAAAAGATTGGTTCCTTCATTCCTTGGTTAATTATAGTTCTCTACTGAAATTCATTAAATATATATATATATATATATATATATATATATATATATATATATAGAGAGAGAGAGAGAGAGAGAGAGAGAGAGAGGTTACATTGAGATAAAAATAAAATAGAGATCTTGAGATTCAACATCAACTATATATTTCACATCTGCCGCTCTAACCCTCTAGCGTACTGGTGCAACACGTCTGTTATAATCATAAATGATTATATAGCATCGTCCATTCATTTCGTCTCCGCCACCATCCCCACCACACAACCGCCATCGCCACCACCACTACAAACACCTCCGACAACAGCTGACCCCACTACTGTCACCTCCGTCACTTGTACCATCGCCACCTCTTCCACCACCACCTTTTTTTCCCACTAACTATCATAATCATATATGATTAGGTATATACTTATAAACATATATAGTCATATATGATTATACCTCTATGTCATATAATCATCTATGATTAGATGTACCCTGCTGCTGCCGCTGGAGCATTAGAACGGCAAATGAGAAATATGTGTCTGGTGTTGAATCTTAAGATCTCTATGTTTTTAATCTCAAGTGAATCGTACAGTATATATATATATATATATATATATATATATATATATATATATATAAAGGTTCGGTTGAGATTTTGAAAAAAATATTGATTTTGAGATTCAATGTCAGTCACCTATTTCTTATTTGCTGCTGTAGCGCTTCGGTGTACCGGCAGTACGGAAGACCTATAATCATAAATAATTATGCAGTGCCACACGTTCTTTTTCCCCGACCACCTTCCTCACCACCATAAGCGCCGCCGCCACCACCACCACTACAACTTGCACCATCTATACCACCTCCATCATCTCTACCATCGCCACCTTTGCCACCACCACTTCCTCCGACACAAATCACCATAATCAAATATCATTACTTACGTTGTAATAAACATATATCTATAATCATTTATGATTAGACATATAAGTATAAACGTGTATAATCATATATGATTATACCTCTCTTGCATATAATCATTTATGATTAGGCATATCCCGCTGTTGTCGATACCCTGGTTCGTTAAAGCGACAAATAAGAAATCTATGACTGATATTGAATATCAATTTTGTTTCTTTTAGAATCTCAATGGAGCCGTCCCTATATATATATATATATATATATATATATATATATATATATATATATATAGAGAGAGAGAGAGAGAGAGAGAGAGAGCTAGGTTCAAATGTGGATTGACATTTATTATGCGGAGTGTGGATAGTGCTATTCTGTGAGAATAACAAAGAAAATATGTTGTTTGATAATGTGAATACATTCAATCTTACATAACTATTGTCATTATCATGCATTCTCACTAATTAAACTGTCTATAAGGTTATTATAGATTTTTTTTTATTATTCTCAATCTGTCAGAATGATGTCAGGATATTTATTGAGTCCTATTCTGTAAGAATGAAAATGATTGAAAAACGATACGTGAGAACAAAAATGAATAATAATTAGTGAGAATGCATGGAAATGACAATAATTGTGTGAGGTTGAACGTATTCACATTATTAAACAATTTATTCTTTTTGTATTTCTCATAGAATAGCATCGTCCACACGTCCACATAATAGTTGTCCATCCACATTATAACACACACACATATATATATATATATATATATATATATATATATATATATATATATATATATATATATATATATATGAAAAAAAATTATGTGCATGTGCATTCAACTTTAGTACCAAATTTAAATGTACATGTGCATGAAAAAAAATTATTACGAATATACATAAAAAGTGGATTTTTTTAAACATCCATTTCTTAAGTATTATTATCAAAATTAGAGGTGTTCAAAACCGGATATCCGAAAATTCCGATATCCGAATTTCGGATTTCCGAAAATTTGGATAATTGATTTTTGATATCCAAATCCGTATCCGAAATTTCGGATATCCGAAATTTCGGATACGGATTCAGATATTAAACCGGATATCCGAATTTCATTAATTTTAAATAAATATCCACATCTGAACATCCGATCCGTAAAATCACCGCAACTCTTAAAATTAATAATAGCAACTATGTTAAATCTTGCTACATAGATGGATATCGATAGCAACAAATAAATATATGTAGCATTTACTTAATAGTTTTTTATTATAAGCCAACGAACCAAGATTATAACAAACAAATATATAACGATTGTAAATGAAAAAGTTTGCAATAAAAGTTTGGAAAGAATGGTCAAGAAAAAGTTGAAAAGGCTGGGGAACATTAGTCCATTAAGCATGCCAATGTTTCTAATTTCTCATTTTAAAATATTAAAAAATAAAAAAAAATTATTTTTTTTGGATATCGGATATCCGAAATATCCGAAACTTTATAAATTCACTATTCGTATCCGAATCCGAAAAATCGGATATCCGAAATTCGGATATCCGAAAATCCGGATATCCGAAATTTCGGATCGGATTTTCGGATTTTCGGATGCGGATATTTTTGAACACCCCTAATCAAAATATATATACTATGTTTTCGCTGAAATAAAAAAATGATTACTAATTGTTTTTTTTAATTCAACGGATATTTCCAATGCGTATTTGTATGTTTTTTTTTTCTGGATATACACATTTAGAAAAAAACATATCAATATACAAATGCACAAGAAAAAATCAAAAATTTTCTTTAAACATCTCTCGGATATATATATATATATATATATATATATATATATATATATATATATATATATATGAAATTTAGTGTCAAAATTATATGTAGATAAAAGTTCGTTTGTTCTGTCCTTCAATTTGGTTTTTCGTGGATATTGTCTTTCTCTCTCTCTCTCTCCCTCTCTCTCTCTCTCTCTCTCTCTCTCTCTATATATATATATATATATATATATATATATATATATATCCTAAATCCTATACTAATAAAACAATACTAAATTGCCACGTGACAATTTCTTAGCCTCCGCCCAAGCTATTTTTCCCACTCAAATGGCAAAGTGAAATTCCAATATTGTCCATTTGGTCAATTCAACTCATATACCATCTTTTTAAATCGGTTTCAATCAAATAAAGTAGTCAATCTGTCCCACAAAATCAAGACAAATCATTGCAATAGTTTCCTTCGTCTTCATTGTTCTTCAGCCCTACCTCTTCCTGTAATTGATTCAGACAACTGATTTAGAGAGAAATCTCGATTCATATTGATTTATTGAAAATTGGCTAAATTGATCGACGGTGATTTTCTAGAGCTAACCTGAAGAAGGTTTCAAGGTAAAGTATAGCTCCAAGAAATTTAAGGTTTCTTTAAAAAAGAGATACAAATCGGTAGCTATTGTGCGAGCTATTGCTTTTGATGGTCTATGCCTTCTCCTCTAACATCACTACCACTATTTCTTCTCCCTTTCTCTCTAGCTCCAAGTTGCTATCTTTCTTAACTTTAATTAGGATTTTAAAACAAAAATAAGAAATTAATATTTATTGTAATACTTGTGAGCTATTTGACTATATGAAACAGAGTAATCATGAAGCTTGAAAGTCACTATGCTTTTCGGATTGATGATTTCTTTTTTCATCCTATCGTGGTGTGTTACTTTGAAGCATAAAATCTGTACATTTTTATATAGCGACATATACAATTTTATTCAACAAGGAAATAATGGTATGTGTGTAGAAAAGGTGTTTGATAAATGCTTGAGATAAGGGAAGAGCATGTTGAAGCTATGTTTGTCGGACAATAACTCCATTATATGTTGTTCTTGCCTGTTCTTCTTGGGTTGTGGTAGTTGATTGAAATATTTTCTACTTCTTGGTTTTCATTGCGTTTCTTTATTCAATGGTCCTTTTGTGAGATATGAAAGTACATTCAATATGATATAACTTTCAAAAATAATATGTTAAACCACATAAGTTTTACAGGTGATTCTTTGAAGAAGCTTGAAGAAAGAGGAATTATCATACGTTTGGTCACTGGTAGGAGGTTTGCTTCTGGCCTTAAATTTTTTTTCTTCTCTAAGAGTTTTAATATTAATGTAAGTAAGAGTTATAATGATGGTGTTCTCTTGGATTTCTTAGGGAATTCTCAGATTTGGAATTAATTTTATATGGCTCTTTACTTTGTTGTTTTTAGATCCATATTCGATTCAAAGCTTCATGTATATGGTTGTGTAGATAAATTTGTGTATTTCGGGGCTTTTTTGGGTTTTCATTATGAGCTTCAAACTCTACTTACTTGCAAGTATTGGGTTATTCGAAGCTTGGGAGTTAGCCACTATTCGTACTTTATGAATTCATTTAAACCTACAAGAATTTGTAGTTTTATATTGTTTGTTGGTTTTTAACAAATTAATAAGCTTCATAAATGGCCATACTTTATGAATTCAATTTTTAGTATATGTGTTCTGCTCACTCACGTCGTGAAATTGTCAATTTGTCTGTTTGTTTTATTATCAATTAACCAAATTTTGTTTCTAATTTGCATTTTGTCTGGATTTACTTATAATGTGAAGTAGATTGACAGCTTGACAGAGTTAACCAGATGGTAAGTTGTGAGAAAACACGGGGGTTGTGGTTTGGAGGACAAGCGTTGTAAGTTTCCTCATATATATGCTTATGTGCTTCATGGTTTTGGTGGTTACAATGGTTTTCATATTGCTATGATTATTATTATGTTTTTGGTTTTCATATTGCTATGATTATTATTATGTTTTCTAAAGTTTTAATATTAGTTTACTTTGTCAACTACATTTCATGTACCTAAACAAGTACATTGCCTATTTTGGTAGAATACGGAAAGTACATTGACATTTCATGCAAAAAAGGTAATGAGTTATCTATGTGATGAGATAATTTTTTTTATCTATTTTATAATCTAAATCATTTTTTATTTTTATTTTTAAAACCACATTTCACTTTGTTACCAACTTTTTATCGAGTTCTGGACAAAGTCCAAAACAATATTCGTAAAAATAATAGTAAAATATTGGCAAGTTTTTCCAAGAAATAGCAATGTACGTTCATATCTGGTCAAAACAGCTTCATGATAAGACATGCTACTATGTTTCCTCAATTACATACAATGGTATAGAAATATCTAACATTTAGATGATTGAATACATGTAAATGAAACAATGTTGTCATTTCTTGCATTTAACCTTATATTTGAAAGTTTAGTTTGTGCTTTTTAGATCTCTATTGTTTTCATTATCCGACTCATGGTATTTTGTTTACAGGTCTTAGATTTCTATAAGCACCCATAGTTTGAGAGCCCAATTGAAGCTATTACACTTGGGGATAACTCTTTTGTGTTTGGGTGTCAAACTACCTACTTGCTGGGGCATTTTAAAAGTGGCTCAAAGTTCTGGCTGAAACTATAGCTTTTGAAAGGAGACTGATCGAAAGAAGTTCTAAAATTCAAAATGGAGGCAATGAGAACTGATAGTCTTGTGTTTTATTTAATGATCTAATAAAAATTCCAGTTTACTTTCATGGATTTACAACTTTTCAATTAAACTTTACTGCATCAAAAAGGTTTAGTCTTTTTGCTATTAGGATAATGGAAAAAGTAGTAAAATTAAAAAAATAAGTAATTTATGCAGCTTTGTTAAGCATATATTTAGTTTGTGTAAATTTAATTTATTACTTTTCGAAACAAAATTTTGGCATCTAAACTTTAAGGATTTTAATATTTTTCCATCAACGTGCCTAACAGTAGACCTGACAATTCGAGACATGAATACACGAATCTGTGAGAGATACAACACGACACGAATACTTCTTGAAATTTGAGATAAAACTTATTTCTCGTCGTGTAATCGTATCGTATCGAATTCATGGATGACATGATTTCATGACACGAATACACGAATTGTCAAGTTTTTTAATCTTTATATTATAAAATCCTATTGGATCCTAATATCAAATACACATTTATAATTTATATTTGAGAAATTGGCATACTTATCGGTGATGACTACCAAATTGTTTATTTGGGTATTTAGTTTGTGCTTCTATAACCTAACCAAACCAACACAACCTTAGGCAATTATTTTTCATTATATATTTTTTTAGAGTTTTAATCCATCATATTCCAAGAAATGATTTAAAAAAGTTATGTTTCTTGGTTTTATTTTTCATTATATATTTTTAGAGTTTTTAGATAAACAAAAATTTCAATCAACATGCACAAAATCAAACTACTAATATTTGATAGATTCCACAAAATATGTCAGTATACACAAATATATATTACATCGTACAAACTCATGTTTTATCAAATATCTAAATTTACAAAACGTAAATTGAATATTCATAACGGTGTATATATTTATTTTAAAACAAAATTATAAACTTACTGACAAAGTTTATATCTTTATAGTTAATATTTTTTTTACTATTTGATTAGTCCTTACGATTTTGAATAATATATATTGTTTTTCTTTTTTAACCGTGGTTTCCACGAGTTTTAATTCTATTATATATATATATATATATATATATATATATATATATATATATATATATATATATATATATATATATATATATATATATATATATATAGATATATATATTATGTTCAAATGTGGAATACATCTATTGTGCGGATATATGTGGACAACACTATTTTATGACAATGATTAAGAGGAAAAAATTGTTTGATAATATTAATATGCTTAACTTCATGTAACTATTGTTATTATCATGCATTTTACTAATTCTTATTTGTTTTTGTTCTTACACATTTTTATTCACTCGTTTTCAATGTTACAAAATACAATTATCAAGAATATATTTTGACAAGATTTTAACAGAATAATAATGGTAAAAAAAAGTCGATACTATAATTATGGATAATTTAATTAGTGATAATGACAAAAGTTATGTGTTGTTGAATGTATTCTTATTACCAAACAATTTATTCTCTTAATTATTTTCACATAATGATATTTTTCATACATGTTCGATATATATATATATATATATATATATATATATATATATATATATATATATATATATATATATATATATATATATATATATATATATATATATATATATATATATATATATATATATATGGCACTGACAAGCATAACCAATCTCAACTTCCACCAAGCTTCAACTTCCACCAAGCTTTAAGTTAAAGAGAAGTCTACCTCACCTCACCGTACTCAAAACGGATAATAAATTATAGGAAACGTATTCCATTGTTTAGCCTGAAATAACTCCACTAATTATAGTTCATTTTATCAAAGAAGGTAAAGGAACTCTTAATTAATAGCGGCTATGCCTGCAATATGCTTATCTTTTGTATTATATTAATACAAACTAAAAATTCTGTATTTTATTTTCCTTCTAATTATGGATAATTTATATATATATATATATATATATATATATATATATATATATATATATATATATATATATATATATATATATATATATATAATACAAAAGATAAGCATATTGCATGCATAGCTGCTATTAATTAAGAGTTCCTTTTATTATTACCTTCTTTTGATAAAATGAACTATAATTAGTGGAATTATTTCTGGCTAAGCAATGTAATACGTCTCCTATAATTTATTTTATATATATATATATATATATATATATATATATATATATATATATATATATATATATATATATATATATATATATATATATATATATATATATAAGTTCAAATTAGACATGCCATTCTATTCATGTAAGACAGGAGAATGCGTTTTAAATTTATAATACATTTTTTGGGTCAAAAAATAAAAGAATTATAGAAATGACAAAAATAATTTGACATTTAATATCATTATTTTTAATATAAAAAATCAAACAAAGAATTCATTGTTCAAATGATTTTAACTAGAATATTTGTTTATAGAAGTATAATATATGTAATATTTTTATTAGAAATGTATAAAATTTTAAAAAATTAGTAATATTGTTATTTTAACATTAGAAAGATTATTCAATTATGAACAATACTCAAGTTTTCAACTATAAGGATGATTTTATTAATAGAATGGGTTTCTTTAATTTCTGTAATTATATTTATACACAGAACCTAAAATATTAATATTCATCAAGATACTATATAGTAGATGACTAAGTTTCTATTATGGAATGCTAATATCAGACAGTATTGTCTGAATAGAAGCTGGCTGGTTAATTCCCATATCCTAATACACAAGAAATACTTTTCCCCTATTATAATTCTATGATTTGTAATTAATTAATTATACACATGATCCCAGTTAATATTGAATTAATTATGAGCTTGTATTTGCTACTACACCCATAAATAACTGATTCAATTTCCATTACACATGTAATTGCTAGCATAGTTCAATCTTAAGATCCTCACAGCATGATCCCATCTCAAATTACTAAACTACCCTCCATCCTAGCCCCAGCTCCCCCTACCCCTAAGTCCCTAACCCTCCTTCATTCACAGGAATTACCTAAGCAACTCCATAGAACCTACCGTAAGAGAAGCTTGAGTACTAGGCTGACCACAGGCTCGAACAAAATTAGAGTGATTATTCGTACCGTGATTGTTCATGGTGGTGGTGGTGCCAATAACGTTCAACCCCGGAAGTGGTGATGTTTTTGTTGGCATACCGCCACCACCACCACCACCACCACCGGCAGCTGCAGCTTGTTCCAATGATTGCACTTGTTTTTTCAAGAATTTCATGTAATGAGCAGCCTCATCCAACATCGACGCTGTGTCCATTTTAGTACCTCCGGGAACTAATCTCTGCAATATCCTAATCCTCTCGCTGATCCTCTCCCTCCGGTGCCTCGCAGCCACACTCTGTGGGTCCTTTGATATCTTCACGTTCCGTCTCTTTGGTGGCTTGACAGACTCCGGGTCTATCTGAACTGGCTGCAACGCCGCCATCCGGAATATCATCTCCCTCATGGCCTCTACCGAGTCCGGTTTCTGCTGAAACCAGCTGCATCGTGGAAATTCGCGTAACGCCCTGATTTGTGGCGATGGAAGAATTACAGGTAGTTGGTTACGATACATGAACTGTGGTTGTGGTGGTGGGGATGGGTGGTTGCTGGTGGAGCTTCCGCCGGAGAATTCCATGAGTGGTGAGTCGGAAAGATCTTGGAAAGGAAGAGAAAACTGTTCCGGAAGCTCATCTAGCTCCATTATCATAGGCATCATCTCCATTTGATCTTTAGCTTGAACGCTAGTGACGGTGGATTAGGCTGAGAGAGTAGTTAGAAGAATTAGGGTTTATGGATAACACACTACTGTAGGAATATGCAAGTGGAACTGTGGAATGCTATAAATAACAATTTCACGACTGATATTTTAATGCAATTCTTACGCCCTCGTATTTATTGCAACAACAACAACAATATATATATATATATATATATATATATATATATATATATATATATATATATATATATATATATATATATATATATATTAAGGAATATGTAGCTCTTATGTATGCTATATTAGATATAAACCCATTAAAAAACGCATAATTTCAACGAAATACAATCAAATATCTCTATCATTTTTTTTTTATATTCTCTATTAGACCAGATGATAGACTTTGTACATATTTTTATGGAGTTTTAAATTTTTAATTTTGCAACACAAACCATGTATAAGAATACATTATCAACTACATATAAATCTTCATATTCAAATTTAAAATAGAAAAAGTATAGTGAAAATTGATATTATTCATTAAAAACCCAATAAACTTCTTCCCATAACACATAAAAAAGAACAATGCAAGTATACATATGGTTGGTGTCAAAGAAATTTTTGAAGCCTACTAGAGGTCTAATATAAAAAACACATTCGAAATACATAGATGTAAGGGAATAATTATTAAATTAGAAATAATATGAGCTCAAAATCAATAGGAAGAAGATAAAAATGAAAAAAAATATGTTTTTTTAATCAAAATGAAGTCAATTTTGATGATTCTATACACAATATTACATACATGACAGCCACATATTCACTTTTCCTATATATATATATATATATATATATATATATATATATATATATATATATATATATATATATATATAAAATTCGACGTAATTAAAATTAAAACTAACAAACTAAAAATTATAAAATAAAAGAAGAAGATTTGAAAGAATTCTTTAACACTTAGAAGATTGTATTTAAATTGATATGTTTTTCTCTTTATATTTGATGGGTATTTATACTACATAACATCCTATTCATACATCATCAAAATAATAATTCGGTAGTTAAAGGAAATTATTCAAGGGGTGAAAACTGTTTCTCCACATACATTGTCTAACTCAATAATTTGATGTAATTTATAACACTCTCCCTTGGATGACAATTTTTCTAATATGAGTTCAACCTTAAAGTACTACCTCATTAAAAACCTTGCTAAAGAAAACATTGTGGGAAAAAACTTTAACGAAGGAAAAAAGAGTACAGTATATAGTTGATTCCTCCTCATTTAAACATCTTTTACATTACGTGTTATGCAAACATCGCATTCCGATGCCAGGTAGATGTTTTCTGAAGATTGTAGTAGGAAGTGCTTTCATGAAGAGGTCTGCTACATTGTTGTTGGATTGAACATATTATATCTCAACTTTTTGATCTTTTATAAGCTCTTGAATGCTCTAAAAAAACTTTAGAGATATATGTTTTGTCCCATCGCTCTTGATATATCATTCTTTCATTTGAGTGACACATGTTAAGTTATCTTCATAAATTAAATTTGGACATTTATCTTTATCTAGTCCACATGAAGACAAAAGGAGTTGTCTCCTCGATCTTAACCATGTGCATTCATCACTAGCTTCATTTAGTGCAATTACTTCGGCATGATTTGAGGATGTGCGGACAAGTGTTTGCTTTTTAGAGCATCGGGAAAGTCTGGTGCCTCTATTCATGAATACGTATCCACTTTTAGATCTAGCTTTATGAGGATCAGATAAATAGTCCGCATTTGCATAACCAATCAAACCTTGTTTTTAATCATTAAGATAAAATAATCCTAAATCAGTAGTCCCTTGAAGGTATCGCAAAATATGCTTGATCCCATTCTAATGTATGTTTGCTAGGAATGAATTGAACCTTGCTAGCAAGTTTACAACAAAAGAAATGTCGAGTCTTGTACAACTGGTAAGATACATAAGAGCCTTAATTACATTTAGATATGATACTTCTGGACCAAAAACTTATTCGTTTTCTTCGTGGGGACGAAATGGACCTTTCTCAATATTTAACGATCTAACAACCATTGGGGTGCTTAAAGGATTGACATTGTCCATACTGAAACGTTTCAAGACTTTTTCGGTATAATTTGATTGATGCACGGGTATTTTGTTAGGGATATGCTCAATCTACAAACCAATAGAATATTTGGTTTTTCTAAGATCTTTCATCTCAAATTCTTTCTTTAAAATTTCAATCACCTCAAGGATTTCTTTATTCGTTCCAATGGTGTTTAGATCATCAACATAGACAGCTATAACCACATACCTAGTTGTTGTTTTCTTAATAAATACGCATGGACAAATAGTGTTATTTTTATAACGGTTACTTGTCAAATAATCGCTTAAACGATTGTACCACATGCGTCTAGATTGCTTTAACCCATATAAAGATCTTTGCAATTTTATAGAATACATTTATTTTTGTTTTGCTCTTAAATCTTCATGCATTTTAAATCCTTCAGGGATTTTCATATAGATACCACTATTAAGTGACCCATACAAATAAGCTGTAACAATGTCAATAAGACGCATCTCTAAATTTTCAGACTCCCAAGTCAATTAAATATCTAAATGTGGTTGCATCCATTACCAGTTAATAAGTTTCCTCATAATCAATTCCAGGTCTTTGAGAGAAACCTTGAGCCACAAGCCTATCATTGTATCTTATAATTTCATATTTCTCATTTCTTTTTTGTACAAAGATCCATCTATAAAGTAATGGTTTCGCAACTCCAGGTGTGAGGATAATGGCCCTATAAACCTTTCTCTTGTTAAGAGAATTTAATTCTACTTACATAGCCTCATTCCATTTCGCCCAATCTCTTCTTCTTTGACATTCAAAGACATATTATGGTTCAGGATCATCATTCATAATATCATATGTAACTGAATAAGAAAATATTGCACTTATATTATTAGTTTCATTTTGGTCACATATTCTATTTATTTAACCATAATTTAGTGCAACATCTTCTTTTCTTGGGGAATCTTGATAATTCGTGTTTCTCCAGGAACACTTTCCTTATGATCTAGTGCATTTTCTATTCCTCTTCTTTTCGTGGGTTCTTATCCTTAGAACCAAATGGTCTTCCATGCTTTAGGCATGTTTTAAACTCTTGAGTGACTTTATCATCAGTTTGTCTATATGGAATTTCAATTCTAGCCAGAACATTGACAGTTGATATATATATATATATATATATATATATATATATATATATATATATATATATATATATATATATATGATTTAGTCACCCTTTGTGTGTTAGTAAATGCATCAGACAATTGATTTTCCATTTTTGGAAATGCATTATCTTTTGACCTTCAATTTTACATTGCTTTGTGCGAGGTTCAAGATATGATAAAGAAGGCTTATGCCATGAAACATCCTTTCTCAAGAATCTTCTTTTCTCCCCTTAATGATGGGAAATTTTCCTCATCAAATTGGCAATCTGCTAGGTGTGCATAAAACATCACCTGTTAAAGGTTCAAGATATCTTATAATAGAGAATGATTCATAACCAACATATATTCCCAACCTTCTTTGAGGACCCATTTTTGTCTGTTGTGGTGGTGCAATGGGGATACATACTTCACACCCAAAAATTCACAAACGAGATATATTTGGCTCTTGAGCAAAAGCAAGTTGTAGAGGAGAATAAACATGATATGAACTTGGTATCCTGCGTATCAATGATCCAGCATGGAAGATTTCATGGCCCCAAACAAAAACAATAAGTTTGGTCCTCATTATAAATAGTATAACTATTAGCTAGAGACTTTTCATCAGTGATTTAGCTAAACCATTTTGTATGTATACATGAGCAATTGGATGCTCAACAACAATTCTACAGAAATACAATAGTCATTAAATGCTTATGAAGTACATTCATAAATTATTAAGTCTCACTCTTTTGATAGTATAATCAGGGAAATATGCCCTTAATTTAATAATTAGAGCAAGAAACTTTGCAAATGCCATATTATGATTTGATAATAGGCAAACATAAGACCATTACTGGATGCATCTATTAGAGCCATAAAGTATCTAAATGGTCCAAATGGTGGATTAAATGGTCCACATATATCACCTTGAATTCTTTATAGAATCTAGATGACTCCCTTTCAACTTTCATTGGATAATGTTTAATAATTAACTTTCCAAGGGGACAAGGTGTACATGGTCTTATGCTTCTGGATTGAGGAACTTCTGTTTTTTCAATGGATGCCCATATGTATTCTCAATTATCATTCACATCATTATTAATGCTGGATGGCCCAACATATCATGCAATAAACTGAATGTCCCAATATCATAATGTTTTTCTTTGACTACCATATTTGATTCAATCATATGTATATTTGTATAATGCAGACTAGAATCAAGTGTTGGTAGTTTTTCAAGCACATGGTTTTTGTCTATAATATACATATATTTCTTATTTTCAACGGTCACGGTTTTTGTGTCATATACTTTGAAATATATGTCACTTAAACTTAGTAAGTTTCTATTAGACTTTGGAGAAAATAAGACATTTTCTATACAAAATCCTGTGCCATCTGGTAATATAAATTGGGCTTTCCTAGTTCCTTATATCAAGTCTGCAGGACCTGATATTGTATGTATGACTGTTTTTGTTGGTACTAATTTTGAAAAATATTTCTTCAATTTCAGAATAGTATGCATACTACCACTATCTTCTATACAAATATCTCCTATCTTTTATTGATATTCTGCTCCAGTTGCACTCATATTAAACTTCATATATGAAAGAAATAATAAGCCAATAAACATATTCATAATAATTATTATAAAGAAGGTTCATTTATTGTAAGAAAGACATTACATTAAAAAAAAGGAAGGAAAAATAAGTCTTCCATGTCATTGCAGAAATCAGCAAAATGATGAATAATGTCTCATTTAACCATTGTTTTGGTGTTCTCATCATATCATGTACCTTGCTTTCCGTCGTTATCTTTAGTTGTATTTAATATACATTATCATATATATATATATATATATATATATATATATATATATATATATATATATATATATACATGTATATATATATATATACACACACACACACACACACACTTTAGTTAATACAACTTATTCCAGTAGGATATTCGAGCATGGTAACAACTAAGTACAATGTTATCTGAAAAGCTTGTCAGGGTAATGACTAGGTATACTACTTTCCTAGTAAGTTGGCCAATATAACAACTAATTACATTGTTATCTTGATAAGTTGACCATAGTAACATCTATGCATAATGTTTTCCTAGTGAGTTTGTAAGTATAACGACTATGTACAATGTAACTCGAAAGGTTGACCAGGATAACAACTAGGTATAATGTTTTCCTAGTAAGTTGGTCAGCATAACGACTAGGCATAATATTATCTATAAAGGTTTTGGCAGGGTATTTTCCTGGCATAATATTATCCTAACATTTTCTAGGTATAATTATATCACTAATACTATACAATTAACAATAATTATAAAATTGAAAGTATAGTATTATATCATGTATCCCCCCCCCTCTCGAAATATTTGAAAATTGTAAAAGTGGGGTCGTGAAATCACTCTTGAAGCGTGCTTCATGTACTTGGTGTGTTGTGTTGGAACTTCAGAAGCTCAAGATTATCACTCGAAAACAAAAGGGATTCCATTAGAGAGGGAGAGATCCGGTGATCTTGTGTGAGAATAGAGGTGGTAGAGACCTCTATTTATAGTGGAGATTTTTGGGCGCGAACGATGTCTTTTGGGGTATGCGTCACGCACATGCACGTTCGCTCCACCAGAGTTCAACACATGTCATCTTTTTTGTGGGCCACATTATCCAAATCTTCACGAATCTAGTGTCAAGATGCACATCGTGCAGATGCAAGCGTGATGTGAATTGTTATTATAAATTATGTATCTTCCGTATACGAGCTCCATTTTCGAAGTTTCTTAACTCCTCGCATAGGTCTTGTTGTGTACTAAAACTCTCATTTTGGTTGTTCTGGCTGATTCTAACTTTCATTTCTAGCCTATATTTTATACCCATGATGATTTTGCAAAAATCATAACTCTCTCTTATAGGCTCCGGTTTTGGCATTCTTCATTTTAAAATCCATATTTTGAAAAGTACTATGATTCTTCTTTTGGTCACTTTGGCTAAAAGCCAGTCCTTCTCCTCGTAGCTTTTTATGTTGTAACTTTTTATACGTTTTGGACCTTTATACTTTAAAAAAATCCAATATCTTTCATATGAACGTGGATTTCTATAACTTTTGTATTTTTTGGATTGTGTTGATGCGTATTTTCCAAGTACGCTATCCAATTTGTAGGATACTGCAACTTTTTGTGCTCTAATTTCTTGGCCTTACTGTTTGGCTGGTAGCGTATTTTCAAGTATGAGCCTTCAAATCTATTAAACATTATGACCTTATTCTAGTATATTTATGTGTGTCACTATCTCATTTGGTGACACATTTTTCTTGGTTGTCACAACAATGATTTTATGAGACATTACCTGATGGATCAATTTAAGCAACGAGTTGACTATACTGCTTCGAGGATTCCCTGGTAACCAATGAGGATTAATAAAGGCAATAATGAGGGGAATCGAGTATATCTAATGAACATACAATTTATTAGCATCTACAAGAATGATTACCCACTAATATTCCACATGACTATATAAAACAACGAGCGGTCATCATCTTACTCCGACAGATGACCCAAACATACCTGATGATGGTATGATACAAACTCATTCTTTCTAGTTGTCTACATGACATACCTGTGGATGGTCTAATACATACTCACCCTTTCCGACCATCTAAAAGAAAAAAAGGGGGGAATACTTATATTGTACTCATGTATGCACCCGTACACCACCAAACATTAGTATCATCGAATAGAGTTCTACTCTTCGTTTCCATCTCACACATACCCTTAATCAGATGCTACCCAATATCCAAACTTAATTGAACTAAACATCTATTTTTGGTCTTAGTCTATAACTAAACAAGATTGCAATACCCGTAATCAACCTCCAATACAAATTTTCCTTTCTATGTAATATCTTTACAATACAGGGTAGGATTAACACTCTTTCAACTTAACTCGAACTAAATTTCCTTAACAATCCTTAGTTTGTAACTAGACCAGTTCACTATTCATTTTCAATACAATCTTCATGATTTTATCCCAATATAGAGCATGACTATTATCCAACTTAATTGGATGTAAGCATCCTTTGTACGTCTTAGTTTAAAGACTAGACTAGACCACAATCTTTGTAATCAACATCCAATACTAGCTCTATTTAGTCAACATTATCCTAATTTAGTGTATATATTTGACACATGGTATTAGGTATTTATTATTAATCTTATTAGTAATGATACTTATATTAAGATTCTCGTGTATCGTATGTTCATCTTAACACATATATAACCATATTTGGTTCATAGAATGTATGTTATCAAATATACATCTAACACATATTTTAGTCAATAAGCATATTATTCACACATAAACTTTCAACATATATTTAATACTTTTAACAAATACTTGTATTAAAATCATGTTCATGAAAGTAACCATCAACTCACTTGATTAAAGTAGAAGATCCTTGGGAAAGCTCACTCGTCAACTAATATTTCAACTTATCCCTTTTAAATAACCTAAACACGAATATTACTATGCTTTAGTACTCTTTCGTATGTATAGGCTTATAAATTATTTATGGATTCTTCAGTAATCCTAAGAATTACTTCAAGTTCTATCAAATAACGAACAACCAGGTAAGACCATATTGGTGGTAGGATTCATTTGGTATACATAGTATACTGTTTGGAAAATCCATTTTAAACACCTCAATTGATCTAGCATAGACATCACTCCAGGAAGTACACCAATAAGTATAACAATAAGAGTCACCAACAAATCTTGTTTATAGGTTCATAATAGCGATAAATAACTTAAACATAATTTAAACTTAGAGCATAATAAGTGTAGCTCAACTTACACAGTTTCTGGAGAAAAAGTCAGAAAGTTCGTGGGCAGAAGTTCAACTCCGAATACTTCATCTCGTTGGGATTTCTAACACCACAACGCCCTGCTAAAATGCTTGAGACTTAGAAGTCGGATCCTAAAGGTTTGGCAGAAATTTTGATATATATATATATATATATATATATATATATATATATATATATATATATATATATATATAGAGTGAGATGGTGTGAGAAATTGAGCAAATCCTGACTCCTATTTATAGGCGTATTCAAAGGGTGCGTCGCGCCTCGTCGACGATGTTCCTCCCATTTTGTTGCCACATGTCATCATTCCTATGGTCCATGTTGTTGATTATTCATCACATCGGTTGGGCATAGAGGTTGTTGCCTCACCACGTGGCACACTCTGGTGCCGCCACGTCACCCCAACCGATATTTTTCGCGATTTTCAAAAAATCATAGCTTTCGCAAACAAGCTCTGTTTTTGACGTTCTTTATATCAGCACGTAGGTATTTATGAGTACTACAACTTTCCTTTAGCTCTCAATGACTAATTCTTAATCTATTTTAAATTCATATTTTTATAGAGATCACATTGTTAAAATCCGTGCGAAATTCAAAACTCCTTTATACGAACTCCATTATCGACTGTCTCTATATCGACGAATTCATATTTACTCGATGTTCAACTCTCTTTTACATTGTTTTAGCTAATAATTAACCAATTTTAATTTCGATTTACTGTGTCGTATCGAAACTTCGAAAAATCATAACTTACTCATACGAAGTCAGATTTAGACATTCTTTATATGCACACATTAATAATTTCGATTACTAACACTTTCATTTAGATTATTGAGGCTAATAAGAAACCTATCTCCAATTCATCTTTTATGACACACTTTGTCGTATAGGGCTTAATGCGAAACATCGAAAAATTATAACTTCTCCATACAAAATCAGATTTAGGCGTTCTTTATACCCACATAATCATCATCACGACTAGTAAAACTTTCTTCAAGACTATTTATCATAAATAGTCTTTTATTTTAAACGTTTATTTATTGTAATTCGTTAAATTTATAATAATGTTTAACACAAATACTATAAGCCCATAATATTTGTCCATAAAACATGTACACAATATATAAATATCATTTATATAACTCGTATTGCGTACAAAGGATTCTTATTTATTTACGATTATCCTATTTGAGGATTAAATTATTGGTTAAAATGAATATTTATAATTTATAATCCTTAAAACGTCTAACCCGAATTTGCGAGCGTTACACTGATGGCCAAAGTGAACGAATAATCCGAACTGTAGAAGATATGTTGAGGGCATGTGATATTAATTTTAGAGGATGGGATTAACATTTGCCATTAGTAGAGTTTGCTTATAATAATAGTTACCACCCGAGGATTGGAATTCCCCCTGAAATGTGCGTATTTAGTTATATAATTCATACATTATTTTAATACTTTTGGTACATTTATGCTCATTATAGAACAAAAGGTACTTAATTTGTTTAAAATTTGTTTTGTAGAAGCAAAGACATGCTTAGGATCAAAAGGAAGCTATTGTGGAGCTGGAAGCGGGAAAATTGGATCAAAGTCAAAGAAGTCTTGAAACTGGAAGATGTGGTGATCTCCACCACACCGTGGTGAATGGAGAATTCTCAATCAAATATTAAGTTGGTGGGTACACAATTTTTATGATGACCACATCACGGTGACCACGATGTGGTGAGTCAATTTCAGGCTTTATAAATAGAACGATTCCTCTCTCAACTAGGACGAATGTTGAAAGCTATTATCGACTTTTGAAGACCAAAAACATTCCTCGGAGGTTTTGGAATGCATAGATCAATTGAAGGATTGATTTTGAAGAGATTTAAAGGCAACATCACTCTTAATTACTTATTTACTTTGTTTGTATCATGTTTAGCAAAATAGATTTCATTTTTATGTGTTTGTTTATAGTAGTTATGGGCTAAAAACCCTAACTTTCATTTAGAGTAGATGATCTTGCATACTATGTGTTGATTAAGTGGATTTGGATTGTTGGAAGTTGCTTATTTGTTTATAGTAGGTTTATGTAACGCCCGTAGATCCGGGCTAGTCAATTTAGAGATAATAGGGGTCGCAAACGACTTTTTGAAAAAATATTATTTAGAATAAATAATCTTAACCAAGTTTTAGAATACGTCTCAAGGGTTCCGTATATATAAAGAACGTTGAAATCCGAGTTATAACGAAGAAGTTATGGTTCGTCGAAGTTTTACGGCAAAACCGGTATGACACTGGGAGACGTAAATAGTGAATTTACGATGGAGGATATTTTAGCCTTAGAAATCTAAACATAAGTTGTAGTATACGTTAAACCGAGAACATACAAAAAAAGAATGCCCAAATCTGACTTCGTATGAGGAAGTTATGAATTTTCTAAGATTTGGCTTAGCAGTGCACAGCCCGAAACTTGAATTTTAGATCGAGCGGTTTTTGGCCTACGCGACCTAAATGAGAATTGAATATCTCATTAATAGGAACTCAACGGTAAAAAGACAGACGAAAACAGAGTCCGTATGTAGAAGTTATGAATTTTACGCGGACATTTAACAGTATAATCACCCCGTACTGTTAAATTTAAGATCGGTCGAGAATTAGCCGACGGAGTCAAAATGAAAGTTGTAGATCTTATTTTTGCCTACACGTTCATATAAATAATGTCAAAAAAGGAGGTCGTATGTGAAAGTTACAGATTTTAGAAATCGGAAGTGTGTTGTGCGAAAATGGGTGATGTGACACAATCTTGGCCATTGCTTTCTCCCCAAGTCTTGCCACTAGATGGTGACATGTGGCACCAAGTTTAGCCTTTTTTTCAACCTATAAATAGAACCTCTCCCACCCTCATTTTCTTCACATATTTCCCATTCTTTCTTCTCTTTACTCTCTCTAGAACCTCTCTCTAGCCCTGAAACCCCCGAAAAGCCTAAGGAACCTCCCTAGCACGAGGCGGAAGCCCCGGAGTGCTCAATGGCTCCGAGAAGAAGAGCTTTACAACTCGAGAACACTACTTCAAGCAAAGCCCGATTTTCTATAAAACCCGCTGTAAGTGAGCTACGCCTACGCTATTTTTTAATATAGCTTTTATTTAACTATAGTAACGTTATTAGGAACTTATAATAAGTACTTGAGCTATTATTATGGGTTATATAAGTATTGTTTAACGCTTATATAATATTAATAATAGCTAGACTATTAATTAGTCTCGGCGAATAATATACTAAACTCTAGTGGTAATAACACTAGGTTTCGTCGAAGGAAATTATTTTAAGAAGCGAAGTGCTGTCTGAGTTCGGAATCACCACCCTTTCAAGTGAGTGCATGGTCCCTTTCATCTTACACATAAATATGAAGTATTTAATATAAATTACGTGCTATGTGTGCATATTGTCTGAATACTTGTTGTCTATGCTGGGTGAAATATTTTTATACACGTTTTAAATGATTTAAATTGTATATGTATTTTATATCTACAAAACGTGTTGGGTAAAACATAGGTAGATGTAATAGTTGTTGTGTGACAAAATAAAATAATAAGAGGCCTCGATATAGATGTTATTGATGATCCAGTCATCTTGCGGAGTATAGATGACGACCACAGACTATTCTAGACAATCCAGTGGAATGCTATCAGGCTCGCAACCTGTAGGTGTTTATTTGAACTGTGTGCTCACCAGTAGTACTCCATCACCCACATGGTTGCGTTATTTGACATGCATTGTTGAGGAACCCCCGAAGCATGTGTTGTCACCCCAATGGAAGTCTTTAGACTAGGTCTCTTGTGTTAGATGTTTTAGGGACGTAAAGTGAGGATAACGGGAACGGGTAATCGGGTTTGTTTGGTTTGATAAAGTTAATAAACTTATTTATTGTGGGTTGAAAACCCTATGTACTCACCAGGTTTCCCAACTTGACCCACTCATTTTATTTATATCACAGGTGTTGATATGAAGTCACATTACACTTAGAGATTAAGGAGATATAAATCACTAGTGATAATGAACATAAGTTCTGTTTATGCTTATGTTTCTGTATTGACGAGGACATCCCAAATTTTTTTAAAATGAATAAAAATATTTTTCTTCAGAAATGCTTTGATAACGTATTTATCATGTTTTACTGGGAACAAATTCCACAACATTTTTATTAAAAGAGGTACTCTGATTTTTATAAAGCATAAACAAAATCGGTCTTTTCTGGCCGTGAAAATGGGGATGTCACAGTTTATTACTTAGTACATAAAATACGTATCACCCCTGTATCAAGTATTGTACGTAAGGAGGTGTAGAACGCCTTTGTATTGGATTAAAGCGGGTAAGAAGAGGCTTGCGAGACTCGAGTTAGTGAGAATTACCAATGAAGAGGTATAGGTTGTCCAAACTCACATGAAAGAAACCCAAGATTACCAAACAAGTCACACAGATTTGAAGAAAAGGCCTTTTGAAATGAATCTAGGTGATTTGGTGATATTGAAAATATTACTATCGAAATGGGTGTTGCGTTTTGGTAAGAAGGTTAAGTGGAGACTAAGGTATATTGGACCATTCAGGATTTTGAAGAAGATTCGAACCTAAGCTTTTAAGTTAGATTTACCTCCAAAACTTTATGGAATACGTGATGTGTTTCATGTATGTTATTTGAAGGAGTGCTTTGGGAAGGAATAAGAAATCATCCCCCTAAATGATTTGTGAGTGGAGGCTTCAAATTGGTTGATTGAAGAGTCAGAGCTATAACTAGATCCCAAACAAGAAAGTTAAGAAATAATGCGATTAAGCTTGTTTCAGTTAAATGAAAGCGTTTTTTAGGATCGAACCAACTTGGGAGATGAAAGAAGAAATGAAGAAGTGATACCCTTATATATATTTTGATAAGATTCTGAGGATGAAATCTTCTTAATGAAGGGAGATTGTAAGAACCTAGAATTTTGGTATAAGTATTTTTTATTGATATTAGGTGTTTAAGGGTATTTTGGTCCTAGAAAACATATTTTAGTTGTAGAATAGTATTAAATGTCTACTTATATATTTTTTTGATGTTGATGCAATGGTATAAGTTGTTATGTTGAAGAAAAGGATGGTAATTGATAGGTATAAGATATGGGTAGTGTAACGCCAATGTTCCAAGTATTTTCTTTTTTATTTTGATCCTTTAAAAGATTGCAAAGTTAGACCCTACGATGCACATACGAGATAAGTACGCCAGGCGTAGGTCTTTTATGATGGATGGGGGTTTCCTCATGTATGTTAGGCATTCACATGTATATGTTGGGCATACTCATACAAGGGGTAAACACTAGTTTTGAGGGCCTTAAACCCTTTCTTAACTTTATCCTCCATCTCGCTTAGCCTCCATCCCAAAACCCTAATCCTTATGTATGATTTTGAAGCTTTAAAGTCACATTTTAGTGTTTTTGGTGGTGAAGGAAGACCTTTGGATTTTTGGTGTTTCTCTCAAGCTTTTGGATCCATATTCTTCTTATCTTTGTGTATCTCCTGGAGGTATAAAGTTCATACCTTTGAGCTTTCTTTGCTAGATCCTGTTTAAGCTTAGATTTAAGATATTTTTGTCCTAAAACCTTGATCTTCGTGAGTATGGAATACTCCAGATCTTTTAAGTTGTCCTTTCAGACGTTTTAGGGTTGAAATAGACACCATGGCTGGGACTATGAGTATATGATGGGTTGACCCTAGGTTTGGGCCCTAAGGCTAGGCCCATATTTGTGTATTGGTTTGGAAATATGTTTAACATGTGGTACTTTTGGGAAATTCACTAAGCTTTGTGCTTATAGTTTATTTCTTCGATTTCATGTACTTCCAGTACAAAAGGAAAGGGTTCGGCGTGATGGCGCAACATCCTCCCTAATGATTCCCGCATTTTATGATTTCTCTTACTCTAATATTTTGTGATAGTTTGTATTTTGGATGATTTCGGGACATGTGATGTTTTGATTAATGAATTTAAAAATGAAATTTTACTTATAAATTTTTGGTTGTTACTAGTTGGTATCAGAGTCTTTGTTTGAAGGATTCGACCACACTCTCGGTGTATCAAAACTCAAACCAAGGAAATAATTTTTTTTTTCAAAAGAAAGTTTTAAATGCTAAAAGTATTTTTACCAAGAAAAGAGAGGGTGTGATGCATGCAATCAGCCGAGCTCAAGTAAGTGATTCCCAAAATACCCATTCCTATGTGTTATGATTAATATGTTTGGAATATGAATTACATGCTAGATTAAAGCTAAGGATACCTTCTGGAATCGTATGATAGGATTTCTTGATTTGTCTGATGCCTTATAGTCCAGGGGATTTGGATGCTATGTATCGCTTGGAATTGATATCAGCTCAATTAATTGCTAGGTGTATGCTTTAAAAGTTATATACGATTAGGATCATATAGCCCTAGAATGATTGATTTAGCCCTATTTCATGTTCCAAGTATGGTTGTGGACTTAGGGTAGAATCAATATTGGACAGTCTATGTGATCTCATTTTGTTTATAACTTGCATGCATAAGGCAACCGACAATCTCGGTAATTCCTTAGTAGATTTGGTATGTTGTATTGCTTAGGTTTGGTATATGGATTTAGTGTGGTGACTTAGAGTAATTAGGACGACTCTTGAGGAGGGTATACGTAGGTGTGGAAGGTAGTATCGGGCCCGTACTACTAGAAGCACTTGATCTGTACTCGAGACAAGGATGAAGCTGGACACTCTAAGGAGACCTGTATAGTGGGAGTTTCCTCAAGTTTTATGTTAATTGTTTATATGTTTGTATTTTAGTTTGAGTATGGTGGTGATCACTCGAGGAGGAGGTTCTGGGTCTGGTTCTAGCTAGGGCACATAACCGATTGATGAGAAGCTACGCGAGTTCGTTGTGGCCGAGGTCACTCACGGTATCATTGATGCTACTCCGGTGATGTTTGGTACCATCAAGGAGAGGATTATCGAGCTTATGGATGAGTACATCAGGGCGTTTCGAGCCGAGATTGTTTTGGTTCAATTAGGAGCACAAACTCCCTCATTTAAGGAGTTCAATGCTTGTGGAGATCTAGAGTTCTTTTGGGCTAAGGACCCCATCGCTAGCCGACGCTGGATCACTTACATCGAAATGCTCAACGGACGAGTTTTTCCCCGGAGGGGGAAATGTTGGGTTTGCATCCTTCATGTTGAGGTATCGAGCATGTGACTGGTGGGATGAGGTCGGCCGAGCTATGGGGACTACCATGGTTGCAACCATGACATGAGAGGAGTCTGTTGCGAGGTTCCAGAGGGAGTTTTAGCATGCGATCGAGGTGCAATAGTTGGCAAGGGAGTTTCAGTACCTTCGCCAAACTACCGAGACAGTGGCGGAGATCACCACCAAGTTTCGGGAAAGGAATCTTTTGTATCCACAATATTTTATGGATGAGAAGATGAAGAAGACGAGATATCATGACATGTTAAGAGATGACATTAGGGAGTTCGTGAGCTTTTCGGAGTGCAAGACCCTGAATGATATGATTGAGAGGTCCTGCGAGCGGGAGATTGAGCTGGATCTTGGGCCAAAGCACAAGCCAGAGCAGGTGCAGACTCTCGTGGGTCAGGCTAAGTGACCCAAGACATCTAAGTCGCATTCTAGGGGCCAAGAGGGTCAGGGTCGCTGCGGAAATTTGCACGGTGGGGCATGTTATGGGTTTCTGGTTTACTTGGTGGATACTTGGGTTGAAGGCACGACGACGTTTACTGAGGTGCCCATTATTCGGGATTTACCTGATGTGTTTTCTGAGGATTTTTCAGGAGTGCCTCTCAAGAGGCAGGTCAAGTTCCTGATTGATCTGGTTCCTGGTGCAGCCCCAATATCCAAGGCACCATATCGGTTGACACCACCAGAGATGCATGAGTTGTCTACGCATCTTCAAGAGATGCTAGATAAGGGATTTCTTCGGCCGAGTAGCTCACCTTGGGGAGCACTAGTCCTATTCGTGAAGAAGAAGGACGGTTCGTACAAGATGTGTATTGACTATCTGGATTTGAATAAGCTAACAGTTAATAACCATTATCCACTTCCTAGGATCAATGACTTATTTTACCAAATTTAGGGTGCATCTTGGTTTTCCAAGATTGATCCGCGATCAGGTTATGGTCATTACGAGTTCATGGAGATGCCTTCTGGGCTCACTAATGCACCAGCAACATTCATGGATCTCATGGACTGGGTATGCAGACCGGTGTTGTATCAGTCAGTGATCGTATTTATTGATGACATTTTTGTCTACTCCAAGACCAAGGAGCAGCACGAGGATCATTTGTGCGAGGTATTGGAGATCCTGAGAAGGGAAACGTTGTATGCCAAGTTCTCCAAATGCGAGTTCTGGTTGTGTAAGGTGCAATTCTTAGGGCACATTAGAAATGTATATTAGTTGATCCGACGAAGATCGAGGCCATAATGCAATGGGAGGTTCCGAGAACCCCATCCGAGATTCAGATCTTCTAAGGCCTCCCAAATTATTATCTGGGATTTATCTAGTATTTCTCTAAGATTATTGTGCCATTGTCCCGTTTGACGAAGAAATATGTTACTTTTCAGTGGGGTTCGATCAACAATTGGCTTTTGAGACCCTGAGGTAGAGATTGTGCGAGGCCCCTATTCTTACGCTTCTGGAGGGTTTGGATGATTTTGTGGTTTATTTTGACGCCTCTATATCATGTTTGGAAGTTGTTCTTATATAGATGAGTAATGTGATTGCTTACGCCTCGAGGCAGCTAAAGCCTCATGAGGCGAATTACCCTACACATCATTTGGAGTTGGGGATTGTGGTTTTTTCCCTCAAGATTTTGAGGCACTATCTTTTTGGGGTTAGGCGTACTATCTACACTAACCACAAGATTTTGAGGTACTTGATGGATCGGCCGAATTTGAATATGAAGCAGCAGAGATGGTTGGATGTGATAAATGATTATGATTGTGACATCCTGTACTACCCTAGGAAGGCCAATATGGTGATTGATGCTCTGAGTCATAAGGCTATGAGTGACCCAATTAGGGATATATGTATGAGGATGGTTATCATTTCTCCTTTGTTAGATTCGATCAAGAAGGCGCAGGTGGAAGGATTGAAAAAGGAGAATTAGAAGGCGGAGTCTATCAAGGGGCAAATTCCTTTATTTATAAGAGAGATTCAAGGATTGTTTACTCTGTATGGTATATTTTGGCTTCCGACTACCGGTGGGGTGAGGCATACAGTTCTAGAAGAGGTCCATAAGTCAAAGTTTTTGATCCATCTAGGGGACACGGAGATGTGTATGGATCTGAAGCTGAATTATTGGTGGCCATGTATGAAAAGGGATATAACATGGTTTTTAGAGCGATGCCTAACTTTTCATAAAGTCAAGGCCGAACATCAAAGACCACATGGCAAGATGCAACCTTTATCCATTCCCATGTGGAAGTAGGAAGAGATTACCATAGATTTTATCACGAAGCTTCCGCTGATGACACGTAGAGTTGATTCTATGTGGGTCATTGTTGATAGATTGACCAAGAGCTCGCATTTCATTCCGATTGTCAAGAGTATATTTGTTGAGAAGCTAGCTTTCATTTACATCCGAGAGGTGGTGGATCGGCATGGGGTGACAGTTTTGGTGGTTTCGAATCGAGATGTTTGCTTTGTTGGATTAGGTGTCTAAGCCCATAACTATAATTGGTATGTACTTGACCCGATAATAGCATGGTTCATTTGGGTTGCAACACTCTGGATCAATTTGATAGGATGGATATTTGAGGAAGAGGTTATTGTGATTTATTAATATATTATAAGCATAATATATTAATTGAGAAATCACATTATTTAATTAGTATTGGTCAAGAATTAATTTCGAATTAATTCAGTGATCAAAAGAAACTAATTAAAGTTATAGGGACTGTTAGGTAAATATGTAATCCTTATAATTGGACCCATGATCCATGTTGACTAGGGTTGGACTAAACCTACATGAAAGTCCATGAAAGGTTTAGCCCAAAAGGCCTATGTAATATGAAGAGTCATGGTAAATTAGGGTTTGCATGGTTGTAATACTAAGCTATAAAAGAAGTCCCTAACACCCTAAAATCCCCTCAATGCATGCTAAAGTAGAAGCTAGCCGATTTTGAGCTCCCAAACCTTTCTCTCAAGTTCATTCTCTTGTTCATGGTTTGCTGTAAGACATTTGAGGCATCACACTTGAGGTGTTGGGCTCCTAAAGGTCAAATACAAGCAAGCTACTACACAAAGTAATCTTCTAACTATTTTTATGATTCAAATGTTACCTTTCATGCTAGTTTAGGCTTTATGCTTAAAAAAACAATGTTGGATGTATAATTAGAGAAAAATTAGATCCAAAGCATTAAGTTGTATGTAACAACGTAAATTTTCAAAACAATTTTTCATTTCCAAACATAATAAATTTCATAAAACAATTCCAAAACTCATTGTATCAAATGTTATCTCAGAAAACATGTCCCAGAATATCAAACACATAAATCTCTATCAATGTGTACGGATCATACCGGCGCCTTCCCGCAATCCTCGTTGGTACCTAAAACACATATCACACAACACGGTAAGCATAAATGATTAGTGAGTTCCCCAAAATACCACATACTGATGAATTGTGAATTCGAGATCGTAACAAATCAGAGTATGAATTGATAAAAATGAATAAGAACAATGAACAATGATGTAAATATAATCTGGATTCAGCTCGTATTTATGCTTTATGTGTTTACAGAGAATATATGAAAATCTACTGTAAAAGCCTCCTTTTAACATTCTAGTACAGACCCCTATATATAGGCGTACAAAACATACAAAAAATATACAAAAGACTAAACATAAAGCTTCGAATATAAGTGCCTTTGTAAAATAACTTCAAGACATACGAAGACTCTGTATTTACGAAGACCTACAACTCTTCGTATCAATCACTAAGACTCTTCGACTATTACAACATTTTAAGCCCTTACACAATATATTAACTTGAGCCCTTATAATCGACGCTACGACCATAAATGTACCCCTTATCACGATGCTTCATTAGACGTTGAATAGTAAATTATATGGAAGGTATCCTGTCGGGATTGTAGCTAGCAATCGTAGGTGGGGCTGTCATGGCCTCGAATAGATCTATACATAACTTCTTAGCTCTTGCAAGATTAACGATTATAGGAATTGGGGATATGACAAATTTAATCAAGGATTTTGGATGATTAACCAACTCACTAACATATTAACCATAGGTTTATCTTTGATCTTTTAATTTTTTATCTTTATCATAATTACCCCTATACATACATACATATACATGTACACACATATATATATATATATATATATATATATATATATATATATATGTATATATACATCATACTATCTTTGTATATACCTCTTTCCGGGTATATATATCATGAAATGATTTATATATATATATATATATATATATATATATATATATATATATATATATATTTGATAATTATATTTATGATCTCATAATTATTTGATATATTTAAAGTGTCATATATATATATATAAACCCTAATTATGGTTATTTTAATAGGATATTTGAGCAGCATAACAAATAAGTATAGTTATACGTCTAGGTAACAAATAAGTACAGTTATACATCTAGCTTAACTCCTAAGTACTTAAAGTTTCCTAGAGATTTGGCCATTTTAACATCTAGGTAATACCTCCTCATAGATTATCGGGCATCATATCCTTTAGACATAGATCATAACTTAAATCTAGGCATAATATCTACAGTTAAACTATCCTAAGGATTCTTTCTTATAATAAAATGAATTAATATTTATATGATAAATATTTTTATAAAATCATTTGTTAAGCATGTATCCCCCCACCCCCTGAAAACATTTTAAAACAGTAAAATATGGGTCATGAACTCACTCTAATAGCGTATCAAGAAGCACCCAAACCGTTGCAACCAAAGTTTCTAGCCATCGAGAGGGTATTGACGTATATATAGAGAGAGTTTGGAGATTGATTTGGGATGAAAAACCAGGAAGCAAGCACCTCTATTTATAGTGTTTGTGCGCGCTGGACATTCTGTTGCGCGGCGTGCACGTGCTTCGTGGCCTATCCAAATCTTGTCACGTGTCACTCTTATGGTGGTCCATGTTTCCAAATCTCCGACGATTCTGGGGGTCAGATGTGCGAGACGGGCATGGCGTACATTGACGCACAACCTTTAATTTTCTTTAAAAATTCATATTTTTCTTCATATGAACTTTGTTTCTCACTGTCTTTATATATTTGTTTAGCTCCTTCCTAGAACTACAACTTTCCTTTGGGTTGCATCTTCTAATTTTAACTTTCATTTTCAACCCACATTTTTATATTTTATAAAAATCGTATCTCCTTCATACGACTTCCATTTTTTCCCTTCTTTCTTCCCAAGTTCTTATCTCATGATTTACTACAAATTTCTTTTTTGTAGTGTTAGCCGAAACTCAAGGGTTCTCTTTTTGCTATTTTTGACGTCAATAACGTTATTAATGTGGTTGGTTTCTATTCGTCATAAATCATAACTCTTCCAATTAGAGTTAGATTTTCTCGACGTTTATATTTTTGGGATCATTAGGTTGCGTATTTTCAAAATACACTAACCATTTTAATTTTTTGATTACTTTATTTTCAACTCAACTTTCCATATTATCCTTCAATATGGGAAGTTTTTGTCATTATGAGTCGAACCTAACTTCTAGTAACAATTAATGACAAAAAAAATATCCAATTGTTACACAAGTTCTCTTACAACAATAGTTATCACGCCAGTATCAACTGACCACCTTTTGAGATATTGTATGGGAGGAGGTACATGACTCTTGTTTTCTGGGTAGAGGTCATGCATCAGGTCACGGGGAGTACTAAGGTGGTGCTTAAGACCACTTGGTTGATTCAGCAGGTGCGCAACAGGTTACGAATCGTGTAAAGTCGCCATAAGAGTTATGCAGACCCGCAATGTTCGGACCTCAAGTTCAGGTGGGGGGATTGGTGCTTCTGAAGGTGTGACCTTGGAAAGGTGTCATCCGGTTTTGGAAGTGGGGCAAGCTGGGGCCCTGGTTTATTGGTACCTTCAAGATCACCGCTCGGGTGGGAAAGGTTGCATAGGTTGGATTTGCTTGATGAGCTCAGTCAGATCCACAACACCTTCCATATCTCTCAGTTGTGGAAGTGTGTAACCAATGATTCTGTGGTGATTCCTTTGGATGATATTCAGGTCAATGAGAGCTTGAATGATAGTTTATTTTATTTCCTTCTTTTTATAGTTTATTTTAGATTTTTTTATCCCTTTTTATTAGTATTTCATTGTATATTCTTTATTTTCTTTATCATGGATTGTGTCAGGTACTTTCTCTTTTGCATGAGATATTTTGAAAGTTTCTGGAGCTCGTTGCAATTTTAGATTAGCTTGGAGATGGGCTTTGTGGGATTTAGAGGCGTCATTGGGCTCTATGGATCCATCAAAGAAGATTTAGGCTTAAAATGTTGAATACTTGGATGAACTGGGTTATGAAGATGGGTCTAGGATTCTTATTTTGGGCTTGGACTATCCACATTTGAAGCTTGAAGATGATTGGCCAAATTTGAATCATGTGAGGTGTTGAAGGGACCAAGGGAATCTTGAGTAGTGGGGGGGTGTAGTGTTGGAAAAGAGCCAATAGCATTCCAACATCATTTGCAAGGGTGAAGTCCCAGTCATGCAAATATGCGAGGGTACCCGCACAACTGCACACTTTGGGAATTTTGGTCATTTTGTACACCATTTTAAATTGAGAGGTTAGGTTTGGCAGCCACACATAGATTTTCCACCATTAGAGCACCTTAGAGGAGATTTTTCAGAGCTTGGTCTACATTCTTCTCATCTTTCTAAGTAATTATTAGTTTCTTGATGTATTGTGACATCCCCATTTTCCACGGCCAGAAAAGACCGATTTTGTTTATGCTTTGTTAAAAATCAGAGTACTTCTTTTCATAAAAATGTTGCGGAATTTGTTCCCAGAAAACACGATAAATACGTTATCAAAACATTTTCGAAGAAACATATTTTATTCATTTTAAAACGTTTGGGATGTCATCGTCAATACAGAAACATAAGCATAAACAGAACTTACATTCATTTACACTAGTGATCTATATGTCCTTAATCTCTCAGCGTAATTTCACTTCATATCGACACCTGTGATATAAATAAACTGAGTGGGTCAGGTTGGGAAACTTGGTGAGTACATAGGGTTTTCAACCCACAATAATATAATTATTATGTTTAAACAATCAAACAATCAACCCAATTACCCATCCCCATTATCTTCTTTACTCTTAAGGATTTATCCTAAGAGTCATCTATCTTGCATTCGTTTATCCCGAAGTCCCTTACTTCCAGGGTTATAGGACTGGCACTAAATCCATAGCTGCCAATGCTCGTTCGTCAAGCACTAATTCCATAGCTGCTATAGTTTATTCATCGGGTACTAAATCCATAGCTACCGATGTTTATCTAATAGGTACTAAGTCCATAGCTACCAATTCCTAACAGGTACTAAATCCATAACTACCAGTATTTGTCCAATAGGCACTAAGTCCATAGCTGTCGAGGTTATTTATTAGGCACCAAGTCTATAGCTGCCTATGTTTACTCACGTCATCTTTTATCTCTCATCATTCATCTACCCATGTCATACCCAACATATTCATATATATAAAATACGTATACAGTTTAAATCATTTAAAACATGTATAAAACGTTCATCCAACATAGACAACAAGTATTCAGATAATATGCACACATAGCACGTAGTTTATATAAAATACTTCATATCTATGTGTAAGACGAAAGTATCTATGCACTCACTTGATAAGGTGGTGAGTCGGCACTCGGACAGCACTTCGTTACTCTTAAAACAATTATCCCTTGACGAAACCTATTATCATTACCACTAGAGTTTAGTCTAACGTTTGACGAGACTAATTTAATAGTCTAGCTATTATTATTATTATATAAGCGTTAAACAATACTTATATAACCCATAATAATAGCCCAAACACTCCTTATAAGGTCTTAATAACATTACTATATTGTAACATAAGCTATACTAAAAATAGGATAGGTACAGCTCACTTACAGCGGGTTTTCTTGAAAACTGAGCTTCGCTGGAGCAGCGTTCCCGAGCTGAAAGGCTCTTTTCTCGGAGCCTTTAGGCACTCCGGGGCTTCCGCCTCGTGCTAGGGAGTTACCCAAGGCTTTGGGGGGGGGGGGGTTAGGGAGGCTTAGAGATAGAGTTTAGAGAGAGAAAGAAGAGGGTTGAGGGGTGAGGAAATGAGGGAACCCGACACCTCTATTTATAGGGTGAAATCCTGACGGACTCGCCGAGTAGGTTTACTGACTCGCCGAGTCAGTGCCACGTGTCATCACCTGATGGCTTTCCTTGGGGAGAAAGCCTTGGCCCATATTCAGCCACGTCACCTTTTTGCAGCAGCACCCTGCTGACTTCTAAACCCTGTAACTTTCGCATACGAGCTCCATTTTTGACATTTTTTTTCCACGCGTAGGTAAAAACAAGGTCTACAACTTTCATTTATACTCCGTCGGCTAATTCTCGACCGATCCCAAATTTAACAGTAGGAGGCGTTTAGATTGTTAAATGACCGCGAAGAATTCATAACTCCTTCATACGAACTCCGTTTTCGTCCATCTTTTTACCGTTGAGTTCCTATTAATGAGATCTTCAACTCTAATTTAGGTCGTGTAAGCCAAAAACCGCTCGAACTAAAATTCGAGTTTCGGGTCGTGCACTGCTAAGCCGAATCTTAGAAAAATCATAACTTCTTCATATGAAGTCAGATTTGGGCGTTCTTTTTATGGATTTTCTCGGTTTAACATATTCTACGACTTTCGTTTAGGTCACTAAGGCTAAATATTGATCTATCGTAAATTCACTATTTACGCTTCCAAGTGTCGTGTCGGTTTTGCCGTAAAACTTCGACGGGCCATAACTCCTTCGTTATAACTCGGATTTCGGCGTTCTTTATATGTATGGAAACCTTGAGACATATTCTACAACTTGGTTAAGATTATTTTTTTATAAATAATCTTTTGCCGAAAAGTCGTTTTCGACCTCTATTATCTCTAAATTGACTAGCCCAGATCTACGGGCGTTACAATTATCTCCCCCTTCGGATGATTACGTCTCTGAATCATTAACAAAACAGGGCAGTATAATGACTCCAAACGTTATCTCTTCATCCTAGGTAATAATCGTAACTTCCTTTTTTCTTTGAATGAGTATCTAACTCTTGGACTCCTTGATTGTAGGCGGTGCTCAATCTTGCACTTGCTCCCTATCTCACTTTAGACTCCAGATTAAGACCTTCAAGTCACAATCTCGATCCTTACTGGATACGAAATTAAGATAAGTTCTTTTATTACTACAATGGAACGATGTGTCATATTCTAATGACCTATTATCGTATGTTGCAACGCTTAGACTCAGGTCTCTTAGAGTCTTCCAGAACATATTATACCTTCCTTCATGTTCTAACGTGATATAATCACATCTTAAAAGGTAGCATTTCTAGATACAACCAACTATCACGATACCTCTAATGATCGCTTTGATTATCTTTTATTTCAATCTTCCGGCTTAAGTCATCAAACTTGTGAACCATGTATCATACTCATCGTATTCGGACTCAATTTGATATGACCACTAGGGTCGGGATAACAGCAATTTTCTTAGTCATTACCGAAACAACGGTGACGACATACTTGAATGAAACGAAATCAATTACTAGCTTCTTGGTAACCTTGTGACTTTCCCTGATCCAAGTGTGAGTCTCGTGCTTCCGGTAGTATATGTATCTACTACCTTTCACACCTACTCATACTCGTGCCAAGTATTGTCTCGCAGGTTTCCAAGTCACCATTCAAGAAAATCACATAACAATTTAACATACCAGATAACAAAACGAAGATTTTATTATTTCTTGAAACTATTACATAGGTGTTCAAGCTCACCCTAGACTATGCCTCTAATAAGATACATCATACGATACTATGGCTACTGCATAACTTGATCTTCAGATATGAAGTCATCATCCTTGATTCCTCGCATGGTTTTCTGCTTCGTCGAGGATCATGTGAAATGCCCTTGGCCTTGGTGGCGTTTTTGGTCTTGCTGCTTTATTTTTCCTTGGGCAGTCTCTGGACATGTGCCCCTTGCCTCCACATCTGTAGCATACTTTATCATTATGTGTGTAATCCTTGGAATAGTGACCAGTCCTTCCACACTTGTAACAAGTCACTTCTTCGTTGCACTTCCCACAATGCTTCTTCTTGTATTTATCACACCATCTCGCTTCACCTCCATCTCCTTCTCCAAGCTTTGAGAATTTGCTTTCCTTTTTGGACCTTGAAGATCCTTCAAACTTTCGCTTCTCTCCTGCCTTATCTTTTTCTAGACCCTTTTCTCTAATCTGGGTCTCTACGTTCTTAGCTGCCCTAACAACTGTTTTCAAGGTAGTTGCCATTTTGACCATTGGGCCAAAGTCAGTGGGAAATCCGTTAGCAAACCTATCAATCTTGGAGAGTTCAGTAGGAACCAAGTAGGGAAATAGCTTCATCCGTTCGGTGAGTGCGGTGGCGTACTCATCAACACTCATCTTCCCTTTCTTCAGGTTTTGAAACTCGTTGTTTTGGTCTATCAGATCTATCTCTGAGCAGTACTGTATTTTCAACTGTTCCAAGAACTCTTCCCATGATATCCTTAGGGCTTCTCCTCATGGCATCGTATCTGACAATAGCTTCCACCTGCTCAAGACTCCAGTTTTCAGTTGTCTTACAGCGAAGACGGTCTTCTGTTTCTCGCTACAGTCGCAGCTCTCAAACACCATCTCCATCTCGGAGATCCAATCCATAATCTCAACAGGCTTTGGGCTTCCTGAGAGACTTGGTGGTTTCGCACCCAAGAAATTATTGTACATTCGCCCATCCTTGTCGTTTCCCCTCTCCGGGCCATCCCTTCGTTCACCTTGAGTCCCCACTTGACTCACTTGGCGGCTGTAGTTCCCTTCCTCAGATTGTTCGGGAATTGGCTCAGTCGGCTCAACATGTGTGGTAGGTTTGTCCCTATTTTTGTGGAACATCTGTCTCATTTCTTCCCTTTGTTCAGCTAGCATAGCCCGAATCATGGCTTGAACTCCAGCCATGGTGACTGGCTCAGGTGCAACTTCTTCTACAACAGGTATTTGCTGAATCACCGGGGTTTGATTCTTATTCCCATTTGCATTCCCAGCTCCACTGCGGGTTCTTGCCATTTTGATCTATACACCGAATAAGGTGAATCTAGATCTTAATTTAGGATTGACGTCTTAAATCATCCTTATCACTCCGAAACGTTTATATGCTAGTTCTAATATCGTAGTTAAACGCTTAGAATCCTAAACACTTAAGATTTCCAGATTCGGTCGGCAATAGACCATAGATCCGATCAAGCTATAGCATAAAGCATAATAAATCATTTAGCACATAAAAGCAACTTAGACATCATTCCTAAAATAAGCTAGTGCTCACACCTCACAATCATCGCTTAGCATTCTAAGTTTAAGTCTAGAAATTTCCTACAAATTCCTAGTTCACTTAAACTAATGCTCTGATACCAACTGTAACATCCCCTTTTTCCACGACCAGAAAAGACCGATTTTGTTTATGCTTTGTTAAAAATCAGAGTACTTCTTTTCATAAAAATGTTGCAGAATTTTTTCCCAGAAAACACGATAAATACGTTATCAAAACATTTGCGAAGAAACATATTTTATTCATTTTAAAACGTTTGGGATGTCATCGTCAATACAGAAACATAAGCATAAACAGAACTTACATTCATTTACACTAGTGATCTATATCTCCTTAATCTCTCAGTGTAATGTCACTTCATATCGACACCTGTGATATAAATAAACTGAGTGGGTTAGGATTGGAAACCTGGTGAGTACATAGGGTTTTCAACCCACAATAATATAATTATTATGTTTAAACAATCAAACAATCAACCCAATTACCCATCCCTATTATCTTCTTTACTCTTAAGGATTTATCCTAAGAGTCATCTATCTTGCATTCGTTTATCCCGAAGTCCCTTACTTCCAGGGTTATAGGACTGGCACTAAATCCATAGCTCCCAATGCTCGTTCGTCAAGCACTAATTCCATAGCTGCTATAGTTTATTCATCGGGTACTAAATCCATAGCTACCAATGTTTATCTAATAGGTACTAAGTCCATAGCTACCAATTCCTAACAGGTACTAAATCCATAGCTACCAATGTTTGTCCAATAGACACTAAGTCCATAGCTGCCGAGGTTATTTATTAGGCACCAAGTCTATAGCTGCCTATGTTTGCTCACGTCATCTTTTATCTCTCATCATTCATCTACCCATGTCATACCCAACATATTCATATATATAAAATACGTATATAGTTTAAATCATTTAAAACATGTATAAAACGTTCATCCAGCATAGACAACAAGTATTCAGATAATATGCACACATAGCGTGTAGTTTATATAAAATACTTCATATCTATGTGTAAGATGAAAGTAACTATGCACTCACTTGATAAGGTGGTGATTCGGCACTCGGATAGCACTTCGTTACTCTTAAAAAATTATCCCTTGACGAAACCTAGTATCATTACCACTAGAGTTTAGTCTAACGTTTGACGAGACTAATTTAATAGTCTAGGTATTATTATTATTATATAAGCGTTAAACAATACTTATATAACCCATAATAATAGCCCAAACACTCCTTATAAGGTCCTAATAACATTACTATATTGTAACATAAGCTATACTAAAAATAGGATAGGTACAGCTCACTTACAGCGGGTTTTCTCGAAAACCGGACTTCACTGGAGCAGCGTTCCCGAGCTGAAAGACTCTTTTCTCGGAGCCTTCAGGCGCTCCGGGGCTTCCGCCTCGTGCTAGGGAGTTACCCTAGGCTTTGGGGGGTTAGGGAGGCTTAGAGAGAGAGAGAGAGAGAGTTTAGAGAGAGAAAGAAGAGGGTTGAGGGGTGAGGAAATGAGGGAACCCGACACCTCTATTTATAGGGTGAAATCCTAACAGACTCGCCGAGTAGGTTTACTGACTCACCGAGTCAGTGCCACATGTCATCACCTAATGGCTTTCCTTGGGGAGAAAGCCTTGGCCCATATTCAGCCACGTCACCCTTTTTGCAGCAGCACCCTGCTGACTTCTAAACCCCATAACCTTCGCATACGAGATCCCTTTTTTACTTTCTTTTTTTTCCACACGTAGGTAAAAACAAGATCTACAACTTTCATTTAGACTCCGTCGGCTAATTCTCGACCGATACCAAATTTAACAGTAGGAGACGTTTAGACTGTTAAATGACCGCGAAGAATTCGTAACTCCTTCATACGAACTCCGTTTTCGTCCATCTTTTTACCGTTGAGTTCCTATTAATGAGATATTCAACTCTCATTTAGGTCGTGTAAGCCAAAAACTTCTGGAACTAAAATTCGAGTTTCGAGCCGTGCACTGCTAAGCCAAATCTTAGAAAAATCATAACTTCTTCATACAAAGTCAGGTTTGGGCGTTCTTTTTATGGATTTTCTCGGTTTAACATATTCTATGAATTTCGTTTAGGTCGCTAAGGCTAAATCTCGATCTATCGTAAATTCACTATTTACGCTTCCTCGTGTCGTGGCGGTTTTGCCGTAAAACTTCGATGGGCCATAACTCCTTCATTATAACTCGGATTTCAGTGTTCTTTATATGTATGGAAACCTTGAGACATATTATAAATAATCTTTTGACGAAAAGTCGTTTTCGACCCCTATTATCTCTAAATTGACTAGCCCGGATCTACGGGCGTTACATGTATAAACACATTTGTGATTATTATCTTGTTTCCATGAGTGGCTAGTTTCCTTATTTTGGTTAAATTTGGCTAAAACCTTTAAATATTTGTAGGTTTTAAAGGATTTATGCTTTATTGTCATTTAGCTTATGTTTATTATGCTTGTTTAATACTTTTATCATGAGCTTGGAATACTCTAGATTTTTTAAGTTGTCCTTTCAGATGTTTGAGGGTGTATAGTGTCAAAAAAAATGCAAGCTTGGCCCTTGATATTCATCCATGCAAGAGCTATGGAAGTTTAAATGATGATATAAGTTAGGGTTTCTGTTTTAGCTTCCTTTTCCATGAAAAGGCATAAAGTTTGTGACTTTATGACTTTAGACGTTTATTAGGTTTAGTTTTGAAGTTTAAACATTAAGTCTTAAGGTATTTGTAACACCGTAAATTTCAAAACAATTTTTCGCATTTTATACAAAACACAATTCATTCAATATTCATAAAAACATCATTGTTTGAAACTCAAATTAGTAGCATATAAAAATCCCAAGATCTCATAACATAAAAATCTTGTGTGTACTGATCAGGCAGGCGCCTTCCTGCGATCCTCACTAGTACCTGAAATAAATAACACCAAACACTGTAAGCACAAAGCTTAGTGAGTTCCTCAAAATACCACACATAGCACATATTAGCCACTCGAGGCTATAACTCTGTGGGTCCGTGGACCCTACTCTGAGAACCCTCTGGTTCTAACTCTGTGAACCTTCCGGTTCCAACTCTATAAACATGCACATCATAAATCACATAGAAATAATGCAATACAACACATAACATACATACATCATACAAATACTCTGTCACATAACTCTGATTACCTACTCAAGGTAAAGTATAGTGAGAAGACTCACCTTGCGTATCTCGGTAACTCGTAAATCCCTAAAATCCCTAGTGCTCGATCTCCCGAGCTATAGTCCTCCTATAACACAATACATCTCTAATTAACACTTTCCCAACTAAGGTTGACTAACCCTATCAAGTCAACACCGGTCAAATCTGGTCAATGGTCAACGGTCAACTCAACTCGCCGAGTCTGGCGTGGACTCGCCGAGTCTCTACGGGGACCCGATTCCTCTGAGTCCCTACCGACTCACTGAGTCACTCACCCGACTCGGTTACTCAACCCTAGTTCGAAATCACTGAACAACCCGCACCAAGTCGTCGAGTCTAGAAATGGACTCGGCGAGTGCATTCCATGCACAACCCCAAACGACCTTTTGAGGTCAGATCTGTTCCACTAACTCATAGATCCAGTCCTTCCAAGCTTATTTATCACGTAAAGTTCATGTCTTGGCGCTCATAACACACATAATGACTCATAAATGGTGTTTTGACCTCAAGCACAAAGATCCCAAACCAAAACCTCCATGGATTCATAAAAAGCTTGGACAAAGGGACACTCTGGAACTCCAAGGGTCCAGATCCAGAACCTAACTCGCTTAAGGGACCAAGGAAGCACTAGATCTAGCCACAAAAGGTCTCAATAAGCCCTAAATCAACATGAACATCACCTTAACAGAAAATGGTTCGAAAATAGTACCTCAAACGTGATGTTCTGGACCAGATCTTCAGGAAGCTGATCCTCTTGCTTCCTCTTGGCTATACCTTCCTTTCCCTTGCTAGATAACACCTCCAAGGTCAACAATGGCTCCTTCTCTCACTCCAAACTCTCAAGCTCACTAGGGTTTCGCTCTGGGGACTGGTGAGCACAAATGACGGCCATTAGGCCCTTTAAATAGGCCCCAAACCCGAGAAATTAGGGTTTCATTAAACAGCGCAGACTCGCCGAGTCCACCAATGCGACTCGTCGAGTCCGGTCATTAATCCGGGTGAGAAATTGCGTCTCTACTCGGCGAGTCTACGCACCAACTCGCCGAGTTCTTCCACAAAACTCAAAATAAAATGAATAAATATAATACCTGAAATTCCGGATGTTACAATTCTCCCCCACTTGAATCTGACTTAGCCCTCGAAGTCTCATTCCTGAAATAGCTCCGGATGATGCTCCCGCATCTCATGCTCTGGCTCCTAAGTCAACTCGGATCCCTTCCGATGTTGCCACTAAACCTGTACCAGAGGCACCTCCTTGTTCCTCAGAACCTTGATCTTCCGATCCACAATCGCAACTGGTCTCTCCGCGTAGTTCAGGCTCGCATCCACCTGAATGTCCTCTAACGGCACTACCGCCGACTCGTCGGCTATACACTTCCTCAACTGAGACACATGGAAGGTATTATGAATCCGCTCCAATTCCGCAGGTAGATCCAAGCGATACGCTACCCTGCCCACCCTCGCAATCACTCTGAACGGCCCAATATACCGGGACCCTAGCTTGCCCCTCTTCCTGAATCGGATCAGTCCTTTCCAAGGAGATACCTTCAGGAGAACATAATCACCGACCTGGAACTCGAGCTCGGATCGACGTCTATCCGCATAACTCTTATGGCGGCTCTGAGCGGTCAACAATCTCTACCTGACCCGTTGTATCTGCTCTGTCGTCTGAAGCACAATCTTTGTGCTACCCATAACACGCTGCCCAACCTTTCCCCAGCAAATGGGGGTCCGACACCTCCTCCCAAAGAACAGATCAAAGGGTGGCATACCAATGCTCGAATGATGGTTGTTGTTGTAGGAAAACTCTGCCAAGGGCAAATACGTGTCCCAAATCCCCCCCCCCCTCAAAGTCCAACACACATGCCCAGAGCATGTCCTCGAGCGTCTGAATCGTCCGCTCACTCTGCCCGTCAGTCTGGGGGTGATATGCGGTACTAAAATGCAGCCTAGTACCCAACTCCTCGTGAAACTTCTTCCAGAATCTGGAAGTGAAATGCACATCTTGGTCTGAAACAATCGAGATCGACACTCCATGCTGTGATACCACTTCCCTCACCTACATCTCTGCTAATTTCTCTGCGGAAGAACTCTCACTGATAGCAAGGAAGTGGGCGCTCTTTGTCAACCTGTCTACAATCACCCAAATTGCATCGACTCCCCTAGCAGTCCTTGGCAATTTGGTGATAAAATCCATGGTAATCTGTTCCCACTTCCATTCGGGAACCTCCAACGGCTGCAACTTACCATGCGGTCTCTGGTGCTCGGCCTTAACCCTACGGCAGGTTAAGCACCTCTCAAAGAAACCACGCAACATCCCTCTTCATACAGGGCCACCAATACTCTCTCCTCAGGTCCAAATACATCTTAGTGGCCCCAGGATGGATCGAGAATTTCGACCGATGAGCCTCTTCCATCAAAATGGTACGCGTCCCTCCCACAAACGGTACCCATATACGCCCCTGAAATGTCATAAGCCCTTGACCATCATTAAAGAACTCTGATACCAATCCTAAAACTCGCTCTCTCTTCTGGTTCTCCGATCTCACGGCCTTAGCCTGTGCTCCACGAATGGTGTCCAACACCGGAGCCATCACGGTCAATCGCAAACATACATCTCGCAATGGGGCGCTCTCCGCCCTGTGACTCAGGGCATCGGCTACCACATTAGCCTTGCCCGGATGATACAGGATCTCACAATCATAATCCTTGACCACATCCAACCACCTCCTCTGCCGCATATTTAGGTTAGGCTGATCCATCAAATACTTCAGGCTCTTATGGTCCATGTATATCGTACACCGAACCCCATATAGATAGTGACGCCAAATTTTGAGGGCGAACACCACTGCCCCCAACTCTAGATCATGGATGGGATACCTCGTCTCATGAGGCTTCAGCTGCCTCGATGCGTATGCTATCACATGCCCTCTCTGCATCAGCACCGCTCCCAACCCCAAGATCGACACATCACAGTATACCACAAAGTCCTCCATCCCCTCCGGGAGGGCTAACACCGGGGCTTCGCATAACCTTTGGCAAAGCATCTCAAAGGAGGCCTGCTGCTCGGGGCCCCATGAAAAAGCGACACCCTTCCGGGTCAACCTGGTGAGTGGCACTGCGATCTTAGAGAAATCCCTGATAAATCTCCGATAATAACCTGCCAACCCTAAGAAACTCCTGATCTCGGAGGGTGACCTCGGCACCTCCCAACTCATCACCGCCTCAACTTTGGCCGGGTCGACCAATATCCCTTTCTGGTTAACGAGATACCCTAGGAACTGGACCTCTCGCAACCAGAAATCACACTTGGAGAATTTGGCATAAAGCCTCTCCGATCTCAGAACTCCGAGGATCTCCCTCAAATGCTCCTCATGCTGCTCTCTAGATTTTGAATATACCAAAATGTCGTCGATGAATACAATCACCGACCAATCCAACATCGGCCTGCACACTCGGTTCATGAGATCCATGAACACTGCCGGGGCATTGGTGAGCCCGAAAGGCATCACCACAAACTCGTAATGCCCATAATGCGTCCAGAACGCTGTCTTCTGGATGTCCTCATCTCGCACCCTCACCTAATGATATCCAGGACCTCAAATCGATCTTGGAGAACCAAGATGCTCCCTGCAACTGATCGAACAAATCGTCGATCCTCGGCCACGGGTAACGGTTCTTGACCGTCAGCTTGTTCAACTCCCGGTAATCAATGCACATCCGGTGTGAACCATCCTTCTTCTTGACAAAAAGGATAGGCGCTCCCCACGGCGAGCCGCTCGGCCGAATAAATCCCTTTCCCAGCAGCTCCTGAAGCTGCAAGGATAACTCTTGCATCTCTGGAGGTGCAAGGCGATAAGGCACCTTGGCGATAGGTGCGTCCCCCGGAACCAAATCGATACTGAACTCCACTTGCCTCACGGGAGGCACACCCGGCAAATCCTCTCGAAATACATTCGGGAACTCACGCACTATCGGAACCTCCTCAAATGACCTCGGCCTCTCTGAATCAACCCGCATATCCATCACATACGCCACAAAGCCCTTACAGCCCTGCTGTAGACACTGCCTCACCCTAGCGGCCGAACAAAACGCTGACCCAGAATGTGTACCCTCACCGTACACCGTAAGAACTCCCCCACTAGGGTCTCGTATGGTCACCAGCTGCCGCTCACAGTCGATAACCGCACCGAATCTGCTCAACCAGTCCATGCCCACAATGACACAAACATCACCCATCGCAATAGGAACCAAATCAATCGGGAACTCAACACCGAAAATCTCGAATACGCATCCACGGATCACCTCCGTGGAATATATCACCCTCTCGTCAGCTATGGAAACTCTCAGAGGCCGACTCAACGCCTCACGACTAATATTGATATGCTGACTAAAAGCCAAAGATACAAAAGACCGACTCGCACCCGAGTCAAATAACACCAAGGCAGGTACATAATTCACAACAAAAGTACCTAAGAATAACATAATATAAGCATAATATCTCAACGTCAAAATAAATACACGAAAGAATACATACCAGCCACGACATTGGGTGCTGTGCGGACCTCCTCCGCGGTCAACTGAAAGGCTCTCCCTCGTGCCCTCGGCGCCTCGGCCTTCACTGGCCGACTCTCGGTAGCTCTGATGGCGGTAGGGGCAGATCCCTGAGGTGCTCCCTGAGCTGATCCCCGTAATTGTGGACACTCTGCCTTCCGGTGTCCGGTCTGGTTGCAGTGAAAACACACTGCAAACCCCTTGGGGAAGTCCTTGGCCATATGCCCCTCCTTGCCACACTTGTAGCAAGATCTAGCTCTACAAACTCCATCATGACCCTTGCCGCACTATCCACAAGTGCGGCCCTTCTGGCTCCCTGATTTGGGATCAGCGGGCTTGGCCCGCTTGGCTGCCGGCTGGGACTGTGTCGGTCGTTGATCCCTCCCTTGAGACTCCGCCTCCTCCCTAGCCTGAGTCTCTAGCCCGATCTCCCTCTTCCAGGTATTTGCCTGAAGCTCGGAAAATGTACGGTACGAGGAGTTCGCCACAAACTCCCGAATGTCTCTCCTCAAGATACTCAAATATCGGCTCATACGTGCCTGCTCAGTAGACACGTGCTCATGGCAGAACATCGCCCTCTCATGAAACATCCTAGTAATTACCGTAACAGACTCAGTACCCTGCTTGAGGGTCAGAAACTCTTGGGCCAAATGCTCCCTCTCCACCTGGGGAACGTACTCATCTCGGAACATGGCAGTAAACCTCTCCCAGGTCACTGCCGCAAGCTCAGCAGGCGTATAGTGCGCAGTCACAAACTTCCACCAGTCCTTCGCTCCCAAGCGAAGCTGGTTCAGCGCGAACCAGACTCTCAAATGCTCAGGAGATGAGCAAGTAAAAAAACACCCCTCTATGTCTGAAATCCATCTCATAGCCGCCACCGGGTTCTGGGTCCCGTCAAACTCCGTCGGTTTTATGTTGCTGAACTCTCGGAACAGCAACGCATCACCACCCTACGGCCTCGCAGCAGCAACAGCTGCGGTGGCTGCTACAACAGCAGCCTCAGAAAGAGCAGCATAACGCTCGTCGAAAGTCTCAATCAACGTGGTCTTAATAGACCCGAACATCTCTAGTATCTCTGCCCTGATGGCCGCAGCCACCTCCTCATGGATGATCCGGCGGATCTCCTCATCACTAGCCCCATTGCTCTCTGGCATAAGACGTGTCCTCACCATGATCTACCTCTGAAAAACAACATACGATATATTAGAAACTCTCTCGAGCATACTCGCACTCAATAACTCATCCCTCCTTGATCCTTGGCATCCCGAAGATTCTTACTTGGACTGTACACCACCTCGGTGCTTCCAGTAGTACAGACCCAATACTACTGTCCGCACCGTTTCAGTATACACCCCAAGTCCTCCTCTTCGGATCCTAAGTTCCAAGTACTCTATTATGCATAATCCACTTTCTAACAGATCTCTCATAAGCTCCTCGCTGCTACCTACTCACTCTCACGCATCTCATAGCAGCTCACCTCTCCCTAGGCTAAGGCATCATAAATCAGGCCACTCTAGTCCTAATAGGAGTACCTAGCCCACTCTAGCATGAGAATACATCATATAAATATCATAACATATAATATGAGGGTATCTTGGGAAATCACTGTTCGGGCGCGGACTGATCGTACACACGACTTTGCTCTGCGTTTTTCAAAAATCTTTACTCTTTTTGAAAATATTTCTCAAATCGTCAGTTTGAGTTCAAATACGCCCGAAGGTGTGCTCGAATCCCTCAAACCAAGGCTCTGATACCAACTTGTAACACCGTAAATTTCAAAACAATTTTTCGCATTTTATACAAAACACAATTCATTCAATATTCATAAAAACATCATTGTTTGAAACTCGAATTAGTAGCATATAAAAATCCCAAGATCTCATAACATAAAAATCCCGTGTGTGTACTGATCAGGTCAGCGCCTTCCCGCGATCCTCACTAGTACCTTAAATAAATAACACCAAACACTGTAAGCACAAAGCTTAGTGAGTTCCCTAAAATACCACACATAGCACATATTAGCCACTCGAGGCTATAACTCTGTGGGTCCGTAGACCCTACTCTGAGAACCCTCTGGTTCTAACTCTATGAACCTTCCGATTCCAACTCTATAAACATGCACAGCATAAATCACATAGAAATAATGCAGTACAACACATAACAAACATACAACATACAAATACTCTGTCACATAACTCTGATTACCTACTCAAGGTAAAGTATAGTGAGAAGACTCACCTTGCGTATCTCGGTAACTCGTAAATCCCTGAAATCCCTAGTGCTCGATCTCCCGAGCTATAGTCCTCCTATAACACAATACATCTCTAATTAACACTTTCCCAACTAAGGTTGACTAACCCTATCAAGTCAACACTGGTCAACTCTGGTCAATGGTTAACGGTCAACTCAACTCGCCGAGTCTGGCGTGGACTCGCCGAGTCTCTACGGGGACCCGATTCCTCTGAGTCCCTACCGACTCACCGAGTCACTCACCCGACTCGGTTACTCAACCCCTGGTTCGAAATCACTGAACAACCCGCACCAACTCGTCGAGTCTGGAAATGGACTCGGCGAGTGCATTTCATGCACAAACCCAAACGACCTTCTGAGGTCAGATCTGTTCCACTAACTCATAGATCTAGTCCTTCCAAGCTTATTTATCACGTAAAGTTCATGTCTTGGCACTCATAACACACCTAATGACTCATAAATGGTGTTTTGACCTCAAGCACAAAGATCCCAAACCAAAACCTCCATGGATTCATAAAAAGCTTGGACAAAGGGACACTCTGGACCTCCAAGGGTCCAGATCCAGAACCTAACTCGCTTAAGGGACCAAGGAAGCACTAGATCTAGCCACAAAAGGGCTCAATAAGCCCTAAATCAACATGAACATCACCTTAACAGAAAATGGTTCGAAAATAGTACCTCAAACGTGATGTTCTGGACCAGATCTTCAGGAAGCTGATCCTCTTGCTTCCTCTTGGCTATACCTTCCTTTCCCTTGCTAGATAACACCTCCAAGGTCAACAATGGCTCCTTCTCTCACTCCAAACTCTCAAGCTCACTAGGGTTTCGCTCTGGGGACTGGTGAGCACAAATGACGGCCATTAGGCCCTTTAAATAGGCCCCAAACCCGAGAAATTAGGGTTTCATTAAACAGCGCAGACTCGCCGAGTCCACCAATGCGACTCGTCGAGTCCGGTCATTAATCCGGGTGAGAAATCGCGTCTCTACTCGGCGAGTGTACGCACCAACTCGTCGAGTTCTTCCACAAAACTCAAAATAAAATGAATAAATATAATACCTGAAATTCCGGATGTTACAGTATTAAGATCTTATTAGTGAAATTGGACGTCTGAAGTGTACATCGGGCGTAACCCTAAGTACGCTAGGCATACTGGGTTGTTGCTCCATAATCCTTCCAAATAGAGGTTGTATGTTGGGCGTAAAAAGTAGTACACTAAACGTACTACCAGAAAACCCACTTAGGCTATTTTTGTGCCTTGGTTTGTTAAGGATTTTGGACCTTGTATTTTTGGGTCATGCTTGGAAAAGGCAAAATGGTCTTTTACCCTTGGTAGAATAAATATTGTTTGAAACATTAATTATGGGTTAAACCTTGATTCTAAATTATGGTTGTCTTTGGGTTCTGATTAGAGTGAGGAGCCATGATAGCAACAGGTCGAGTGTGTGATTCAATTATCTTTAGTTAGAGGTGATTCTTCTCACTATGTTTGTGGGTTGAAGGCACAAATGTCGGCCCACTATGTTGTTATGTAGAATGCTAATTAGTATGTGACTGTTATGTGTTTTTTATAATTTAGGTTGAAATAGACCCTATTGTTAGGCCCTAGGGTTGGGCCCCAAGGATATGACCATATTTGTGTATTGGGTTGGAAGACGCCCCAGGGCTATGCCCAGTTGTATGTTTGGCATGTGGTACTTTTGGGAAACTCACTAAGCCTTGTGCTTACAATTTATTTGTTTGGTTTCAGGTACTTCCGGTACAAAAAGGAAGGGCCCGACGTGATGACAAAACATCCTCTCCTCACGATTTTCCGCATTTTATGATCTCTTTTACTCTGATATTCTGTGATAGTTTGTATTTTAGATGATTTCGAGACATATGATGTTTGGATTGATGAATTTCAAAATGAATTTTTTTTACTTATAAATTTTGGGTCGTTACAGGTAGTGAAGTGCCTTTAAAAAGATCATGAAATATAATTTTAGCTCTACCGTGGCGTGATAGCTAGGATGTTGCAGCCTGGTGGTTGAAGTGATGATCTGGATGACAATTTGACGTAAGTCGAGGGCAACGTACTTTGCACCACGAAATGGTATTAGCGGGTACCGCAGCGTGGTGGCGAAAGTATGATGCTATTATGGATTGACACTACGATACTATTTGGGGAGATAGTGGAGTCACTTGAAGGCACCATGATGCGGTAAGGGGCTTGACGTGGTGCGGTTTTTAGAGCATATTAAAGACTTGTTGGGGCTCATTCTCGAACCAAAACACCCCAAACCTTTAGAAAGAGAAGCACTAGCGATTTTGAAGTAGGGAGAAGGTCAAGTGGCGATCTAGAGTGAAGATTTCAAGGTTTAGTCTCTATTATCTCCTAAGGTAACCTCTTCCTCTTAAACCAAGATTTTAGAGCTTTAATGGTGGTTTGCGGTCATGAGTTTGATATGAAAGATTACTCTTAGATAACATGTTATTGATGTCTAACTAAGTGTTTAGAAGCTTAATACAAGGTTTTATAAAGATTCCATAGTTGAACCCATGTGTTGATTATTGGGGTTTCCAACCCTAGTTCTAGGAAAATCATGAAATGGTATATTTGTGTTATAAACTTAATAGATTTAGTGTAGAGAAGCTAAATTTGAGTAGTTTAGCAAGTTTATTGACAAAATATTTTCAAGGCAAAGTTCTACCCAAAATATGAGTTTTTGGCTAGAATGGTTATCAAGCTCTTAATGGTTTAAGACATATTTGAAAGGGCCTAATATGGTAGGAGGAGTTGGAATTCTCCAAAGGAAGGTTTGAAGAATTTTGGGAGTAGGTTGATATTCTCTTCAAAAGAGGTGAGTTATAACTTCCATTAGAGTATGATTATGTGAGATAGATTTAATGTTAAAGTATGCATGTTTGAATATGTGATAGTAGATTATGTCCTTGTTAGAAAGTAATATGTATGGATGAAATGTTGTTATACTTATGATTTGCTCAAATGAGATTATATGTGTGAAATGTTAGTTTATATTAATATGTGGACATATATGTTATTAAGTAAGAGATAAGAATGAGAAAGAGGTGTTAGCTAAACTAAAGGATATGTGAGAGATCATTTGGATACGTGAAGGATCCAAAGAAAGATGATTGTCTAGATGTTGCATGAAAATGGTAGAGATGTCAGAGTCCGGTTAACTGTATATCAGTAAGAGTAATGATGTATGGTCACTCATGTGACTAGTTAGATATGCAAAGTAAGTGGGACAAAAATTTGTTCTATGTATATTATGTTATTTTATAACTCGCCAAACGTGTTGTCTGATATATGTTGTTTCCAAGTATTACATGTTTAGGTAGCAAGCCTTAGAGAGAGTAGACTTAAAAGCATCAACAACATGGACTGGATTTTTATTTTATGCTTGTATTCTTGTTGCTTTAATTATGGTTATGATAAGATTGGTATGCCCGTACTTGTTTTCTGGAAATACTTTTGAAGATTTTTGAAACTCAAGTTTTGTGGTTAATGTAAAATACTCTGATATTTTCCAAAAAAATATGTTAAAACGTTATGAAAAATGTGGGTCGTTACAAAAAAAACCTTATTCTGTTGCGGTTAATTCTTTTCATGCCTGGTGTTTTGCTCATTTCTTCTATCTTTCCTCGGACTTCAAATCCACCAAACATAGGATTTAAAAACTCAATCGGACCTCGGATGTTACACCCCAACTCATTTTCCTATATATTTGCAACCACATTCATTGTTAATAAACTTTCATCATTGTGTTATAACTTCAATATATGTCATGATTATATTTGCATATCTACTATATCATACACTCATATCCAAATCATTATATGCTTATGATTTCCATCAATCCTCCATAGTTCCCTCAAATGTGTTGTTTTTGGTTATTTATTCCAGTAAAATTGTTCTTTTCTATATAATCTGAAACTATGGTGATTATTAGCAAAATGTCAAATTCCATGAAAATGAACTTTTACTTCATTGATCTTTTGATTTTACCCTTCTATATCCAACCAAGCTCTTAGATATGGCATTCTCTTCAAAATGATTTTACTCTTAACCATAAGACACTCTTTCTGCCACCTCTCTGAGTCTCTTTTATGTATTTGAATGATTATTATATTTATGAGAATGTTGCAGTCCATAACTTAATTTGATATAAGAAAGTGGAATCTGAAGATTGATGAGGTAGAAGTTTATTTACATATAAATGAATGATAAAATAGTCAATTTGATAGGCTTAACAGACAAAAGAGATGATTTAGTATTAGAGACCAAAATTAAAATGAAACAGTAAAACCAAAATGAAAAACAATTTTTGGACCAAAACCATTGTTAGTGTTATAGACCAATATCAAAATGACACAGTAAAATAGGGACAAAAAATGGAAAACATTTTTTTGGACAAAAAACTAAAAATCAAATAAGTGTGTGACAAAACAAAAAAATGTAGCTTACTCAAGAAAGAAATATTAATATATTTATAAGATACCAAAATTAAGAAATGACTTACTATACTTGTACTTTTTGCAATTAGCTCGTGTTAATTTGCAATATGGAAATCAAACTGGGTCAAAAAGATTACGACAAACGCCTCAAATTAGAAATATATAACGTTTAGTTTCACGAATGTGGCAATATTTATTTTTATAGTTATTAACTATTACTTACCTATGTAAAATAGTAAATATCAGTTTCATTTAATTTGTTGTAATAAAAATGAATTTTAAAAACTTATCAATCATCAGATATAATTAGGTCTTACAAGGACAAAGGATAGGGTTCGCAACGATATGTTAAGACGCCAAAGTGCATCACATATATTTTCCAGTCAACTCCTAATTGAAACCCTCAATACTTTAACCTTAGAACTCTCATGTGAGAAACCAATGTCAGGTTAATCAATGATCATATACATTTGCATTAAACATTATGATACTTATATTAAAAACATTTCATTTTATTAGTTATTTGAAGTGAGATACCTAGGGCCCGATATATGAGCAATCTTGCGCATGGTGGTGTTGATGTGATAGATGGCATTCTCTGCAGTCTGCAAGGGTCAAAGGAGCAGGCCAAATACACCGTGGGCAGCATTGATGGTTAACCCCACGGCTCTGTCCCTTTTTGCATTTACTTAGTTTTTTTCAATAAGTTTTTTCGTGTATTAATTAACTACTTAGTGTATGATAAAAAGAAATTCAACAAATACAAGAAAATTATATTCGAAAGGATAGGCTAAAAGTGTCTCAAACTTGGTTTAAAAGGGGTTAAATATATAATTTTACTTTACCTTTTGTTAAATAATTAAATCTTGCTGCTTATAATAAGAAATCCGGTGTCTAATAATTGTTGGACTCCTAAATAGCCTGATAGAATAACTATTTTCACTTTTAGCTATGAAAAAACTTATTTTCCTATTGTTTGAGGTTTTTTACTTCAGTTTTTTCAATCAAACTTATTAGTTTACAAAAGTTAGAGGTATTATAAATTAATTAATTTATAACCAATTGTTAATAGTTAATTTAACAAACATTAATAAAATATTATCAATTTAAAATTATAGGTTTATAAATTAGTTGATGAAAAACCTCTCATACTCATTAGCTAGTGAGATATCTTAAGTTTTTTATTTTTTATTTTTTATTTTTTTATTGATGAGTTGGCATTAAGAACTTAAGATGTCACGAAAAAGTTTGCCAAAAAAGCTTTTTAATGTCGATGCTTTTTTTTTAATTAAAAATAAAAAAGAAGACGTTTTTCAAGTAAAGTTTTTTCACAAAAACTTGTGAATTTATAAGATTTTAGAGAAAGCTTTTCTAATTATTTTGGTGGATCTCATGGCTTTGAACCAATAACATGGTGTATATATATATATATATATATATATATATATATATATATATATATATATATATATATATATATATATATATATATATATATATATTGTGTGTGCATGTAAGATTGCTTTTGTACCAATCATTTTAGCTATTTTAAGAAAATAATTAATGTATATTACATGTTTATTTGTTCTAACTATCTATTGTGTGCATGTAATATTGTTTCTGTACCAATCATTTTAGTTATTTTAAGAAAAAATAATTAATGCATATTACATATTGAAAATATAATAAGTATTAATTAAATCTTCAACATTTAATATGCATTAATTATTTTCTTAAAATAACTAAAATGATTGGTTCAAAATTAATTTCACATTCATACAATAGATAGTAAAAACATTTGAACCTAACTATCTCACACACACACACACACTCTCTCTCTCTCTCTCTATATATATATATATATATATATATATATATATATATATATATATATATATATATATAGGGTGAGGTTCAATAGAAAACCATAATTAACCAAGGAACCAATCTTTTTTTCAACTTTTAGAACTTATTTTTTATCAAAAAAAAACTAAAAATACAGAAATTCATAATTTTTTATCCTTTTTCCAATGATATAAAATTCGAATTTTTTTTACGTCAAATTCACAATGTAAATCTTCGAAAATTCACGACGTGAATCCGGATTCACACGGTGAATCCGAAAAATATTTTTCACATTCACAATGTTAATATATGAATTTAGATATTTTTAGATTTTTTTTTCGATAAAGAATAAGCTCTAAAAATTGAAAAAAAGATTTAGTTCTTTGAAAAACCCATAATTATGCTTCTCTATTGAACTTTTTCATATATATATATATATATATATATATATATATATATATATATATATATATATATATATATATATATATATATATATATATATATATATATACTAGCCGTTTACCCGCGCAAAGCGATGGGTGCGGATCAACAAAATGACATAAAAAATTTGTTAAACAAAATGACGAATAGATAGAGATTTCTTATACCTAGGCTAGGATTAAACGTAAGACATTTTTGGGTTTATTCGATTTTAATAGAAAGAAAAACAAAGGAGGAGGTAGCGAGCATGAGAGAGAACCAAGGTTTTGCGGTTAATGGCAAGACATTCATGATAGACGAATGCTAGATCAATGCGCCTCTTCCAGTTTATATGAAATGTTTTATAACGTGTACATCATATTAGACCGATTTAAATGGATATGAAGAACACTTGGTCAAACTTTGACCAATTCAAAATCTTATCATCATCTTATTTGACTTTTTCATTATTATTGATAGATTCAGTATTTAGCGATTTAATTGGATATAAGGAACACTTGGTCAAAGTTTGACCCATTCAAAATCTTATCATCATCATCATATTTGACTTTTTCATAAATGTTGACCAGATAAGATTTAGTATTTACCGATTCAATTGGATATGAGGAATACTTGGTCAAACTTTGACTCATTCAAAATCTTATCATCATCATCTTATTTGACTTTTTCATAAATGTTGACCGGATAAGATTTAGTATTTATCAATTCAATTGGATATGAGGAACACTTTGTCAAACTTTGACCCATTCAAAATCTTATCATCATCATCTTATTTTGACTTTTTCATATTTAACTCATTCAATTTGAAGATAAGCTTAGAAGACCTATTCAAAATGTGTCTTTGACCGGATAAGATTTATTATTCTCCGATGCATAAAATTATTGTATATGATGCTTAAAAGCTTGTACCTTTTAAAATTTAGCAAAATCTTGTAAATGCTTATTAAGGTATATATATATATATATATATATATATATATATATATATATATATATATATATATATATATATATATATATATATATATTATTGAACTCTTTTTATATTGAAAGATTGCATATTCAAAATACGTATTTTAAAATAAATCAATTTTGGATAAAAGCATATGATCCTAAGAAACCAAAAATGAATTTTGTCGTGGGATGCAGTGAACCCTTGACTTATTAGTCCTCTGTTGCTTTCCATTCTCTAAATTGTCCCACCCAAATCATGATAACTCAACATTCAATGATATTGTTCATGCCTTTAATGCATAATGGCTGCACCCCCACATCAACACTCAACTTTCACATTGTACCACCGGCAACTTCAAAATCAAAAACTACTTTATATCAATCAGTAAATGAACCTCCTCCCAAAGCCTTTTTTTTCTTTCTAACTCATGCCATAGCACGTGGGTCTAGGTTTTTTTTTCCTAATCTTTTTATATTAAATGTTCAATTCTTAGAACAATATCACAGAGAAAGAGAAACGATTCGTAGACAACAAATTTTAATAATACACAACTGTCATCGTAAAATTGTGTAATATTTTGTATCTTTTAATTAAAAAAATCATTGTAAAATTGTGTAATATTTTGTATCTTTTAATTAAAAAGATAAAATCGTTGGAACCGCCTCTTTCAATGGAAAATAAGACTTTATGTTCGATATCGTAAACAATCTCATTTGTTTAAATTGATTCTCATTAAGCCGGAACAAAAACCCACCAAAAATATAGAATGTTCATCCGTGAAGATATATTAAGATCTTTCGAGACCACTAGTTTTATACTCATGATATTAAGCATATCGAAGACTTAGCATAAGTGTTTATAAATAAATGAGAAAATGACAAACCAAACAAAAAGAGACTATCGTTTAAAAAAAAACATAAAAAAATTTCAGCCCTAATTTTGTTGCTTTGACCTCTAATTTTTGTTTATTCCTAATTTAAAGTTAGTAATTGTAAACTCATTTAATCTCCATGGTTTCCTTAAATCACATTACCATTTAGTAACAAAATGTTTGTAGTTCAGTTGTATCACGTGTAACAGAAAATGTGTCACAGACATTGGTTGAAGGTTTATGTCTTGATGGAAACATAAGAAATAATTAAGGAATAGAATAGAGAGTGTGTTTGTCGTGCTAAAAAAAAACATGACCGGTTACTCATTTAATATAAGTAAAATTCCGTCAATTATAACTTTTGAAAATTTAGCAGTACGTGTCAAATTTATATTGATTCACTTTTTGTAAAGGGTTCGCTGTAAAGAGTGCATTTTGAAATCAATAAGAATTCTCTGTTTATGAAACCCTAAACAGTCTATGTTTTACTCATATAAAATGCATGAAAAAAAAAGGACAAAGTAATTAAAGAGGATCCAAAAGTTTTCACATTTGAAAAAGTAGATACAAAGTGAATAAAAACCACAAATGTTGAGTTCATACCTTTTCTAAGAAACAGCAAACTAGATGGCAATTGATTGTAATCTTTTAGTGTAGTAATAGCTACAGTTACAGGCTATAAAGAAGTGGTCCAATATTTCATTTTCCTTGATTACACAGGCTTTTGCTTTCAAGTTTTTTCCTTTTCATGGGAGTTCTTCCTTGTGAATAGGAGAGACCTAATTTTTTTACCTTCTTTGGAGAACCCCTATCCTCTCACTAGACTTGCCATCTTTTTCAGATTGTCTGCCCATTTTCTCTCATTTCTCTTTCTCACCCTTTTCACTCTGCCATATCTCTCTGCAAAAACAATTCAACCCAAGTTACTACAACTAACTCTGAACATTTTTCCAGTTAACCCTACCAACAAAAAACCCATGGGTAATCGATGTAACAGTTGACATTAGCTGATGACAAGTTATATCACAAAGAATTTAACATATATATATATTCTTTTGTGTCAACCTTTTAAACATCATATATATTTCACTTGTAATTATAATCTAGGCAATATATGGACACTACAAAGCTGCAATCTTTAGGGACACTTCTCAAACGTTTGGAAAGACATTGAAGGTGGTCAACATGAATGCTAAGTTAGAAAAAGGGTAAACTAAAAGCAGAAGGATGTAGTAAATACAATGATAAAAGTGTCTTTAGAAAAGCACATGCATGGTTGCCTGAGAATGCACACACACTGGCATGAGTTCTGAATGGAAACAATCAATCCACATAAAAACACGACTGACATCCTCACATGGTTTAGCTAAAACCCTTTCTTGTTCTTTTACCCCTCATGTGAATGAGATATATAGTAAGAAAGTTTTTTTTTTTTTTTTTTTTCCTTTTTGTTTTGTTTTAACTATTTCATTGGTTAATTAAAACTTCTTTATAGTGTCAATAAGAATTGAAATCAGTGTCGTTCGACTTCATCATCATCAGCATCATCAAGCATGGAAGAAGTTCCAAGGCATATTATTATTAATTGAACTAGTATTTGTCATCATCTTGAACACATTATTCAAGGAACTGCATTAATCCAAAATCATCATTGAAATACGAGTAAAATAAAACCAGCACCATGTAATTAAATAAAAAAAATTTGCAGTGATTTTATACAACCTGGGTTCACCCTCAGATCTAAGCTGCAAACCAAACAGTGACTTCATCATTTTCCAACCAGACTGCTTGTTTCCTAAAGAAATTATACATTTTGGGTATGATATGAGTGAAATGTGAAAATAAAGTGAAAAAGTTGCACGCACGAATGGTGGATGATGCAAGCAAATTCACTGAGGCAATCTATCAAACACCTTCAGCTCATGATGAGTGCATGCGAATAAAGTACCTTGTGATTATGACATTGACATCATTAGAATACGCTGATACATTATAGGATATTATCGTATCTGGTGTTTGTAAAAATGTTGGAAATATTCGAGTTCACTGTATGGGATATGACTACGTCAGATAGTGTTATATAAATATTAATACTCTACAATAATTTCAACAAGCGCCCATGGCCTAATGGATAAGGCGTCTGACTTCTAATCAGGCGATTGTGGGTTCGAGTCCCACTGGGCGTGTGATAATTTTTTGATGCTGGTCGTTTATTTTTTATATGAATCCCTGAAAATTATTTATAGTATTTTGCGCTCCCCCGAAATTTATTTATAGAATATTGGTTCGAGGAGGCGAGGACAAGGTTTGGATAAGAAGCCATCTCGTTGACAAACAATGGGTCAAACCCCCTCCTCGTTTCTGGATTTTCCATTGAGCTTAGCAATCGATCTGAAATAAAATAAACATTATTTACAAAATAATACAGAAAATTTAAAAAAATAAAAAGATTCAACAAATATAGTTGCTTGAAACCCAAAGATAATAATAATAATAATAATAATAATAATAATAATAATAATGATAATTCAAACATTTGAATTTTGTTATGTTAGTTAAAATATTATACGAACCAAAACAAAAGAAGGTAAAAGCATGTTTCAATACCTTAAAACAATTATAATACAGCGACAAAAACGATAACTAAATCTTTATGTAATACTGTATTATTTTTAATCATTTTTTACTCATTTTATCTTTTCATACCTCAATTATAGAATTAGGCTCGAGGTGCTATCATATTTTACTTTTTTTTGTCACATCTTAATATAACATCACTTTTTAAAACTCACCAAATAATCATATTTCAATTTCATCTTACTATTTTTTTAAATAAAATTATTATAATTTAAAAAAACTATAATTTAATAAATAAATACAACCAATTAAATATGGTTACTAAACATAAAAGTAATAAAAATCACTATTCTTTTTAAATAAAATTATTATAATTTAATAAATAAATACAACTATTAAATAGATGGTTACTAAAAATAAAAGTATTAAAAATCATAATATTTCATTACTTCGAAAAAAAAATAAAGTAAATAACTAAAAAAACCAAGATTAAAAAAATTTATTAAAATAAACTACGCGATCAAGTCTTGCCAATGTATTTGTTTTTTAAACTCCTCATTCGTCATTAAGACCATTTAAAGGTCGTCTCCTAAAAGATGATCAATATTTTACATTAAAAATTTCATATCATTATAATCATACTCCATTCAAAAAAATGAGCATAGACATTACAGGGAAATCTATTTGGTAGTTACTCACCTCAATATAATCAAAGCTACTCCTTTATTATCAAAGTATGTATGTTTATAAAACACCCATTCTCTTCAAGAATGATAGGGTGACTAAGTGTCACCTAATAGCATCAAGAAGTATGTCAAAACTATATTATATGATCCATTAATACCAAATATGAAATTGTATTGTTTAATCATCTTATGTCATAACTTAAGTGTGGGCTAAAACATGGACTAATTTGGAGGTCAGGTGCAAAAGTTATGATCATTACAAGTTTTACAGTCAGGTTGTAACGTTCTCATATTCAACCCAAATTTTTTATTTTTATTTATTAAAATATATCACAGTGTGATTACATTGTGCAGAAATATGTAACGAATGGGCGTGTGTACAGTCGGACCTTACCCTTCACATGAGTACCTGAAAAACATTTATAAACAACTGGGTAAACATTAGGCTTAGTGAGTTACCCAAAATATCATATACTACAATACATATACATGTATACAAATAATGGCTCACCATCTGCCAATAAAGTGTATATCTTGGATTACGCGGGCATGTAGGCTCCTGGTCTCTTTAATCGTTCCATCATCATCCCCTAACTAAATCTACATGGGTCTATAGGTTCTCGGCCTCTTTAACCATTCCACCATCAACCCCTATCTAAGTCTAATATCACAAAAATTACACATATAGAGATTGCACTTTAGATTCTACTAATAAATGTACATTTCTACTTTCTGCCCTACCAGTTAGCACATAAGCACTTAGAGATTTTACTACCAACTCTACTGTACTCGTTCCCTATCCTAACATACGTGGATATATATTGTACTACATGGTATAGTGAGATAACTCACATGGACAATTACTTTGACGATTGACAGATATCCTGTAACATCCCATTTTTCACAACCAAAATTTTTTATTTTTATTAAGGTAAAAGTTTACAATTATAAATCCATTTTAAGAAAACAATTTATTCCAAATTACATTTATCGAAAATCAGAGTAATATAAATAATGTGGAATCCTTAATGTTGCTAATTCATGTGTACAGTCTCACATTCGCCTTCCCACGATCACCGATAGAACCTGAAACATAAACAACTAAGTAGCACAAATCTTAGTGAGTTTCCCCCCAAAATACCCCATACAACAAACATACCAGCATGCATAATGGGCCCTCAGTCATCGGATTGGAATACCCAGAATCAATCAGTTATCGGACTGGAATGTCAACATGCAACAGGTCCAATCAGTCATCGGACTAGAATATCCAGGGTTTGATGGCTTGCCGCCTCAACCCAATCGCTCTTCCCGAGCCTGCGTGCCTACGACTTATAGTCAGGCCACACCAGGTATCTTGGCCTACAGCACAAAACAAGACCGCCTCAACCCCAACCACCACCATGCAGACAATATCAATCATACAGTTCACTACCGCATACTAGCTCTTTCACAGCACACTGCTCCACTACCAACTATCCTCCATGGATGCGTAGCCATATGTGAGATAGCCACCCGAACAGATGATCCTACTCTAGAGCCATAACCAAACAAGGAATGGGAAAGAAAGCCTAGATCAAGAGTCCTGAGGCTATCCTACGTGAGTACATACAGCCCCTAGGGCACTCCATTAGACGATAACCAGTCTATTGGTACTTTAACATGCATAACACTAATGCTGCATTCTATCATACAAGGGTATATACATAAATCTAGCAGATCACTACAGTACAACAACATCCTATGCATGAGGATACATGATCGAAAACCGAAGGAATGCATAATCATATGTATCTAGAGGTGAAATAGCCACCCAGATAGGTGATCCAAATCTAGAGCTACAACCAAACAAGGACATGCAAGAAAACCTAGATCAAGAGTGCTCAAGCTATCCTACATGACTACATACAGTACCTAGAGTATCCTTCTAATAAATGATAACCAAAACTAGTGGGTCGACATTGGTGCCTTCGACCCATGGGTACAGTGAGGAAAACTCACCTTAATCGAAGAACCCGAAAACACTACAACATTCTCCCTTTCTGCACTGTTTGCTCCTGAGATCTCTCTAACACCAAAACATGGAAGAATCTTAATCAACAACTCAAATCCTTCAAGTTTGACCGAAAGTCAAACTGGTAAAAAAATCAACGGTCAAGGAAAGTCATCAGTCAGCAGCCCCCGCATGACGTGACTATCTATGGCTCACGTCGTGAGCCACTACAAGACAAAATAGTCGGGTCTCATAATCCTCACGATGCGACAGGAATATCCTCACGTCATGAGATCAGTTTGAATGCCACTTTGATCCAAAAACTTCTTAATCCGTTAAGCCACTAATCCATCTTTTCTAGGAGGCTTTCTAACACTCCAAGGATCATAAAAATCGATGCTTTAAGGTATTGTATGTCCAATACAAGACTTGAGCTCAAACAAGGTCATTTATGAAGAAAATGAGATCAAATCTCGAGCATGAACTGAAACATCATCCAAACTTCAGATCCATAACATATAATCACTAAAGGACCCTAAGGACCCATAAATTTGTTGAATTTATGGAGTCCTAACACTCTAACTCTTATATCTAAGGATAGACATACATAAAACCTTAGATCTAGAAACAAGGAAACAAAAATCTTGGATCTTGGTTACTCAAAATGGTGTAGAGGGATTGCTAGAGGTTGCAAATGGAACTCCCAAGCTGAATCTATGCTTCAATGGTGATCTCTTCTTCTTAAAACCTCCAAAACTCCACCAAAAGATCAAGAATCACAATATGAGGCTAAGGTTCGGATTTTTCTATGCTTAGGGATGAAGGAGGATGTTTAGGAACCCTAAAATGAAGTTATGAGGTTTAAATACGAAGGAAACCCTAAAAGATCATGGGCTTGGGCTGTAGCGCATCTCACGTCATGGGCTCATCATAATTCATCATTTTCATTTAATTACTCCTCAAATCGTGACCCTTCTATGGTCATGTTGTGATCCTTGGTTTTACCTAAAAACCATGCCTTTAACTCCTTGAAGCCTTAAATCGATTCGATCTAGAAACCGGGTGTTACAATTCTCCACCACTTAAATTAGATTTCATCCTCGAAATCACTTATCGCTTCCATTTTAGAAGAAATACCTTTGAGGTCCCTTCAAAACTGACTCTTCCAACAGAGTCTAAGATCATTTGAATGCCAACACATGCATTCTTGACATTCAAGATTCCAAAGTCGGGCGCATAAGCTAATTCGAGCAGAGACGCTAGTGGTCTAAAGCACAACTACTGCAATTGATCAATTACCTCTCGACACCTATGCATACCTTAAAAGAAAGAAGCAACCCAACGATAAACAACTCCACATAACCTTGTTAATCCTCAAGCGAAGGATCCACTTGTCAGTCCAAGACCTCCAGGTCCCGAAATCATGGACAACCTTCAGGAAAACTAAACCACCCCATTAACACTCTTGCTACCCAAGATGTCCAACATAACCTAACAAAGGCCCCCGACCTTGCATCGCCCATCAACATCTGAATTAGGAACTTCATCTCACACTATATATGTCACCCTCACATACTGACGCATCAGTGAGAAATCCTTATAAAACCCTGTAGACAAGGCCAAACCATCCTTTCTATCAATTATGCTGACTAAAATGTGCAGATTTGATTGGTCCTAGATCTTCTCGACCATACGTCGTCCCTCTAAATAATGAATCCAGGAACTCTCGGCCATCTGCCCTAAAGTAACCCCACATAAAAATGCACCAGCACAAGGAAACCAAATGATCATATACAAAAATAGACCATGCTCCTACTTGGCTCTAACTGCCACGTTCAGATATCCATTGACCATGCTCGGGCTTACCCTCAATCCTCTATGCACTAACAACACTTTGTATTAACTTGTTCCACTAACCAACCACATCCCTCGGACTTACCCCTAATCCACTAACCGAAAACGGCACTCGGGGTTACCCCTGATCTACTAACCAACAATTATACTCCCAGCCTAACACAATGCACATCTACCCCAACAAGACTTAGCTAACCCTACCATGCCTGTGGATCATGACTAAAACTTCCAAGCCCCAATTAAACAAGAACGGGCAAGGAAGCCCTCCCCACAACCCTCAACTTGGGCTCCTAACACCTAGAGCCTAAAATGCGAGGATGCCCTACAGATTTCTATCACCACTAAATTTAAGACAATTCTAAGGGAAAATCCAACAAATGACGATGATCTTGATGCGGAATTAGGATATTAAGCAATTATGTGGAAGTCTTGAACTCCGATAAATCTTGCTGAGAATTGAACCTTGACATAAGGTCTTCCCGTTGTGAGGTTACACTCTCCCCCACTTGAAATATGCTAGAATCTAACAACTTCATACTCCTTTGATACCCAAACCAACTTGAACTCTACTACTTAATCCCAACCACTAATATCCGAATACAAAGGAGAATCTGAACCCACACAACATCCATAATTTCCAACACACGTGCAACCGAGGACAATGATAATTAATCCTTTCATAATAAGAAATCAATTTAAAACATAGCTAATAATATAAGTACATTTAACCGGTCATCCAAGTTTACAACCGAACTTCAAAATATAAATAGAAATTACAGATGAATACCAACACCGCAACAATCAACTAAATAGAAGGAATGATAACTCAAACTTTAGTCTTCGGGGATCTAGCCGTCCCACAACAACCATCGCGAAGCTGCCAAGCTTGAAGTGTAGGGTCCAACACTTCACCGAACACGAGAAAGGGACAACGTGCTCTGATGTGGCCTTTCTGGCCACAATGGAAGCAAATTCGCATACTCTGCCTGCAGTCTCTACTAAAATGATCCTCCTCGCCACACCTGCGGTACACAAAAGGTCAACACCTCCTGTCATGAAACTTCCCACACTTTCCACACTCGGATCTCCTCCTCTCAGCTGATCCTGAACCCAGGTTGATGGACTTGAACTGCTTGGCCGCCAGCTGATATTGTCCCGAAGCTGTTCCTTCCTCCTTCTGCTGAATCTTTAAATCAATCTCCCTCCTACTGGCACTTGACTGCATCTCGGTCAATGTATGGTACTTTTGAGTTGATACAAACTCTTGAATCTCCGTCTTGAGCATACTCAAGTATCACGACTTTCACACCTGCTCTAAAGCGACATACTCTAGGTAGAAAAGGGCTCTCTCCATAAATATATTGGTAATCTCTATCACTGAATCCTTCGTCTGTTTGAGTGACATGTACTCCTATGCCAGTCGCTCTCGCTCCACAATAGAAACATACTAGTGCGGAACATATCCAAAAATTGCTCCCAAGTCACTGCAGCTCGCTCTGCCTGTGAAAAGCCATGGGTCACAAACTCCTACCAATCCTTCACACCCTAACAAAGAAGATTAAGTGCACACTTCACCTTCTGGTTCTCGGGACACAAGCATGTGAATAAACATCCCTCCACATCAGAAATCCACCTCAAAGTGATGACCGTGTCTCTGTCGCCTCTAAACTATGGAGGCTTCATATCACTGAACTCTCGATACTGCATTGCCCCGCCCCTCTGAGATCCTGCAATGGAAACGACTATTGTGGTTACGGTAGCAGCTACCTGCATAGCACCGGTCAAAACTCCTCGATCAACACTGACTGACCCAAACAACTCCAAAATCGCCTCCCTGAACGCCTAGGCCACTTCGGCAGTAATGATCCTACATATCTCCTCTTCACTCAGACCCACTCTCCTAATGCCACCATCACCTGATCCTTAACCTCTAATAGTCGCCATACTGAAAATATACCATAGAAAGAGTAGAAATCAAAACACATTGCTCAACACACCAGACCACACTCTTATTACTTCCGTAGTAGCCTTGAGGTTCCTCCTGAATCTCATACGGATCCTATGCTTTTAGCAGTACATGACCATACTACCTTCCATACCTATCCGTAGCCAACTCAGAATTCATCCTAAGGTCCTAAGTCACTGTACTAGACCACTCCTAAGTGTGCCAAGACCAACATGATCCCACGAGCTATAACTAACTTCCTAGGTACTCCTCTTAGGATTATTCTCACTCCCGTACTACTTGTTACTTTGTGACTGCTTGTTGTACACAATACGAGGTCAGATAGATTGTCGAATAATCGACTCTACCCTAAGTCCACAACCAAACAAGGAACAATAGGTAAGGATAAGTCGATCATTCTAGGGCTATTATCCCGACCATATACACCTAATCAGCATATACGTGGCAATCACACAATCAAGTAACATATAGCAAGCAATTCTCTATATCATAAGGCATCACCGGAATCAGACACTTCTATCCAATGGTCCCTATAAGAACCCTAAATTTTCCACTAGCATGCTTTTTCTAACAATCCACATATCAGAAAAATCAAAACCCACTAAATATAACAAATATGAGTATTTTGGGAGCCATTCTCCTGTTCATGGTCTGTCTGACTGTACACACCACATCTTACTATAAAACCAAAGTTAATTTATGGCCCACGTTCCCAATCCCAAGCCAATAATCAAACAAGAAAATGATAAGAGACCGAGCCCATGCCTCTAACCCAACCCTTTTATTATAAACTCTTTTAAAAAAACGTTTTGTGAAATTCCCGGATCCTAGTTTGCGTCTGGATTCACAATATGTTCCCCCAATTCGCTCAAACCAGGGCTTTGATACCAATTTGTAACGTCCCATTTTCACAACCAAAAATTTCCATTTTGATTAAGGTAAAGCAGAGTAATATAAATAACACAGATTCCTCAATGCTGCTAATGCAAGTGTACAGTCATATATTCGCCTTCCTACGATCACTGATAGAACCTGAAACATAAACAGTTAGGTAAGCACAAAGCTTTGTGAGTTTCACCTAAAATACCCCATACAAAAAACATACTAGCATTCATAACAAGCCTTCTATCATCCTATTGGAATACCCAGGCCCAATCAGTCATCGAAATGGAATGCTAACATGCAACAGGTCCAATTAGTCATTGGAATATCTAGGGATTTTTGGCTTGCCGCCTCATTCCAACCACTCATCTCGAACCTCTGCGCCTACAACATACAACGGACCTACCCCAAGTGTCTTGGCCTACAACACATAGCATGACTCCCTCAACCTCAACCACCACCATATGTCGACATATAACAAACAAGTATCAAGTAGGCCCATAATACATGCAATATCAATCGTACAGTTCACTACCGCTTACTAGCTCTCTCACAGCACACTGCTTCGCTACCGACTATCCTCCATGGAATGCGTAACCATAGGTTAGATAGCCCCCGAACAGATGATCTTACTCTAGAACCACAACAACACCCTATGCACGAGGATACATGACCGACAATAGAAGGAACGTATAACTATATGTATCTAGAGGTGAGATAGCCACCTAGATAGGTGATCCTACTCTAGAACCACAACCAAACAAGGTCAAGAGTGCTAAAGCTATCGTACATGAATACATACAGTCCCTAGAGCATCCTTCTAGTAAATGATAACCAAAACTAGTGGGCCAGCATTGGTGCCTTCGACCCACGGGTACGGTGAGGAAAACCTACCTTAATCTAAGAACCCGAAAACACTGCTATGCGCTCACTTTCTACATTTCTTGCTCTTATGAGCCCTCTAACACCAATAAAATGGAATAATCTTAATTAACAACTCAAATCCTTCAAGTTTGACCCAAAGTTAAACTGATCAAAAAGTCAACAGTCAACAAAAGTCAACAGTCAGCATCCCCTCATGACGTGACCATCTATGGCTCACGTCATGAGCGACTATAGGACAAAATATACGGGTCTATTAATCCTCGCAACGTGAAAAATGTATCCTCACGTCGTAAGATCACTTTGAATGGCACTTTGATCCAAAAACTTCTTAATCCATTAAGCAACTAATCCATTTTTTCTAGGAGGCTTCTTAACATTCCAAGGACCATAAAAATCGATTCTTTAAGGTCTTGTATGTCCATTAAAAGACTTGATCTCAAACTATGGAATTTATAAAGAAAAGGAGATCAAATCTCAAGCATGAACTCAAACATCATCCAAACTTTAGATCCATAACATATAATCACTAAGTGACCCTAAGGACCCATAAATTAGCTAAGTTTATGGAGTCCTAACACTCTAACTCTTAAAACCAAGGATAAACATGCATAAAACCTTAGATCTAGCAACAAGGAAACAAAAATCTTGGATCTTGGTTACTCACAATGGTCCATGTGTATTGCTAGAGATTGCAAATGGAACTCCCAAGCTGAATCTATGCTTCAATGGTGATCTCTTCTTCTTCAAGCCTCCAAAACTCCACCAAAAGCTCAAGAATCACAAGATGATGCTAGGGTTAGGGTTTTTCTATGCTTAGGGATGAAGTATGCTATTTAGGAACCCTAAAATGAAGTTTATGGGGTTTAAATACGAAGGAAAACCTAAAAGATCATGGGCTTGTGCTGGAATGCATATAACATTGTGAGCTCCTATTGCTCATGTTATGAGATCAACATAATTCAACATTTTCATTTAATTGATCCTCACATCGTGGCCCCTCTGTGGTCACATCGTGAGCCTTGGTTTTACCCAAAAATCATGCCTTTGATTCTTTGAAACACTAAATTGATCCGGTCTGGAAATGTAACATCCTAAAATTTAAGATAATGTTCTTAAATTAATTAAGATATTTAAATAAAGAAGGATTTATATAATTAAATCATTTAAATGATAATCATATCATTAGTCGATATGAAGCTTGCAAAGTTAAAGGTTGAGATGTTAACATTTCAAGGTTAAGGGACCCAAAGTGTCAATTTGGAAAAGTTTGTTTGACCAAGGGTTGACTCACCAAGGTTAAATGGATGAGGAATGTTAAGGATGAGATGGTCAAGGACTCACTATGACAAACTTTTAAGCAAATGTGAAAATGAATGGAGAAATGATAAATTTGGAAAATGATGTAAACTAGAAGGACTAAATATAACAAATCGGAAAATAAGAATGCTTCCTCTTCATTTCAGACAAATAAGATCGATGGGAGGATAAGAGAGGAGGTTGGATGGCAATTCAAGCTCAATAGAAATGCTAGGGTCGATCTCAATCCTTCTTGGTTCATTTGGTGCAAGTTGTGAAGAAATCAAGTGGTTCAAGGTGTAATTTCTTCTCCTTTAACCTAGAAATTCAAATTTATGATGTGGGTTTAACCCCAATGTCGAATTTGGTCTCAAATGATTATTAGGGTTTGGTTTTCTAACCTCTCTTGAGTTTTATTGATGATCCCAGTCTCAATCCATTCATCCCAATTGATGGATTTGAGGATTTGGGTGCAAACCCTCATGAACCCTAGAAATTTAAATTGGGGATTTCATGTTTATATGTTATATTGGATTGGATTCAATTACCTAGATGATGTTTAGAAGAAATAAATCCAATTGGAATGCTCAATACATCTATGATGGGAGAATGTGGCATAAACATGGAATTTAGATAGTTTTGGGGAAATTATGATGAAACAATGGAATCCTTTGAATATGAGCATTTGATGAGTATATGATACTCATAATCATGATTTGATACTAACAAAATTATTTAAATGCAAAAAATTGGAGACTTGAATGATATCTAGTTGAATTTATGGAGTATTTGGCCATAAGGGCATTTTGGGAAATCTAGTGATAACTACATGGTGACTAACATCTAAGAGGTGAATAACATTCATGGATATGAATTGACACTTCAGAGATGGAATTGGAACATAAAAATGAAGGATATATTGATCTATCAGTGGTTCTAGTGATTGTTTTAGCCTAAAGGGAAATTTGGGAAACATGGAATGGAATTGAGGATTCCATGGTTAGTTTAAGTACTTGCAATGAGATTAACGGTGGTTTATGTACTTGACAACACCCAATGATTTATTAAATGATTTCAGAATAAGTCATATTGGTTAAAGAGTGTTCTTGATCAACTTTATCTCTTAACCCTTTCATTTGATTGTATGTAAGCATTATGAACTTAGCATGTTGATTGAGGACTTAATGAATTAAGTTGAATGTTTTGACATGATATAACATCCTCTAGTAGTGCTTAAAGACCTTTATAGGTGTTCCAAATGGTTACCTAAAAGACCAAAACCATCTAAGAAAGTTTAAGACTCAAAAAGTGAGTTTTTGGGGGTGTTAGGGCTGCTACGGGACGCGACTTGCGTGGTCAGGCACATGGCCGCGCACAGACAACAGAGTGCCCGACTAGACCAAAAACCCGAACTTTAGTATTTTCGTCATAACTTTTGCATACGGACTCGGATTTCCACGCGGTTTTCGCCTACATTCATATTTTTGAATGAGGAATAGTATGAAGCAATAAAAAATAGTAATGGAACATTTGAGGGGTATTTTGGTCATTTTAATGACTTGTGTCTATATGTTATATAGGTGGTATTTGAGAGTGTTGCTCTAAGAAAAGGAAGTAGAAAAGGACTAGCTTGCCTTCTTGTGATTGAGGTGAGTACGTGTTGGCATGTTCCCACTTTGGTGTACATGGAAAAAATGATTTTATGATAATGAAACACTATTGTTGATATATGAAATGTTTTTAAATGAAAGCATCAAATATTTTTGGAAAGGATAATTTGAAACAATTCCATGAAGGAAAGAATGTTTTTGAAAGTAAAGAATGTTTTCGAATATCGAATGTTTTGAAAAGTTGTTTAAAATGTTTTGAAATGTGTATTTTAATAATAATATATGAAATGAGTGAATCATGGAAAGTTATGATAAGAAATGGAAAGTAATGAAAAGGAATGGAAAGTAATGAAAAGAATTAGAAAGTAATGAGATGAAAACTGCCTGAGCCATGATACCTCGTAAGAGGCACTAGAGGAATCTATCGGGGTGGCGCCTACCCTTCACGAGATAGATGTAATCATGGAAATGATGCCTTGGTGGAATTATTTGTTCTTTCCACCTTGATCTAGACTTAGGAATGGTTCCTTTATTAGACGTAGACCCTAAGTATAAAAATGACAACGGTTTAATAGCGGAATTAGCCTTTAATGATAAAAGAAAATGAAATATGGAAATATGGCTTCTGAAATGAAATGAAATGATAAGATATGAAATGATATTCATGTCATGGATGAAATGAGCTTTCCTTGAAAAATGCTTGAAAATGTTTTATGGTCTAAAACTATGTTTTGCAAAGATTAAATGTTTTTGGTAAAAATGTGATAAATATTTGGGGTCACAAACCCACGTAGCTCATGAGACATTATTGTCTTACGTATCTCTTTTAATGCCATGTATCTCAGGTTACCTTTAAGGGGTGAGGATGATAGATGGAAGTTAGAAGTCAAGTTATAGAGAATGGAGTGGAACTTAATAAGTTCCTTATTATTTTGTATTGATGTAATTCGTATTTTCTTGCTATGGTTGTATGATGGTTAATGGTAACACCCAAGGTTTTAATTGTAATTATTTTTTGTGGGATCGGTTTTTTTAATGTGGATTAATACCCCAAATGTTTTTATAACCATAGTATTTAAAAAAGTGTTGAAAAATTTAGGTGTTACAGTTAGGTATCAGATCCATAGTTTAAGCGAATTAGGATGGGATCATTCCACTCCTAGGCTTAGACTTTGGTTATGGAAAGTGTGAATGGGTCATAGGATTGCTATGCCTTAAGTTAGGTAGAATCTTATGCAACAAGTGATAGAAAGGAATTGACATGCTAGATGATATGAATCTTTAGATAAGTTAGATCAATTGTAGAATTCTACATTGAGTGCTTCTAAGGTGAGCAATGGAACTAAGACTAGTGTCTGGACAGTCTTAACCAATGGATCAAAACCTCATAAGTGGTGAAGTCAATGTCGGTTATGTATGATGTGGGTAAATAGTATAAGGCACATACTATTATAAACTCATGATACATGTTCGAACTAAGTGGAACCATGAAAGGGTTTTATGAAATGTAGTAATTATTTGGGTGAGTTAGGTTCTTAATTAACGCGTACCTAGTATTAAATAAGAGTCATCAATGAATTTAATACATGTAAATAGATAATGGAAATTTTTAACAGCTTTGAATTTTCTGTCAAACTCAAACAGCTAGTATGAAAATGAGAAATTACTTGGGATACATTTGATTTTGGTTGAAATTGAGTTTATACCCTTTTGTATCATTGGTAATGTGTTAGAAATGCCAAGGAATGAATTGAATTGAGCTGTTTAAATTGTTAACAAACATTTAGCTCAAAAGGGACATTGTTAACTTTTGGAAAAAGTCTAAGATAGGAGAAGAACTGGAACTCCAATGTTATCATTAAGAAAATTAGTTGGAGTTGGTAATTGGGGACGAGCTTATGTTACAACAAAAGAGTGATAACTTCAAGTTACAAGTAAGATGATTGATAAAGGAATGGAACGGAATCATAAATTCCGTCCTTAGATGAAAGATGATGATTTGATGTAAGGTGAGCCAATGGCTAAGTTGGCGAAAGGGTGATATAATGACGAAAGCGAGATGGTGTAAGAAAGCGTGACCAAGACAGCTTGGGAAGGAGCATGATACTGAAATATTTTGGGATCCTAAGGAGTTTGAAACTAGATGACAACAGTATCAGGTGCCAAGTGTGATGGAAGACGTGGAAGAAATGTGTCCTTGCATAAACAAGACACTAGTAAAGGAAAGGAAAGGTGCATTAAACTAATGCACTAGAGTGATAACTGAAGTCACCACAAGGGAAAAAAAAGGATAATGTGAAATATATGAAGGTATTTCTTGAGCTTGAAAGAAGACAAACACCATAAAGACCTCCTTGGATTGTAAAGATAACAGAAACTAAAAGTGATGATGATAAGTCCATGAGAGTAGAGTACATTATTGTTGGGTCATATGGGTTGTGTCATTGTGGATTTATTGTTTATTCCATTTTTGTATACTGAGTTGGGCCTGTCCACCCGTTTATTTATTATTAGGGTTTTACTATTTAAAGTGCATGCATGCACCGTATCTTGGAATCGTCAATCTTGTAAACCCTACACAACCTTTACAGTAGCAGATCTTCATCGAGCTCTTCTAAGGCCGTGATTATTAATCATTCGACACAACTTGATCTTCTTTCTGTGCTTTGATTCTTTACCTGTTTGAATCTATTCGATCATTCATGTTTTATAATTAAAAAGTTGTATCAGAGCGGGTTCTTATAGATCTTAGCGATTATTAAAAGAATCGATCATGTTTATGGAGATATTTTATGAAGAATCTCACCTTGTTCTTCAAGTTTTGTAAGTTTTCTGAAAAGAAAAGGTCTAATACCTCTTTTTGTTGCAAAATCTTGTTCAGATATGTTATCTTCTACACATTATTTCATCTGATTTGTTCTTGAATCGAGTTCTGGAAGGGAATTAGAAGAAAATTTTCATGTTTATTCGAATGTTTGTGTTCAGATCTACTTTATCTCTCAAAAAATCGTCCCATATCTGTTTTCTCTCTCTAGAAACCATCTCAGATCCGTTTTCTCTCTTTAGAATTCTTATCAGGTCTAGTTTCTCTCTCTTCAAGTTTTCTTTGTTGTTGAAGATTAAATGGAGGATTATAAGGTGTTAAAAGACATTAAAAGACTAGGATTAAAAGTTACAGATCCAAAGTTTCGTCTTAAAGAAGGATATTTGTTTAGGGATGTTCCTGAGCAATCAATGTTGAAGAATGCCATTGAGATGTATAATCTCTATTTTGATGAGAAAATTGATCATTTCAAACAGATTTCTTGTCGCGGATTTAAAAGTAATCGTTTAGATGAAGATAAAGATTTGTTAAAGCAATTTTCCGTTATCAAAGAATATTTATGTCTGAAGAAAATACAACAGAAGTTAGAGAAAGAAAGAAAACATAACATCCTAAAAATCAGGTATGCTTTATGAAACCCTAATCTTTGGGCGGTTGTCTATTTTGGTCCTTGTCAAGGAAAAGAATGGAAGACGGGTACGTGGGGCGTACTAGGGTGTACGCTCAGCATACTCGTGCGCGTGTTTGATCGCGGAGGATTTCCTGGTATGCAAGGCATACCAATGTGTACGCGGGGCATACCCAGACCAGAAATGAAACCCTAATCCCTTGTAAGCCACCTATTTAAAGACCATTATGGCCTCTTTTCTGGCCACCATTCCCAGAGACTTAACCTCCCAAACCCTAAATATCGTTCTTGCTGCAAGAGTTTGCCTTGGAGATCTTGTTGGTGTATTCTTGGACATTTGAGGTGAAGAGAAAGCTTTGGAAGAGAAGAAGTTAAAGCTCAAGCTTTTGGATCCAAGATTAGCAGTGGGAAAAGCTTCAATTGGAGGTAAAAAGCTTCAAGATTTCCTTCTTTTCTGTTTTTGCTTTGTATGGGGATGTTTTAGGGTTTTGTCCCCCAAGTTGATAACTTTATGTGTTGATAAGCTCCTAGGACCCGAGATCTTTCCCATGTTAGCTTTTTTTGGGTTGCTAGGTCATAAAAACCCAGTCCTGGTCATTAAGAGCTGACCATGCTTGAGTTATGGGCTCCTAAAGGTTGGAAATGGAATGATTTGGGTGTTGGTGACTTCTACAACCATACAAAGGCTTAAAGTCACCTACTTTATGGATTAAGTGGCTTTAGAATAGTCAGATTTGGAAGTTGAACGTGTGTCTTAACCATTTAATACCCAAAATCAAAAGAAGTATGAGACTGGGACTTACGTGGGGCGTAATCTCAGTACGCGCAGCATAGGGGGTCGTGTTCCCCGATTCTGTGAAGTTGTCGGGTGCGCTCAGCGTACAGATTTGGTACGCGCCGCGTAACCCGAAGGGTTGACTTTTGCTGACTTTTACGTTTTAGCCAATGTTTAGACCTTTGAGCCATGGGAGGGGTAAAATGGTATTTTACCCTTCTGAGAGAACCTAGAGGAAGATTAGCCTAGCCTTTGAGAGTCTTATTAATTAGAGTAATTATTCTATGTGGTTAGGCGGAGGCTAGACCAGTATTTCCGAGTTCGAGATTTACCAAGTTACCCGATGTGGGTCTTCTCACTATACATTACCTAGAGTGGTAATTAGAGGTATGTGATAGAGTATCTTGTATGTTATTTATGTGATGTGATGCACTGCATTACTTCTATGTGATTTATTCAGTGTGTGTTCCAGAGTTTACAGAGTTTGGATCGGAAGGTCCACAGAGTTAGAACCAAAGGGTTCACAAAGTTAGGACCAGAGGGTCCACAGAGTTAGGACCAGAGGGTCCATAGAGTTATAGCCTTGAGTGGCTAATATATGTTGTATATGGTATTTTGGGGAACTCGCTAAGCATTTATGCTTACTGTGTTATGTGTTATGTGTTTCAGGTACCAGTGAGGATCACGGGAAGGCACCGGCATGATCAGTACACACTTCTGGAGTCTCTATGTATTGTGATCTTGGGATTTGTTTTATTTGGATAATATGTGAAACATTGATTCGAGAATTTATTATGAATGAAATTAAGTTTTTAAAATGAAAAATTGTTTCGAAAATTTACGTCATTACAAGTTGGTATCAGAGCCTTGGTTTGAGGGATTCGAATGCACCTTCGGGCGTATCTGAACTCAAACTGAGGATTTGAGAAAATTTTTCACAATTAAAATAATTTTTCTAAAAAGAGTAAAAGGTTTTGAAACGAGCAAAGAAAAGCAGTGTGTAAGATCAGCCAGTGCCCGAACGGTGATTTCCCAAAATACCCTTACATTATGTGTTATGAGATATGATATGATATGTTATGCATGCTAGAGTAGGCTAGGTATTCATATTAGGACCAGAGTGGCCTGATTTGTGATGCCCTAGCCTAAGAGATTACCACTACTATGAGATGCTTGAGAGTGAGTAGGTAGCAGCGAGGAGCTTACGTGAGGTCTACTGGAGAGTAGCATATGCATAGCGATATTAGAGTACTTGTGATCTGGGATCCTACAAGGAGGACTTGGGGTCAATACTGATGCGGTGTGGAAGGTAGTATAGGGCCCGTACTACTGGAGACATCGAATCAGTGTGCAGTCCAAGTAAGAATCCTTAGGGTACTAGGGAGAAAGTAGGGTTGAGTTATCGAGTGCGACTGTGCGAGTACACTCGAACGAGTCTCTGATATTTTTATGTTGTATTTCAAAGACATCATGGATGGGACACGCCACAGACCAGAGACCAACAGAGTGAGTGATGAGGAGCTATGTCAGATGATCCACGATGAGGTGGCTGCGGCTATCCGCGCAGAGATACCAGAGATGTTTGGGTCTATCAAGACCATCCTGAGTGAGACGTTTGACGAGAGATACGCAGCAGTTACTGAGGCTGCAGCTACTGCAGCTGTTGCTGCTACTAGACCTCAGGGTGGCGATTCGTTGCTGTTCTGGGAGTTCAACAACACGAAGCCACCAGAGTTTGATGGGACGCAGGACCCGATTGCTGCAATGAGATGGATTCCTGACATCGAGGGATATTTCTATACGTGTTCATGACCAGAGCATCTGAGGGTACAGTTCGCGCTGAACCAGCTTTGGTTGGGAGCGAAGGACTGGTGGAAGTTTGTGACAGTGCACTTCACTTCTGAGGAGCTTTCCGCGGTGACCTTGGAGAGGTTCACCACTATGTTTCGTGATGAGTACGTTCCCCCGGTGGAGAGGGAACGGTTGGCCCAGGAGTTCTTGACCCTCAAGCAGGGTACCGAGTCTGATATTGTGATCACCAGGATGTTTCACGAGAGGGCGATGTTCTGCCCTGAGCATGTGTCTTCTGAGCAGGCACGTATGAGTCGATATCTGGGCATTCTGAGGAGAGATATACGCGAGTTCGTGGCGAACTCGTCGTACTGGACATTTGCCGAGCTCCAGGCCAATGCTCGGAAGAGGGAGATTGAGCTTGAGACTCAGGCCAGGGAGGAGGCAGAGTCTCAGGGGAGGGATCGGCGACCGACAGAATCCCAGCCGGCAACCAAGCGGGCAAAGCCCACCGATTCAAGGTCAGAGAACCATAAGGGCCGCACTTATGGTAAGTGTAGCAAGAGTCATGAGGGGATATGTCGAGCAGGTTCTTGCTACAAGTGTGGCAAGGAGGGGCACATGGCCAAGGATTGCCCCAAGGGATTTGCAGTCTGCTTCCACTGCAACCAGACCGGACACTAGAAGCCCGAGGGTCCGCAGCTACTGGTCTCGGCATAGGGAGCATGGCAGGGATCTGCCCTTGCTGCCGTACAAGCTATTGAGGGACGACCAGTAAAGGCCGAGGCATCGAAGGCTCGCGGGAGAGCCTTCCATTTGACAACGGAGGAGGTCCGCGCAGCGCCCGACGTTGTGGCTGATATGTATTCTTTCATTTATTTATTTCTGAGTTTGAGATACTATGCTTATATAACGGTATGCATAGGTACTATTCTTATGAGTTCTGTACCTGCTTTGGTGTTATTTGACTTGGGTGCAAGTCGATCTTTCATGTCTTTAGCATTTAGTCAGCACATCAGTACCTGTCGAGAGGCGTTGAGTCGATCTCTTCAAGTTTCGATAGCTGAGGAGCAAGCGGTATATGCCACTAAGGTGATTCAAGGATGTGTACTCGAGATACTCAGTGTTGAGTTCCCGATAGATCTAGTCTTAATTGCGATGGTGGATGTCTGTGTCATCGTGGGCATGGACTGGTTGAGCACATTCGGAGCCGTCATCGACTGCGAGTGACAGTTGGTGACCATACGAGACCCTAGTGAGGGAGTGCTTATGGTGTACAACGAGGGTACCCATTCTGGTTCAGCGTTTTGTTCGGCTGCTAGAGCGAGGCAGAGTCTACAGCAGGGCTGTAGTGGGTTTGTGGCCTATGTAATGGACACACGAGTGGCCGCAGAGAGGACGAGTTCGGTTGGTGATGTACCGATAGTGCAAGAGTTCCCGAACGTTTTTCCCGAGGATTTGTCGGGTGTGCCTCCCGAGAGGCAGGTGGAGTTTCGTATCGATTTAGTTCCGGGAGCGACGCTTGTTGCCAAGGCACCTTATCGCCTTGCACCGCCAGAGATGCAGGAGTTATCCTCGCAGCTTCAGGAGCTGCTGGGAAAGGGGTTTATTCGGTCGAGTAGCTCGCCGTGGGGAGCGCCGATCCTTTTTATCAAGAAAAAGGATGGTTCACACCGGATGTGCATTGATTACCGGGAGTTGAACAAGTTGACGGTCAAGAATCGTTACCCCTTACCGAGGATCGATGAGCGTCTTGGTTCTCCAAGATTGATTTGAGGTCTGGATATCATCAACTGAGAGTGCGTGATGAGGATATCCAGAAGATGGCGTTCAGGACTCGTTATGGGCACTACGTGTTCGTGGTGATGCCTTTTGGGCTCACCAATGCACCGGCAGCGTTAATGGATCTCATGAACAGGGTGTGCGGGTCGATGTTGGATCGATCGGTGATCGTGTTCATCGACGATATATTAGTGTATTCGAGGTTCAGATAGCAGCATGAGGAGCATTTGAGGGAGATTCTCGGAGTTTTGAGATCGGAGAGGCTTTGCGCCAAATTCTCCAAGTGCGATTTCTGGTTGCGAGAGGTCCATTTATTGGGGCATCTCGTCAACCAGAATGGGATATTGGTCGATCCGTCCAAGATTGAGGCTGTGATGAGTTGGGAGGTGCCAAGATCTCCCACCGAGATCAAGAGTTTTCTGGGGTTGGCCGGCTATTATCGGAGATTTATCAAGGATTTCTCCAAGATTGTCGTTCCTCTCACCAGGTTAACCCGGAAGGGCGTGGCTTTTAGTTGGGGTACTGAGCAGCAGGCCTCATTCGAGACACTTTGCCAGAGATTATGCGAAGCCCCGGTGTTAGCCCTTCCGGAGGGGATGGAGGATTTTGTGGTGTATTGTGACGCATCGATATCGGGATTGGGTGTGGTGTTTATGTAGAGAGGGCATATGATAGCATACGCATCAAGGCAGCTAAAGCCTCATGAGACGAGGTATCCCACCCATTATCTGGAGTTGGGGGCAGTGGTGTTCGCCCTCATGATATGGGGTCACTATTTGTATGGGGTTCGGTGTACCATATACACGGACCACAAGAGCTTGAAGTATTTGATGGATCAGCCCAACCTGAATATGTGCCAGAGGAGATGGTTGGATGTGGTAAAGGATTATGATTATGAGATCCTGTACCAACCGGACAAAGATAACGTTGTAGCCGATGCCTTGAGCCGAAGGGCATAGAGTGCCCCGATACGAGACGTTTGTATGAGGTTGACGGTGATGACTCCAGAGTTGGACACCATTCGGGAGGCCCAGGCAGAGGCCGTGAGACCGGAGAACCGTAAGAGAGAGCAGGTGATCGGGCAGGTATCTAAGTTAGTTACCGATAGCCAAGGGCTTATGAACTTTCAGGGTCGGATTTGGGTGCCATTTACGGGCGGGGCACGTACCATTCTGATGGAGGAGGCGCACAAGTCAAGGTTCTCGATCCACCCAGGGGCCACTAGGATGTATTTGGACCCGAAGAGAGACTATTGGTGGCCCTGTATGAAGAGGGATGTTGCGTGGTTCGTTGAGAGGTGCTTGACATGTCGCAGGGTCAAGGCCGATCACCAACGTCTGCATGGCAAGTTGCAGCCACTTGAGGTTCCCCAGTGGAAGTGGGAAAAAATTTCTATGGATTTTATCACCAAATTGCCGAGGACCGCGAGGGGTGTCGATGCAATTTAGGTGATTGTCGACTGGCTGACGAAGAGCGCTCACTTCCTTGCTATTAGTGAGAGCTCTTCTACAGAGAGACTGGCAGAGTTGTATGTGAGGGAGGTGGTATCGCATCATGGAGTACCGATCTCGATTGTGTCAGATCAAGATGTACATTTCACTTCTAGGTTCTGGAAGAAGTTCCATGATGAGTTGGGCACGAGGCTGCATTTCAGTACCACATACCACCCACAGACGGACGAGCAAAGTGAGCAGATGATTCAGACGCTTGAGGACATGCTTCGAGCATGTGTGTTGGACTTTGGAGGAATTTAGGACATGTATTTGCCGTTGGCTGAGTTTTCCTATAACAACAGCCACCATTCGAGCATTGGCATTCCTCCCTTCGAGTTGTTGTATGGGAGGAGGTGTCAGACTCCCATCTGCTGGGGAGAGGTAGGTTATCGAGTGATGGGCGGCACTGAGATAGTGCTTCAGATGACAGAGCAGATACAACAGGTCAGACAGACGCTATTAACAACTCAGAGTCACCAGAAGAGTTATGCGGCTAGGCAACGGTCTGAGCTCGAGTTCCTGGTAGGAGACTTCGTACTCCTAAAGGTATCTCCTTGGAAGGGAGTGATTCGATTCCGGATAGGCACAAGCTGAGGCCCAGGTACATTGGTCCTTTCAGGGTGACCGCTAGGTAGGTAGGGTAGCGTACCGTTTGGAGCTACCTGCGGAGTTAAGCCAGATACATGATACCTTCCATGTGTCTCTGTTGAGGAAGCGTATTGCCGACGAGACGACAGTGGTACCACTAGAGGACATTCATGTGGATGCGAGCCTGAATTATGTTGAGAGGCCAATCGCAATTGTGGATCGAAAGATCATGGTTCTGAGGAACAAGGAGGTGCCCCTGATTCAGGTCCAATGGAAGCCTCGGAGAGGGTCCGAGCTGACTTGGGAGCAAGAGTCGGAGATGCGGGAGCAGCATCCGGAGCTGTTTGCAGCATGAGACTTCGAGGACGAAGTCTGGATCTAGTGGGGGAGAATTGTAATATCCCAAAAATCAGGTATGCTTTATGAAACCCTAATCTTTGGGCGGTTGTCTATTTTGGTCCTTGTCAAGGAAAAGAATGGAAGACGGGTACGCGGGGTGTAGTGGGGTGTACGCTCAACGTACTCGTGCGTGTGTTTGATCGCGGAGGATTGCCTGGTACGAGGGGCGTACCCGGCCCAGAAATGAAACCCTAATCCCTTGTAAGCCACCTATTTAAAGACCATTATGGCCTCTTTTCTGGCCACCATTCCCAGAGACTTAACCTCCCAAACCCTAAATCTCGTTCTTGTTGCAAGAGTGTGCCTTGGAGAGCTTGTTGGTGTATTCTTGGACATTTGAGGTGAAGAGAAAGCTTTGGAAGAGAAGGAGTTAGAGCTCAAGCTTTTGGATCCGAGATTAGCAGTGGGAAAAGCTTCATTTGGAGGTAAAAAGCTTCAAGCTTTCCTTCTTTTCTGTTTTTGCTTTGTATGAGGATGTTTTAGGGTTTTGTCCCCCAAGTTGATAACTTTATGTGTTGATAAGCTCCTAGGACCCGAGGTCTGTCCCATGTTAGCTTATTTTGGGTTGCTAGGTCATAAAAACCCAGTCTTGGTCATTAAGAGCTGACCATGCTTGAGTTATGGGCTCCTAAAGGTTGGAAATGGAATGATTTGGGTGTTGGTGACTTCTACAGCCATGCAAAGGCTTAAAATCACCGACTTTATGGATTAAGTGTCTTTAGAATAGTCAGATCTGGAAGTTGAACGTGTGTCTTAACTGTTTAAGACCCAAAATCAAAAGGAGTATGAGATTGGGACTTACACGGGGCGTAATCCTAGTACGCGCAGTGTAGGGGTCTCATTCCCTGATTCTGTGAAGTTGTCCGGTACGCTCAGCATACAAATTTGGTACGCGCCGCGTAACCTGGAGGGTTGACTTTTTTTGACTTTTATGGTTTAACCAATGTTTGGAACTTTGAGCAATGGGAGGGGTAAAATGGTCTTTTACTCTTCTGAGAGAACCTAGAGGAAGATTAGCCTAGCCTTTGAGAGTCGTATTGGTTAGAGTAATTATTCTATGTGGTTAGGCGGAGGCTAGACCAGTATTTCCGAGTTCGAGATTTACGAAGTTACCCGAGGTGAGTCTTCTCACTATACTTTGCCTAGAGTGGTAATTAGAGTTATGTGATAGATTATCTTGTATGTTATTTATGTGATGTGATGCACTGCATTACTTCTATGTGATTTATTCAGTGTGTGCTCCAGAGTTTACAGAGTTAGGACCGGAAGATCCACAGAGTTAGGACCAGAGGGTTCATAGAGTTAGGACCAGAGGGTCCATAGAGTTATATCCTTGAGTGGATAATATGTGTTTTATATGGTATTTTGGGGAGCTCACTAAGCATTTATGTTTACCGTGTTATGTGTTATGTGTTTTATGTACCAGTGATGATCGCGGGAAGGCGCCGGCATGATCAGTACGCACTTCTGGAGTCTTTATGTATTGGGATCTTGGGATTTGTTTTAGTTGGATAATATGTGAAACATTGATTTGAGAATTTCTTATGAATGAAATTATGTTTTTAAAATGAAAATTTGTTTTGAAAATTTACGTCGTTACAGAAAAGAAAAAGAAGATGTTATTGGTGTTCTTAGAGAAGTTCATGATGTTCTTCAAGTTTCTAAAGAAAAAGTGACTCTAGATGTTCTTGTTGAGGGGGAGTCAAGTGTTTCATGTTTTCCAGAAGCTTCACAATCCAAATCTAGTAGTTCTGAAGACGAATCTAAATGCAAAAATTCAGAATCGTGAAAGTGAAGGATTTTTGTTCTATTGGAACAACAACAGATGATTTTTTGTGTTTTGATGATGTTTTTAAAGGAATGGTTTCTTATAGAAAGCCAATTATTCAAGATGTTCATATTTACCAAACTCCTAAGGATTGTGTTCAAAAGACTTCTAATGTTCAGATTCAAAAAGATGAGGAGGTTGTTCAGATCCGAAATTCATTTCTGAAGCCTAGAAATCAGAAAAGAAAGAAGAAGAACAACAACAAGAGTAAAATGAAGTAGGTTTGGATGCCCAAGGTACAAGTATCTAATGCATGTGAAAAGATTCAAAAGCTGAAGTCAAGAATGTTCAAAGGAAGTTCCAAAAGATTTTGACAAAATGAAGCTAGGGAAAATATGAAAGGAAGGCCGGTGCATGGCTTTTCAACTCAAAGAGTGAACAAATGTTGATTTCCACAAAGTTTGTTTCTATCTTGCTGATAAGCATCTCTACTCCACTTCTTACCTACAATACATCTTGGAGTTTATGGATAAATGCAAAGCGAATCGTAAAGGGGATATGAAGTGTTTCTACGATATGATCCTTTGGTATATCTAGGTTCGCAAGGCCTTGCTGAGCATCATTCCGAAACTTTTTGAAGTTCAGAAGAGAACTCCACAGTCTGATGTCTCAATTAACGCGAAGGGGGAGATGGTTGGGTCATATGGGTTGCATCATTGTGGATTTATTTTTAGTCCATTTTTGTATACCGGGTTGGGCCTGTCCACCCGTTTATTTATTATTAGGGTTTTACTATTTAAAGTGCATGCATGCACCGTATCTTGGAATCGTCAATCTTGCAAACCCTACGTAGCCTTTACAGTAGCGGTTCTTCATCGAGCTCTTCTAAGGCTGTGATTATTAATCATTCGACACAACTTGATCTTCTTTCTGTGTTTTGATTCTTTACCTGTTTGAATCTATTCGATCATTAAAGTTTTATAATTAACACTTACCCAATGGTACTAGACTATTGTGATGAACAAGTTAACAGTAGGAACTTTGTAAGCCCTTCTTACAAGTTCTATTAATTGTGATAAATGGTTAAGATTACACAGGGAATGCGATGAGTGTGACAGAAGAAATAAGATTCCAATATGTAATAGGTTGATGATGAAGAAGCAGTATCTAGAAGGTGTTATGTTATCAATAAAGTAGGAAGACGATTTTACATGTTGGAATATAGAAGAATGCAAGATGAACATCAAGGATTTTATAGTACTAAAAATGTGTGAACAAGAATAAAAACTTAAAGTTTGTTGAAAAGGGCAATCAAGAAGATGATAATTACTAAAGGAAATTTTCAAAATTTCCATGAATGATTCAATGAGATGAGCTACTACTGTGAGAGAATAATAGGGTGATTTGGACCTTAAAAGAAATGCCTTCATTTCTTTTAAGGGGTAGATGGTAAGAAGGATACGGAAATGTGATGATTCTATGTTACAAGAGCTCACAACACTATAAAGACTAAGTAAGAACAACACATGGTGCTTGGAAATACAGGTGAAATGAATAATTCATGGTTACAAGATTTAGAGCTTCCAACTTATAAAACTTGATGGACCGGACCGAGCATCCTCAAGTACAGCTTAGTACTAGGTTTGGGCATTGCTTTTAATCTGAATTCGAAAACCAGACAAAGGAAGGTAAAATTTATGATAATGAGATCTTCTGTTATAAGTTCATAGAGAAGATAGGGCTTTGAATCAGAGCATTATGGGTCACATGAATGTGACTAAAGGATGCAAAAAAAAAAAGCTGATATAGAATTTAGCTATGTATTCATAACAAAGTGACAAGCAATAGAAAGAAGTAAATTATGATGATACTATATAGTTAAAATAACAAAGTGGTAAATGGAAGTGTCGAGTATTCGAGGTTAATGAGGAGTAAATATGAGGCAACAAGTTTTTATGAAGAAATAAACGAAGCCACTTGCTACATGATGAGGATCATCTTGTGTTTTATCCTTAAAGGAAATATCAATGGGACCCAACAAGATTTTTAAAAGCCAATTTGAATCAACTATATTTGCTTTAAAGCTTCTTGTCATGGTATGTTGGGATTACAAGCCTAAGAAATGTGCTAACTCATGATGAGATCTTTGTTTGAAATGTAAGTTTAAGTGAATGAAGAAGGATAGGGACAATGTATGGGAAATATATACAGACTTGGATAGTATAGTATATGTTGGTATAAAGCTAGTACACAATGAATGATATATGTGATTAGATTATCTTAATGAATTGTATAAATTGACTTGCAGACCTGATTGAGTGTAAAGTGTCATTCTTATGACTTTAAAGTAAGGCCTTTGGGAAGAAAGGTAGAGGTATTAGTAGGAGCTAAATTGATAAATCATATTACACGAAAGGGTATACCTTGGCAATATAGAATACATAGGTAAGGAAATGGGCAAATGGTGACTGGTGAGTTGGGGGACCCAATAAGGATTTATACATTCCTTAAACTTGGTTGCAATATGATCAGATTGTATGTCTTAAAATAATTGAAATCATTGTTAGAGTAGTTTGCTAAAAGTTCAAAAATGAGACAAAAGGGTAAAAATATCCAAGATAGTTGATAACCCCTAATTATTTATTATTGATCATTAGCCGGACTAAAATTGTGAAAAATGACCAAAGTAATGAGACCATCAAGGAAATAAAAAAGTGATGGGATGAAATCCTAATGAGATGGATCACAAAATAATTCTGAGGACGGAATCCTTTTAAGGGATAGATATTTGTAATGTCCTAAAATTTAAGATAAGGTTCTTAAATTAATTAAGATATTTAAATAAAGAATGATTTAAATAATTAAATCATTTAAATGATAATCATATCATTAGTCAACATGAAGCTTGCAAAGTTAAAGGTTGAGATGTTAATATTTCAAGGTTAAGGGATGCAAAGTGTCAATTTAGAAAGGTATGTTTGACCAAGGGTTGACTCACCAAGATTAAATGGATGAGTAATGTTAAGGATGGGATGGTCAAGGACTCATTATGTCAACCTTTTAAGCAAATATGAAAATGAATGGAGAAATGGTAAATTTGGGAAAAAATGTAAACTAGATGGACCAAATATGCAAATCTGAAAATAAGGATGCTTCCTCTTCATTTCAGCCAAATAAGATCGTTGGGAGGAGAAGAGAGGACGTTGGATGGCGATTCAAGTTCAATAGAAACGCTAGGGGTCAATCTCAATCCTTCTTGGTTCATTTGGTGCAAGTTGTGAAGAAATCAAATGGTTCAAGGTGTAATTTCTTCTCCTTTAACCTAGAAATTCGAATTTATGATGTGGGTTTAACCCCAATGTCGAATTTGGTCTCAAATGATGATTAGGGTTTGGTTTTCTAACCTCCCTTGAGTTCTTTTGATGATCCCAATCTCAATCCATTCATCCCAATTAATGGATTTGAGGATTTGGGTGAAACCCCTCATGAACCCTAGAAATTCAAATAGGGGATTTCATGTTTATATGTTATATTGGATTGGATTCAATTACCTAGATGATGTTTGGAAGCAATAAATCCAATTGGAATGCTCAATACATCTATGATAGGAGAATGTGGCATAAACATGGAATTTAGATAGTTTTGGGGAAATTATGATGAAACAATGGAGTCCTTTGAATATGAGCATTTGATGAGTATATGATACTCATAATCATGATTTGATACGAACAAAATTATTTGGATGTAAAAACTCGGAGACTTGAATGATATCTAGTTGAATTTATGGAGTATTTGGCCATAAGGGCATTTTGGGAAATCTAGGGATAACTACATTGTGATTGATGTCTAAGAGGTGAATGACATTCATGGATATGAATTGACACTTTAGAGATGGAATTGGAAAATAAAAATGAAGGATATCTTGATCTATAAGTGGTTCTATTGATTGTTTTAGCCTAAATGGAATTGAGGATTCCATATGACCTTTATAGGTGTTCCAAATGGTTACCTAAAAGACCAAAACCATCTAAGAAAGTTGAAGACTCAAAAAGTGAGTTTTTGGGGGTGTTAGGGCTGCTACGGGACGCGACCCACGTGGTCAGGCACATGGCCGCGCACAGACAACATAGTACCCGACTAGACCAAAAGTCTGAACTTTAGTATTTTCCTCATAACTTTTGCATACGAACCCGGATTTGCACGCGGTTTTCGCCTACATTCATATTTTTGAATGAGAAATAGCATGAAGAAATAAAACATAGTAATGGAACATTTGAGGGGTATTTTGGTCATTTTAATGACTTGTGTCTATATGTTATACAGGTGGTATTTGAGAGTGTTGATCTAAGGAAAGGAAGTAGAAGAGGACTAGCTTGCCTTATTGTGATTGAGGTGAGTACGTGTTGGAATTTTCCCACTTTGGGGTACATGGCAAAATTGATTTTATGATAATGAAGCACTAATGTTGATATATGAAATGTTTTTAAATGAAAGTGTGAAATGTTTTTGGAAAGTATAATTTGAAAGAATGCCATGAAGGCAAAAAATTGTTTTTGAAAGTAAAGAATGTTTTCGAAGATAGAATGTTTTGTAAAGGTGTTTGAAATGTTTTGAAATGAGTATTTTGATAATAACATATGAAATGAGTGAGTCATGGAAAGTTATGATAAGAAATGGAAAGTAATGTAAAGGAATGGAAAGTAATGAAAAGAATTGGAAAGTAATGAAATGAAAACTGCCCGGGTCATGATACCTCGTAAGAGACACTAGAGGAATTTGTCAGGGTGGCGCCTCCCCTTCATGAGATAGATGTCCTAATGGGCGTCGTGCACCCTGCCTGCGCACACTGCATACTTTTGTTAGAGGTGATGACGTGGACGTTTTCTAGTGGTGAAACGTGTCGTAATTCAAGTGGGAGTGTCAGGTGCACCGTGCATCTGATCTGTATGCATGGTTGTTCACGAAGATTTCAGATTTCTTAAAAATTCCATATCTTCTTCGTAGGATCTTTGTTTTCGACAATTTTTATATCTACATGTAGCTATCGACGATATCTACAACTTTCATTTAGACTTCGTCGGCTAATTTTGAATTTATTTTTAAACCAATATTTTTAACAGGATTAGACTATTATAGTCCATTAAAGATTCATAAATCTCTCACATGAATTCTATTCTCTACTATCTTTATATCGATAGAATCATATGGACGAGATCTTTAACTCTCGTCTAGATTGTTTTCCTAACAATCGACCGAATTCTTTTTTGGTTTCTGGGTCGTACACTGTTGTGTTGAAACTTCTAAAAATCATAATTTCTTCATACAAAGTTAGATTTAGGTGTTCTTAATATGTGCACTCTTGCTTTTACAACTACTATAACTTTAGTCAAGACTATTTATCCTAAATAGCCTTCTATCAAAGATGTCTATTTACGTGACTGGTCTTTTATACTATAAGGCGAAAATGAGGTGTTACACAAGTCACCAGTTCTACATGGTCTCACAAATTATTGGACTTTTGGCTACATGAAACAAGCATCTCAAGTTTTGGCCTTCACGTGGGAGCATGGTATTCCACGTAGCCATTTAAGTTGTGTTGTTGATTCCTTCTTCGTTTTTAAGTAGCGATAACACGATCACTTTAAATCCAAACCAATCAGACTCAAGCAATGACTGTTTAGTTATATTTTTAAGGTTTAATTACACATATTCGGTGGTGTAGCCACATAGATGCAATGGTGGGCCTTGGTTCACCCATACAAATTTGAGGTCTTATAATTTTGACTTATTTGACTTGATTAATCATGAAAATTCATCTACGATATCCTAATAAAATCAACTATTTGAAATACGCCTCTAAAAGGTACATGAATGTAGATTACAAATGGTATTCCAACCTAGTTTAGGTTTGCCAACATCCTAATTTTAACCAAAACTATTGTTACATGTTTATTTGCTTAAAACACAGGAACTAATACCCTAACATTGGTGACATACTCAATATAAGGCTTGCTTATGGACTGATGGTAGGCTAATCTAAACACATAGTCTATCTTGATTCCTATATTCATACATAAGTAATACCGTATGCTTAATGGTAATAGTCCTTTTCGAATAGTCTCATCCTATGGTTCCTAATCTTACCTATGAAAACACTTTATCCTTTGACGTTGAATCCTACTACTAGAATCCTTTATGGAATAAATAAATCCTTATCCTATGGTTGAGATGAAATCCCTAAGTCTGGTGTATTTCTTGAGTACTTGACGCTTTCTATGATAAACCAAGCCACCCATTGTGTTCATGTTCCTCTGCTGCAAGGATATATCCTTCATCCGTGAAGGTATGAACCTAGACAGTTATCTGAGTTGTAGCTGGGAGTCTGGCTAATTTCTAAATCCTACTTAATGATTGGAAGGAGATCCTAATTATTTCCTGAGAAACATTTAAAGAATTTCATAACTTATGGGTACTATATCTAAAGACTCTCTTCTTCGACAACACCGAAACAACTTTTACCTACTTGTGATGCAATCTCTCTTAAACCTTGATGGAGAAAGTCGAACTGCTCCTCACACCTCTATCTTAAGGGTCGGTTCTCCCCAACTTGGGTCCAGCTCATTATTTTCTACTACTTGTCATTGATCAAGCCTAAGATGGCCTTATCAACGCAAATCTGTGGATCCTTTTTGATTTTGAAGAAACCCATGCTTTTCATATCCAATAACCATCGATATTCCTATCACACTACTACTTCTTGTATTCTTTACAACTGACTTCCTTAAAATTGGACCAACACACATCGTTTTGTAAATACACTAATGTATATGTTTTATTATCTTAATAATAGCGACAATATCTAAAGTAAACATTCCATCTTTATTATAATATTGATGTCTTACATTTATTACATTAGTTAAAGCCTAAGAGCACTATTAACTTCTATGATGTAATCTCATTCATGTTGGAGCTTTTCCTTAATTTGAAGAACAACCAGCCACATTCTTCAGTGTTTCCCTTGCTTCCTCTACCATGATTTGAAAGGATCGCCCTTTGGCCCTTAGGGTTTCATGTAACGCCCGGGTTTCGGGGCTAAACATTAATAGATGATGTAATAGTCTAGGTCAACTATTGTAACTCTTTTTGAAGTAATAATGATGAAATATTTGAGTATTATGTGAATTATGTGCGTTTATGTGCTTATTACTTATTTATAAATATATAATAAATAAAAAATAAAAATAAGCATCAAAATTAAAGTGTGAGATAAGCCCGATATCTTTACATAAAGTTGTAGTGGTCGAAACAAGGATTTCGGGGATATAAAGAACGCCGAAATCCGAGTTATAACGAAGAAGTTATAACCCGTCAAAGTTTCGCGACGGAACCGACACGACACCGGGGAGCGTAAATAGCGAATTTATGATGGAGCGACTTTTAGCCTTAGTGATCTAAACAAAAGTTGTAGTATATGTTAAACCGAGAACATACAAAAAAAAAAAAGAACGCCCAAATCTGACTTCGTATGAGGAAGTTATGATTTTTCTAAGATTCGGCTTAGTAGTGCACGGTCCGAAACTCGAATTTTAGTTTGAGCGGTTTTCGGCTTACGCAACCTAAATGAGAGTTGAAGATCTCATTAATAGGAACTCAACGGTAAAAAGACATACGAAAACGGAGTCCGTATGAAGGAGATACGAATTCTTCGCGGTCATTTAACAGTCTAAACTCCTCCTACTGTTAAATTTAAGATCGGTTGAGAATTAGCCGACAAAGTTTAAATGGAAGTTGTAGATCTTGATTTTACCTACGCGTGGAAAAAAAGAACGTCGAAAACGGAGCTCGTATGCGAGAGCTATGATTTTTCAAATTCGGGAGGCTGATACGCGAGTTTGGGTGACGTGGCACCACCAGAAGGATGTCGCATGCACCAACTCGGCGAGTTTTGGGTCAAGACTCGGCGAGTCCATCAGATATTTTCACTATAAATAGAGGTGTCGGTTCTTGCCATTTCTTCACACCTCTCAAACCTTCTTTCTCTCTCTACACACACACACACACACACACTCTCTCTCTCTCTCTCTCTCTCTCTAAGCTCCCTAAGCCCCCCTAAAGTCTAGGTAAACCCCCTAGCATCCGAAGGAAGACCCGAGGCTCCCGGAGTCCCGAGAAAAGAGACTTTCGGCTCGGAAACGCTGCTCTAGCAAAGCCCGGTTTTGCGAAAAAACCCGTTGTAAGTGAGCTACGCCTACGCAATTTTTAATATAACTTTCAAATAATTATAGTAATGTTATTAGGTCCTTAAAATAATTATTTGGGTTATTATTATGAGTTATATTGAGTTTTATTTAATGCTTATATAATAATAATAATAATAGCTAGACTATTAATTAGTCGCGGTTAACGCTAGACTAGACCCTAGTGGTATTGATACTAGGTTTTATCGAGGGATAATTGTTTTTTAGATAACGAAGCGTTGTTCAAGGGCAGAATCACAACCTTTTCAGGTGAGTGCATGATTACTTTCAGCTTACACATAGATATGGAGTATTTTATATAAATTACGTGCTATGTGTGCATATTATCTGAATACTTGCTATCTATGTTGGATGAACGTTTTTATACATGTTTTTAATGAGTTAAACTGTATATGTATTTTATATCTACGAAAATGATGGGGTAAAACATGGGTAGATGTAATAGGTGATGTGTGATAAAATGATGAGAGGCCTCGATGTTGATGTTGTTGATTCTGTCATCTAGCGGAGTATGGATGACGACCACGGACTCTTCTAGACAGTCCAGTGGAACACTAGCAGGCTCGCAACATGTAGGTGTTTGTGAATGATGTGTTCACCGGTGTACTCCATCCCCCACGTGGTTGCCTTAAGGACATTTTTTGCTGAGGACTCCCCTTAGGACTAGTGTCCATCCCGATGATGATCCTTAGGCTAGGTCCCTTATGATAGATGTTTAGGGACGTAAAGTGAGGATAATGGGAACGGGTAATCGGGTTATTGTTGATTGATGAAATTAATAAACCTATTTATTGTCACTTGAAAACCCTATGTTCTCACCAGGCTCCCAAGCCTGACCCACTCAGTTTCATGTATTACAGGTAGTGGCGCTCGAGCATAGATGTGATGTTTTGGATGAAGGATTACGGATATAGGCCTGTAGATATGAAATAATGTAGTAAGGCTTATAATGTACTGTTTCTGCTTTTGATCTGTATCGAACATGACATCCCAAGTCTTTTAATGAAATACATTTCTATGGAAATGCTTTTGATAAATCGTTATCATAAATTGTTTTAGGAAAAATTCCGCATCACTTTTATTTAAAATGTTACTCTGATTTTTAAACAAAGCATAAACAAAATCGGTCTTTTCTGGCCATGAAAATGGGGATGTCACAGTTGGTATCAGAGCATTAGTTTAAACGAACTAGGAATTTGTAGGATTTCTAGACTTAAACTTAGAATGCTAAGCGATGATTGTGAGGTATGAGCACTAGCTTATTTTAGGAATTATGCCTAAAAGCTTTTATGTGCTAAATGCTTTGTGCCTTATATGCTGTTATTTATTTGGATCTATGGTCTGTGTCCGACTGGATCTGGAAACCTTACGTGTTTAGGATTCTAAATGTACGACTACGATATTAGAACTAGCATGTAAACGTTTCAGAGAGATAACGATGATTTAAACGTCTATCCTAAATAAAGATCTAAATTCACCTTATTCGGTGTATAGATCAAGATGGCAAGAACCCGTAGCGGAAACATAAACGCAAATGGAAATAGGAACCAACCCCCTCAACCACTAGTGATACAACAAATACCTGTTGTCGAAAAAGTGGCACCTAAGCCAATAACGATGGACGGAGTGCAAGCGATGATCCAGATGATGTTGGATCGCCAAATGGAGGAAACAAGGCGTTTACTTCAACAGAACTGAGAAGAACTTACGGTACCAATTGAACAGCCCAAGCTGAATGATGGGCAGTCAGAAGGAGGAAACTACAGTGGGACTGTTGGTCAAGCCAACCCACCGATAGTTATGCAAAACCACCAGGATGGAGGAAATGACGGAAATGGACGCAAATACAAGGATTTCATGGCATCCAAGCCACCGAGTCTATCTGGAAGCCCAACGCCGGTGGAAGTCATGAATTGGATCTCTGAGATGGAGACAATGTTTGAGAGTTGCGAGTGTAGTAACAGGCAGAAGAACGCTCTCACGGTTCCTCTGTTAAAATCTGGAGTACTAAGCTGGTGGAAGCTACTAGCCGATTCAATGCCCAAAGGTGAAGCAAGCAAGATGTCGTGGGAGGATTTCTGGTGTAGTTAAAGATGAAATACTGCTTTGAGCAGGATCTTCTAGAGATCAACAACGAGTTCCAGAATATGAAGAAGGGAAGAATGAGCGTTACTGAATACGCTGCGAGCTTTACAGAGAAAATGAAGCTTGTTCCTCACCTCGTCCCAACTGAACTCTCCAAGGTTAACAAGTTTACCCTCGGATTACCAGCAGACTTTGGTCCAATGGTCAAGCAAACTACCACTCTAAAAGCCGCCATCTGGGCTACTAAGAACGTGGAGACCCAGATACGAGAGAAGGGTCTGGAAAGAGCGGAGGTGGGAGAGAAAAGGAAATTTTATGGATCCTCGAGGTCCAGTAAGAAGAGTAAATTCTCGAAGTCTGGTTCGAGAGGAGGAGGAGCCGAAGCAAAATGGTGTGACAAGTGCAAGAAGAAGCACCAGGGGAAATGTGATGGAGGAGTCACTTGTTTCAAGTGTGGAAAGCCTGGGCACTATGCCAATGAATGCACATTCACTAAGAAGGTTTGTTATGAGTGCAACGAGGAGGGGCACATTTCGAGGGACTGCCCGAAGAAGAAGGAGGCGGGAAGACGCAACATACCACCGAAGCCGAAGGCAAGAGCCTTCCAGATGACGCTCGAGGCTGCGAAGGAGGCAACAGACGTCGCTTCAGGTACTTTTCTTGTAAATGGTTTGCCTGCCAATATACTATTGGATTCCGGAGCCAACTACTCCTTTGTGTCGCATAAATTTGGTGGGAAATTAGCATTGTCTGTAGAAAAACTTGATAATGCCCTGATTGTAGAAGTTGCCAGTGGCAAATTCATACCTGTTAGTGATCGTATTAGGAACATCGTCATCAACCTAAACGGAAACGAATTCCACGAAGAGCTATTACCCATAGAGTTAAAAGGTTTTGACATCGTTTTGGGTATGGATTGGCTTAGCGCCAATGATGCTGAGATTCAATGTTGAAAGAAGATAGTAAGGGTAAACCCATCCGGAAAGGAATCATTTATGGTGTACGGGGACAAACGCAGAGTGAACTCTGGAATCATCTCCCTGATGAAAGCCAGGAAATGTTTGTCCAAAGGATGTGCATCATAATTGGCATTCGTAATTGATGCTAAGAAGGAAAAGAAACAGGTGCAGAATATACCGGTTGTGTGTGATTATTCAGAAGTCTTTCCCGAAGATCTTCCCGGATTACCACCTGATAGACAAGTGGAGTTTTGGATAGACTTGTTACCAGGTACGACACCAATAGCAAAAGCACCATACCGACTAGCACCGACGGAGATGAAGGAGCTCATGACGCAACTTCAGGAGCTGTTGGACAACGGTTTAATTTGACCTAGTTCATCACCCTGGGGAGCTCTGCTGTTATTCGTGAAGAAGAAGGACAGAAGCATGAGAATGTGTATAGACTACCGAGAGCTAAACAAGGCAACGGTGAAGAAAAAGTATGCATTGTCGAGGATTGATGACCTATTCGATTAGCTGCAGGGTTCGAGCTACTTCTCAAAGATCAATCTTAGGTCAGGATATCATCAACTGAAGGTAAGAGAGCAGGATATTGAGAAGACTGCATTTAGAACGAGATATGGACACTACGAGTTCTTGGTTATGTCATTCAGACTAACTAATGCTCCAGCAGCATTCATGGATTTGATGAATAGGGTTTGTAAATCATTCCTCGATAAATCTGTGATAGTGTTCATCGACGACATTCTGATTTACTCAAGAAGCCAGGAGGAGCATGTCAAGCATCTACTAGAAGTATTAGAAGTGCTGAAGAAGGAGAAGCTTTACGCTAAGTTCTCCAAGTGTGATTTTTGGAGCCGAGAAGTCCAATTCTTGGGTCATGTGGTTAACCAAGAAGGGATAATGGTTGAACCAGCAAAAATCGAAGCGGTAATGAAATGGGAACGTCCAAAGAGTCCGACGGAGGTTTGAAGCTTTCTAGGATTAGCTGGATATTACCGACGATTTATCCAAGGCTTTTCTTCGATAGCTGCTCCATTGACAACATTGACCCACAAAGGAGCCACATATACATGGAGTGAGAAACACGAAAAGGCATTCGAGAAGCTAAAGAAGAAGTTATGCGAAGCACCGATACTTTCTCTACCCGATGGAGTTGAAGACTTCGCGGTTTACAGTGACGCATCTGGAGTCGGGTTGGGTTGTGTTCTGACCAAAAGAGAAAAGGTGATAGCATACGCATCTCGACAATTGAAAGAGCATGAAAAGAACTACCCAACTCATGATCTGGAGTTAACAGCGGTAGTATTTGCCTTAAAGATATGGAGACATTACCTCTATGGCACGAAGTGCAAACTTTTCACTGATCATAAGAGTCTCCAGTATCTCTTTAATCAGAAAGAATTGAACATGAGGCAACGACGCTGGCTAGAACTACTCAAGGACTATGACTTTGAGATCCTTTACCACCCAGATAAAGCAAATGTTGTTGCTGATGCTCTCAGTCATAAAGTCAATCTTGAAAGGAAAAGGCCAAGAGCGTTGAGAATAGAAGTTGTCTCGACAATCGTGGAAAGTATCAGGAAAGCTCAAGAAGAAGATTCAGAGAATAATGACCGAAAAGAAGAACGTTTGGGAAAAATGTTTGTGTTCGGTACAAACCCTCAAGGACTGAAGGTATTCCAAGATCGGATTTGGGTACCAAAGACGGGAGGAATAAGAGATATTCTGATGGGAGAGGCACACAAGACCATGTACTTGATTCATCTTGGTAGCACTAAAATGTATAAGGACCTAAAACCCTACTACTGGTGGCTGACAATAAAGCTCGATGTTGCGAAGTATGTGGCCGAGTGTGTGATATGTGCGAGAGTTAAGGCACAACATCAGAAACTGTATGGGAGTTTAGAACCTTTACCTGTACCCATGGGTAAATGGGAAGACATCACCATGGATTTTGTGACTAAACTGCCCAGGACGAAGAACGGACACCACATGATTTGCGTGGTCGTGGGTCGTTTCACTAAGAGTGCACACTTCATAGCAGCCAACGAGAAGTGGTCTATGGATAAGCTCGCAAATGCTTACATGAAGGAAATTGTAAGACTTCACAGTGTTCCTCTAATGATTGTATCAGATTGTGATAGTCGTTTCACATCGAGGTTTTGGAGGAGTCTACAAGAGGAATTGGGTACGAAGTTGTGTTTGAGTATAACTTACCATCCGCAGACCGATGGCCAGAGCGAAAGAACGATTCAAACATTGGAAGATATGCTGAGAGCATGTACACTCGAGTTCCAAGGGAATTGGGACGAGCACTTACCTCTGGTAGAATTTTCCTACAACAATAGTTTCCACTCGAGCATAAAGATGATGCCCTACCAAGCTTTGTATGGACAGAAGTACCGTACGCCGTCTTGTTGGCTTGAGGCCGGAGAGAAGCAATTTATGGGTCCCGAGATAGTCCATGAGACTGCTGAGAAGTTGAGAGTGATTAGGGAAAGGATGTTAGTAGCTCAGGATCATCAAAAGATCTATGATGATAAGAAAAGACGACTGATTACCTTCAAAGTTGGGGATTCAGTTTTGCTTAAAGTCTCACCGTCGAAGGGACTTATAAGTTTCGGGAAACGGGGAAAGCTGAGTCCAAGGTTTATTGGACCGTTTAAAGTTCTTCAGAAGATTGGGAACCAAGCTTACAAACTAGATTTTCCTGAAGAACTCGATGGTATTCATAACACTTTTCATGTGTGTTATTTGAGGAAATTCACAGGAGAAGTTCCCAACATAATTCCAATCTCAGAGTTAAGAATGGATGAGAATAAGAGGCTGATCGAAGAGTCGAGGCAATTATTGACCGTAAGACTAAGAAGTTACGACGCAAGATGGTCGACTTAGTGCTAGTCCGAAGGAAACATTCGAATGGGCCGAATCTCACTTGGGAAACAGAAAGTGACATGATGAGTCGCTACCCACATCTGTTTGTTGATGCATGATTCCGGAACGGAATCATCCTAATGGGGAGAGAATTGTAACGCCCGGGTTTCGAGGATAAACATTAATAGATGATGTAATAGTCTAGATCAACTATTGTAACTCTTTTTGAAGTAATAATGATGAAATATTTGAGTATTATGTGAATTATGTGCGTTTATGTGCTTATTACTTATTTATAAATATATTATAAATAAAAAATAAAAATAAGTGTCAAAATTAAAGATTGAGATAATCCCGATATCTTTACATAAAATTGTATTGGTCGAAACAAGGATTCTGGGGATATAAAGAACACCGAAATCCGAGTTATAACGAAGAAGTTATAACTCGTCGAAGTTTCGCGACGGAACCGGCACGACACCGGGAAGCGTAAATAGCGAATTTACGATGGAGCGACTTTTAGCCTTAGTGATCTAAACAAAATTTGTAGTATACGTTTGTGACATCCCCAAAATCTCGGCCAGAAAAGACCGGTTTCATTTATGCTTTTTAAACATTTTCATAGTAAATCCTTTTAATTTTAAAAGAGATGCGGAATTTGCTCCAAAAAACAAAACATGATAAATAGATATTTATCAAAACATTTCATAAAGAAATATGATTTCATTTCATAATCAAAAGTCGGGATGTCATGTTCCGATACAGATCATAAAGTATAAACGTTAACATTACAAGTCATTCAACAAATATATACATACACATACTTGTAAACAAAACAACTTGATGATTCGCCCATCTTAAGCTCTTGCGACACTTCCTGTAATACAAATAAACTGAGTGGGTCAAGCTTGGGAGCCTGGTGAGCATATAGGGTTTTCAACCCACAATAATTATATTTAATTTCAACAATCCACAATAACCCGATTACCCATTCCCGTTATCCTCACTTTACGTCCCTAAAATAACATCTATTATAAGGAACCTAATTCGGGATTTTCATCGGTACGGACATTACTGCAGAGGGGCTTCCTCAACATTAAGTGTCCTAAAGGCAACCATGTGGGGGATAGAGTACACCGGTGAACACGTCGTTCACAACACCTACAGGTAATAAGTCTGCTAGTGTTCCACAGGACAGTCTAGAATAGTCCGTGGTCGTCATCCATACTCTGCTGAATGACTAGAATAACACCAATAACACCGAGGCCTCTCATCTATTTATTTCACACCAATTATCTATCCATGTTCTACCCAACATATTAGTAGATAAAAATATACATTTTTATACATAGTTTAAAAACATGTATAGCATGCTTTAATCAATACATATTCCACATAACAGATGAGGCACACCCACAAAACACGTATTTCATAGAGAATAAATCAGATCTATGAGATAGAAGAGAATGAATATACATTCACATATATAACAACAAAATATATACACATAGCATGTATTTTTATATAAGATACTTCATAATATTGCGTTGGGATGAAAATGACTACACACTCACTTGATCAGAAGATGATCGGGCAGCACTACGGCTTGCAGAAGTAATGTCTCTTCATAGATCTGGAAGATTTTCACAAAAACCGGGCTCCACGTAGGCAGAGCTTCGGCTCGGGAATAACGCTCTTCGGGATCCACGGGACTTTGGATCTTGCTTCAGGGCTCGAGAATATTACCGGGGCTTCGGGGTATAAATGGCCCGCTAAACGAGGCAAAAGATGAGAGAAAATGGAAGGGTTTGTAAAAGAAAACCGGCTGTCTTTGCGTCTCCTTTTATAGGGCTGAGCCTCGGGGTTACGTTGGGCGTAACTTCGGGGTACGCGGGGCGTACTGCCTCGGTTGCCGTCATCCCTTGCGTCATCCGGCCCTCTACGTCATCGCTTACGACTCTGGAGCACTCGAGTGGTACGCTGGGCGTACACCAGTATGCTAGGCGTACTTCCGATGAGTCTGCTGACTCCTCTTCGGATAATATCAAAATTTTGAATTAAAATTTAAATATTAAATATTTAATAAACTTTGAAAATTCATATCTCTCTCATACGAACTTCGTTTTCGACGTTCTTTATATCCACGCGTAGGTGAGAATACGCTCTACAACTTTCGTTTAGACTCCGTCGGCTAATTTTGAATTTATTTTTATTATTTATTTTTAGGAGGCCGGGATAGAAAAACTTCTTTATAAATTCATAACTTCTTCGTCCGACGTCCGTTCTCGCCTAACTTTTCATCGTTTCGCTACTAACAACGAGATCTTCGATTCTCGTTTAGATTGTTTCGGGTAATAACCGCTCGATCTCAAATCAAATATTCGGGCTGCATACTGCCCAGTCGAAACTTCAGAAAATCATAACTTCTTCATACGAAGTCAGATTTGGGCGTTCTATATATATTCGGAAACCTCGTTTCAACTACTACAATATTATCCAAAGATATCAAGTTTATTTTGCACTTAATTTTTAACGCTCATTTTATTCTTAATTAATCATATCACATAATTAAGCAATTAAGCACAAAACACATAATACTCAAATAATACATTCTTATTATTTCAAATTGGGGTTACAAAGGTTAACCTAGACTATTACATTGCTAAAAATGGCAAGCCCAGAAACACGGGCGTTACAATTCTCCCCACCTTAGAATGATTCCGTCCCCAGAATCACACATCAACAAACAACTACAGGTAGCGACTCCGTCTCCCAGGTGAGATTCGGCCCATTTGTGTGTTTCCATCGGACAAGCACTAACTCAACCATCTTACGTCGCAACTTCATAGTCTTTCGGTCAACGATTGCCTCCGGTTCCTGAATCAACCTTTTGTTCTCATCAATTCTTAACTCCGAAAGTGGAATTATGTCGGGAACTTCTCCCGTGAACTTCCTCAAGTAACACACATGAAAAGTGTTATGAATTCCATTCAGTTCTTCTGGTAGTTCGAGCTTGTAAGCTTGGTTCCCAATTCTCTGAAGAACTTTAAACGGTCCAATAAACCTTGGACTCAATTTTCCCCTTTTACCAAATCTTATAAGTCCCTTTCACGACGAGACTTTAAGCAAAACCGAATCTTCAACTTCGAAAGTCATCGGTCTTTGCTTTTTGTCAGCATAGCTCTTTTGACGATCCTGAGCTGCTAACATTCTTTCCCTAATTATTTTCAACTTTTCAGTAGTTTGATGGACTATCTCTGGTCCCATAAACTGCTTTTCCCCAGCCTCAAGCCAACAAGACGGCGTACAACACTTCTGTCCATACAATGCTTGATAAGGTGTCATCTTAATGCTCGAGTGGAAACTATTATTGTAGGAAAATTTTACCAAAGGTAAATGTTCATCCCAGTTACCTAGAAATTCCAAGGTACATGCTCTCAGCATATCTTCAAGTGTTTGTATCGTCCGTTCGCTCTGACCATCAGTCTGCGGATGGTAAGCTGTACTTAAACACAACTTGGTACCCAATTCCTCTTGTAGACTTTTCCAAAATCGTGAGGTGAAACGGCTATCACGATCCGATACAATCGTTAACGGAACACCGTGAAGCCTCACAATCTCCTTCACGTAAGAATTCGCAAGCTTTTCCATAGACCATTTCTCATTGGCTACTATGAAATGCGCATTCTTAGTGAATCGATCAACGACCACCCAAATCATGTCGTGACCACTTTTTGTTCTGGGCAGTTTAGTGACAAAATCCATAACAATGTCTTCCTACTTAACCATAGGCACATGCAAAGGTTCTAAACTCCCGTGTGGTTTCTGATGTTGTGCCTTGACTCTCGCACAGGTCACACACTCTGCCACATACTTCGCAATGTCGAGCTTCATCGTCAGCCACCAATAATAGGGTTTCAGGTCCCTATACATTTTAGTGCTACCGGGATGAATCGAGTACATGGTTTTGTGAGCTTCTTCCATTAGAAGATCTCTGACTCCTCCTGTCTTAGGTAACCAAATCCGATCTTGGAACACCTTCAGTCCATGACTATTTACACCGAACACCCACGTTTTGCCCAAACGTTCCTCCTTTCGGTCATTCTTCTCAGAAGCTTCGCTTTGAGCTTTCTTTATACTTTCCAAAATAGTCGAGACAACTTCAATCCTCAACGCTCTTGGCCTTCTCCTTTCAAGATTGACTTCCGACTGAGAGCATCAGCAACAACATTGGCTTTACCGGGGTGGTAAAGTATCTCACAGTCGTAGTCTTTAAGTAACTCTAGTCAGCTTCGTTGTCTCATATTCAATTCCTTTTGACTAAAGAGATATTGGAGACTCTTATGATCAGTAAAAAGTTTGCACTTCATGTCATAGAGGTAATGCCTCCATATTTTCAGAGCGAAAACTACCGCTGCCAACTCCAAATCATGAGTCGGGTAGTTCTTTTCATGCTCTTTTAGCTGTCGAGATGCATATGCGATCACCTTATCTCTTTGGGTCAAAACACAACCCAATCCAACACCAGACGCATCGCTATAAATAGCGAAGTCTTCAACTCCATCGGGTAGAGAAAGTATCGGTGCCTCGCATAGTTTCTTCTTTAGCTTCTCGAATGCTTCTTTATGCTTATCACTCCAAGTATAAGTAGCTCCTTTGTGGGTCAAAACTGTTAATGGACTAGCGATCGAAGAAAAGCCTTGTATAAACCTTTGATAATATCCGGCTAATCCTAAAAAGCTTCGGATCTCTGTGGGACTTTTCGGTTGTTCCCACTTCATCACAACTTCGATCTTCGCTGGATAAACCATTATCCCTTTTTGGTTGACCACGTGAACCAAGAATTGGACTTCACGAATCCAAAAATCACATTTGGAGAACTTAGCATACAGCTTCTCCTTCTTCAAGACTTCTAACACTTCTTGCAAGTGTCTGCCATGCTCCTCTTGGCTTTTTGAATAAATCAGAATGTCATCTATAAACACTATCACAGACTTATCAAGGAACTGGTTACAAACTCTGTTCATTAAATCCATGAATGTTGCTGGAACATTGGTCAGTCCAAATGACATAACCAAGAACTCATAGTGTCCATATCGCGTCCTGAATGCAGTCTTCTCTATGTCCTGCTCTCTTACTTTTAGCTGATGATATCCTGACCTTAGGTCAATCTTTGAAAAATAACTTGAACCTTGTAGTTGATCGAACATGTCATCAATCCTCAGCAACGGATATCTATTCTTTATTGTTGCCTTATTCAGCTCTCGGTAATCAATGCACATCCTCATGCTTCCATCTTTCTTCTTTACGAATAACACCGGAGCTCCCCAAGGTGATGAACTAGGTTTAATGAAACCCTTGTCCAATAACTCCTGAAGTTGCATCATCATCTCCTTCATCTCCGTTGGTGCTAGTCGATAAGGTGCTTTTGCAATTGGCGTTGTTTCGGGCAACAAGTCGATACAAAATTCTACTTGTCGATCGGGCGGTAATCCAGGAAGATCTTCGGGAAATACTTCTGGATAATCACACACAACAGGAATATTTTGCATCACCTTCTTTTCCTTCTTAGCATCGATCACGAATGCTAAGTATGATGTACACCCCTTGGTCAAACATTTTCTGGCTTTCATTAGGGAAATGATTCCATAATTTACTCCGCGTTTATCTCCGTACACCATAAATGATTCCTTCCCTGGCGGGTTCACTTTCACTATTTTCTTCTTGCATAAAATTTCAGCATCATTGGCGCTAAGCCAATCCATTCCCAAAACGATGTTGAAACCGTTAAGTTCGATAGGCAATAATTCCTCGTGGAACTTATTCCCATTCAGATCAATTAAGATGTTTTTCATACGATGGCTAACAGGTACAAACTTTCCACTAGCAACTTTGACTAATAAAGCATTATCTAGTCTATCAACAGGCAAAGCTAGTTTTCTACCAAATTCATGCGATATAAAGGAGTAGTTGGCTCCATAATCAAATAAAATTTGGGTAGGAAATTTGTTAACGAGAAAGGTACCTGAAGCGACATCAGCTTCATCTTTAGCAGCTTCCAGTGTCATCTGGAATGCTCTCGCCTTTGGCTTTGGCGGGATGTTGGGTTTTGCTGCTTCATTCTTTTTCGGACAATCCCTTGAGATGTGCCCCTCCTCACCACAACCATAACAAACATTCTTGGTGAAGGTGCAGTCGTTGGCATAATGCCCTGGCTTTCCACATTTGAAGCATGTGGTTTCCCCGCCACACTTCCCATGATGTTTCTTCTTGCACTTGTCGCACCATTTCGCCTCTACCTTTCCTCTACTTCCTCTCGAACCAGATTTCGAGAACTTACTTTTCTTGCCGGACCCTGAAGATCCATCGATTTTCCTCTTTTCACCCACTTCTGACCTTTCCAGAACTTTCTCCCTAATCTGGGTCTCAACATTTCTAGCAGCCCAGATGGCGGCTTTCAATGTGGTTGCTTGCTTAACCATTGGACCATAGTCCGCCGGTAGTCCAAGGGAAAACTTGTTGACCTTAGAGAGTTCTGTAGGCACCAAATATGGGATAAACTTCATCTTTTCTGTGAAGCTTGCAGCGTATTCAGTAACACTCAGTTTTCCCTTCTTCAAATTCTGAAACTCATTACTGATTTCCAGAAGGTCCTGCTCGGAGCAGTATTGCATTTTTAGTTGTTCCACGAAGTCTTCCCGAGACATTTTGCTTGCTTCTCCCTTGGGCATAGAGTCAACTAACAACTTCCACCAACTCAACACCCCAGATTTTAGCAGAGGGATCGCAAGAGCGGTCTTCTGCCTGTTGCTGCATTCACAACTTTCAAACATAGTCTCCATTTCGGAGACCCAGCCCATAACTTGCACCGGCGTCGGGCTTCCGGATAGACATGGTGGTTTGGACGCCATGAAATCCTTGTACTTGCACCCCACGACCATCATTTCCTCCATACTGGTTATTGCGTCTAACCACTGGTGGGTTGTCTTGACCAATGATCCCACTAAAGTTTTCTCCTTTAGACTGCCCTCCATTCTCCTCGGGCTCTTCTACTTGAATTGACGGTTCTTCACGATTCTGCCTAAGCAGGCGTCTTGTTTCTTCCATCTGACGATCCAACATCGTTTGAATCATCATTTGTACACCAGCCATTGTTATCGGCTCAGGTGCAGCAGCTACAACAGGTACTTGTTGAATTACAGGCGGTTGATTCCTGTTTTCATCAGCATTTCCAACTCCGCTTCTTGTTCTCACCATTTTTGATCTATACACCGAATAAGGTGAAATTAGATCCTCTTTCACGATAAAATTTCAATTTATCCTTAGTACTCCAAACAATTACATGCTACTTCCAATATCGTTTACATACGCTTAGAATCCTAAACACATAAACCTTCAGATCCGGTTGGCAACAAACCATAGATCCGAACAAATAATATCATATATGGCAACATATAACATTTAGCACATAAAAGCATTTTAGGCAACTTTCCTAAAATAAACTAGTGCTCGTGTCTAAAATTTAACAGACACACACCTCACAATCTCCACTTAGCATCTTAAGTTGAAGTCTAGAAATCCTACAAATTCCTAGTTCGCTTAAACTAATGCTCTGATACCAACTGTGACATCCCTAAAATCTCGGCCAGAAAAGACCGGTTTCATTTATGCTTTTTAAACATTTTCATAGTAAATCCTTTTAATTTTAAAAGAGATGCGGAATTTGCTCCCAAAAACAAAACATGATAAATAGATATTTATCAAAACATTTCATAAAGAAATATGATTTCATTTCATAATAAAAAGTCGGGATGTCATGTTCCGATACAGATCATAAAGCATAAACGTTAACATTACAAGTCATTCAACAAATATATACATACACATACTTGTAAACAAAACAACTTGATGATTCGCCCATCTTAAGCTCTTGCGCCACTTCCTGTAATACAAATAAACTGAGTGGGTCAGGCTTGGGAGCCTGGTGAGCATATAGGGTTTTCAACCCACAATAATTATATTTAATTTCAACAATCCACAATAACCCGATTACCCATTCCCGTTATCCTCACTTTACGTCCTAAAATAACATCTATTATAAGGAACCTAATTCGGGATTTTCATCGGTACGGACATTACTGCAGAGGGGCTTCCTCAACATTAAGTGTCCTAAAGGCAACCATGTGGGGGATAGAGTACACCGGTGAACACGTCGTTCACAACACCTACAGGTAATGAGCCTGCTAGTGTTCCACAGGACAGTCTAGACTAGTCCGTGGTTGTCATCCATACTCTGCTGAATGACTAGAATAACACCAATAACACCGAGGCCTCTCATCTGTTTATTTCACACCAATTATCTACCCATGTTCTACCCAACATATTAGTAGATAAAAATATACATTTTTATACATAGTTTAAAAACCTGTATAGCATGCTTTAATCAATACATATTCCATATAACAGATGAGGCACACCCACATAACACGTATTTCATAGAGAATAAATCAGATCTATGAGATAGAAGAGAATGAATATACATTCACATATATAACAACAAAATATATACACATAGCACGTATTTTTATATAAGATACTTCATAATATTGCGTTGGGATGAAAATGACTACACACTCACTTGATCAGAAGATGATCGGGCAACACTACGGCTTGCAGAAGTAGTGTCTCTTCGTAGATCTGGAATATTTTCACAAAAACCGGGCTCCTCGCGGGCAGAGCTTCGGCTCGGGAATAATGCTCTTCGGGATCCTCGGGACTTCGGATCTTGCTTCGGGGCTCGAGAATATTACCGGGGCTTCGGGGTATAAATGGCACGCTAAACGAGGCAAAAGATGAGAGAAAATGGAAGGGTTTGTAAAAGAAAATTGGCTGTCTTCGCATCCCCTTTTATAGGGCTGAGCCTCGGGGTTACACTGGGCGTAACTTCAGGGTACGCGGGGCGTACTGCCTCGGTTGTCGTCATCCCTTGCGTCATTCGGCCCTCTACATCATCGCTTATGACTACGGAGCACTCGAGTGGTACGCTGGGCGTACTTCGGATGAGTCTGCTGACTCCTCTTCGGATAATATCGAAAATTTGAACTAAAATTTAAATATTAAATATTTAATAAACTTTGAAAATTCATATCTCTCTCATACGAACTCCGTTTTCGACGTTCTTTATATCCACGCGTAGGTGAGATGACGCTCTACAACTTTTGTTTAGACTCCGTCGGCTAATTTTGACTTTATTTTTATTATTTATTTTTAGGAGGCCGGGACAGAAAAACTTCTTTATAAATTCATAACTTCTTCATCCGACGTCCATTCTCGCCTAACTTTTCATCGTTTCGCTACTAACAACGAGATCTTTGATTCTCGTTTAGATTGTTTCGGCTAATAATTGCTCGATCTCAAATCGAGTATTCGGGCTGCATACTGCCCAGTCGAAACTTCAGAAAATCATAACTTCTTAATACGATGTCAGATTTGGGCGTTCTATATATATTCGGAAACCTCGTTTCTACTACTACAACATTATCCAAAAATATCAAGTTTGTTTTACACTTAATTTTTGACGCTCATTTTATTCTTAATTAATCATATCACATAATTAAGCAATTAAGCACAAAACACATAATACTCAAATAATATGTTCTTATTATTTCAAATTGGGGTTACAAAGGTTAACCTTGACTATTACATTGCTAAAAATGGCAAGCCCATAAACACGGGCGTTACAATGTTAAACCGAGAACATAAAAAAAAGAACGCCCAAATCTGACTTCGTATAAGGAAGTTATGATTTTTCTAAGATTCGGCTTAGCAGTGCACAACCTGAAACTCGAATTTTAGTTCGAGCGGTTTCGGCTTACGCAACCTAAATGAGAGTTGAAGAACTCATTAATAGGAACTCAACGGTAAAAATACAGACGAAAACGGAGTCCGTATGAAGGAGATACAAATTCTTCGCGGTTATTTAACCGTCTAAACTCCTCCTACTGTTAAATATAAGATCGGTCGAGAATTAGCCGACATAGTCTAAATGAAAGTTGTTTATATTGATTTTACCTACGTGTGGAAAAAATAATGTCGAAAACGGAGCTTGTATGCGAGAGTTATGATTTTTCGAATTCGGGAGGCTGATACGCAAGTTGGGGTGACGTGGCACCACCAAAAAGAGGACACATGGCACCACCAGAAGGATGCCACATGCACCAACTCGGTGATTTTTGGGTCAAGACTCGGCGAGTCCATCAGATATTTTCACTATAAATAGAGGTGTCGGGTCTTGCCATTTCTTCACACCTCTCAAACCTTCTTTTTCTCTCTACTCTCTCTCTCTCTCTCTAAGCTCCCTAAGCCCCCCTAAAGTCTAGGTAAACCTCCTAGCATCCGAAGAAAGACCCGAGGCTCATGGAGTCCCGAGAAAAGAGACTTTCAGCTCGGAAACGCTGCTCCAGCAAAGCCCGGTTTTGCGAAAAACTCATTGTAAGTGAGCTACGCCTACGCAATTTTTAATATAACTTTTAAATAATTATAGTAATGTTATTAGGTCCTTAAAATAATTATTTGGGCTATTATTATGAGTTATATTGAGTTTTATTTAATGCTTATATAATAATAATAGCTAGACTATTAATTAGTCGCGGTTAACGCTAGACTAGACCCTAGTGGTATTGATACTAGGTTTTATCGAGGGATAATTGTTTTTGAGATAACGAAGCGCTGTTCAAGGGCAGAATCACAACCTTTTCAGGTGAGTGCATGGTTACTTTCAGCTTACACATAGATATGGAGTATTTTATATAAATTACATGCTATGTGTGCATATTATCTAAATACTTGCTATCTATGTTGGATGAACATTTTTATACATGTTTTTAATGAGTTAAACTGTATATGTATTTTATATCTACGAAAATGATGGGGTAAAACATGGGTAGATGTAATAGGTGATGTGTGATAAAATGATGAGAGGCCTCGATGTTGATGTTGTTGGTTCTGTCATCTATCGGAATATGGATGACGACCATAGACTCTTCTAGATAGTCCAGTAGAACACTAGCAGGCTCGCAACCTGTAGGTGTTTGTGAACGATGTGTTCACCGTTTTACTCCATCCCCGACGTGGTTTCCTTAAGGACATTTTTTGCTGAGGAATCCCCTTAGGACTAGTGTCCATCCCGATGATGATCCTTAGGCTAGGTCCCTTATGATAGGTGTTTAGGGACGTAAAGTGAGGATAACGGGAACGGGTAATCGGGTTATTGTTGATTAATGAAATTACTAAACTTATTTATTGTGGCTTGAAAACCCTATGTGCTCACCAGGCTCCCAAGCCTGACCCATTAAGTTTCATATATTACAGGTAGTGGCGCTCGAGCATAGATGTGATGTTTTGGATGAGGGATTACGGATATAGGCCTATAGATATGAAATAATGTAGTAAGGCTTATAATGTACTGTTTATGCTTTTGATCTGTATCAAACATGACATCCCAAGTCTTTTAATGAAATACCTTTCTATGGAAATGCTTTTGATAAATCGCTATCATAAATTGTTTTAGGAAAAATTCCGCATCACTTTTATTTAAAATGTTACTCTGATTTTCAAACAAAGCATAAACAAAATCGGTCTTTTCTGGCCATGAAAATGGGGATGTCACATTTCAAGTCCGCCTTGCCGTCCGTCAGTTATCCTTAATGTTGCAGGTGATGGAGCTTGTATTGCACTTGATGGATTCAGAAGATGACAGTTGGTCTTGATGTGACCGATCTGCTTGCAGTGCAAACATATACGCATTCCATGTACTCCCTGCTTACAGTCTGTATTGTAATGTCCCTCCCTACCACACTGATAACATATTATAGCATGACAAGGTCCTTCGTGGGGCTTCCCACACTTGTTACAATGAGGACCTCTTCGTCCTCCAGACCTTGATTCGTCGTGCTTGAATTTCTTAGTTGTTGGTTGAGATGGGGTTGGAGTCTGCCTATTTTCCTTTTGTTGAGTTTCTAACTCAATTTCCCTTCTCCTGGGATGGTCTTGCAACTGTATTAAGGTCATGTAATGATTGTTCGATACAAACTCCCTGATATCAGTCTTGATCATACTTAAGTATTTAGCCATACGTACCTGCTTCGATGAGGCATACTCTAGGCAAAATAGGGCCCTTTCGGTGAACATCTTGGTGATTTGAGTTAGGGGCTGTTTGGCAAGGTCTTAATTTTTAATATCTGAATTTTTAAGAGGTCTGAATTTCTAAGAGGGTCTGAATTTTTAATATCCGAATTTACATCATACTGTTTGGTTGGAACATCTGAATAAATCTGAATTGCTATGTTGAATGATAAAAATGACAATTTTACCCTTCTGTATAACCTTTGTTTATTTCAATGTTTTTTTTAAATAACTAAACAAACTCTTTGAATAGTTATAAAATATATATATACACACACACAATACATAATCAAACTCAAACAAAAATATTTTCAAATCCACTAAATAATACTAAAATTCAAATAATGTCACACCCCCGAACCAGACAGCGGAAACGTCCGAGGGTTCGCGTGACTTAAGTTGAATATCATCACAGTGAATATACATGAATCATAACATAAACATCACCATGCATCAATACATTACAACTGACATTGTTCACATCAAGTACATTGTTTAAACATTACATATCCATAATATAAATTGTTTGATAGTTTTCCAAAAACAAAATACCCTAACATACTTGGTGTTACTCCTCGGTTTACCTGTTACCTGATAATACAAGTTATTTTGAAAAAACGTCAACATATGGAATGTTAGTGAGTTCATAAGCATGGTTGTTTATGAAAATATTTTGTGTAGTTTATAAAACCCAGAAAATCCGATATTTTCTGAAAAGACAATTGTTTATATAAAAGTGTGAAGATCCGTAAATATATGCATGATGATTTCCAGACGTGTATAGTTGAAAAGCTTCGTATTAAAAGTACCAATGAAAATTGTTGAATTTCCCCAGAAAACCTGATGTTTTCCGACAATAAAAAAAATATCATATAACTGTTCAAATTGTTATTCCATCACTTGAATGATTTTTGATTTGCCTTGATTACTTGATTATTATTGGATTTATTTATGTGAGTCGTTATAACCATGCATGATAATGACTAATTCGTCTGTCTTGGCACTTTGGTGAACGCCGGAATTAATCTTAAGATTTTGTCACCCTAGACTGGTCGAGTCTAACTGTAGCTAACAACTGAGGTGTGGGGGAGTCACCCCCGTATAAATCTATACACAAACTCTCGCTCTCCCTCCAGGAGACTTTGATTATAACTACAGACTACGACCGACACACGTTGGTGCCACCCATTATTACTCACTAAATCCCAATTGACTTTGATTACTATTGATTATCGACTTGTATTTGTTTACTTGGATTGACGATAGGCCTAATAAACGAGGAGAAGAGGATTACAATATCCTACTATTCCCGCGTATTATTTATGGCTATTGGTTATACGAAGAGCACGATGGCCGGTTTCGTATTTGATTCATTTGGACCTTACTAGCATTGCTAATGCGCCACTAAGGCCCAATAGCATTTAAAGCCATTGAGGGTCCCTTAAATATGAAATTGGGTCATAGAAGGCCCAATAACATTTATGGTTATCCCTTGGGCCCAAAAATCATGTTAATGGGTCACAAAGGCCCAACAAGCATGATTGGAACTTTCAAGCCCAAAGATTTGAATGGTTACTTGTTTTAGGTATAGTTTGATTGTTGGAAATTCTGATTTGGATGATTTGTTAATTTCGCACCGGAACAGGGTCGGTCGGTTATTTTTAACGATGTTGGAATTATACGTATTTTCATCTTTCCATTTCCATGAATTGTAGTTTGGTATTTTTTTTTCACTCAAATATCTTAAAATAAAATAATTGACTCAAAAATCTTGGTTTGAACCCCTTTCAGCCCTTCTTTGGTAAAATTGACAATTTTAGTCCTTTTATATATAAAAAGACATTTTAAGCCCTTAAACCATTTTCTTGACACTTTTGACCCAAAGACTTGTTCAAGTGAAAATTTTAGCTCAAAACTCATTCTTTGGCAGTTTCAGCCCTTCCAGAAAAGTATTTTTCGGTTAAAGCCCAAACTTTTTGCAACTTTTACAATTTTGACCCAAAATTCAAAAAAAGTTTACAATTTTGATCCTTGTTTGGAAATTACATCATTTTAACCCCTGAATTTGTTTTATTCACCCTTTTACCCCCTATTTTGAGAAGTTTACCATTTCAACCCCTTGAAAGTTGTAATTTTTGCAAGTTTTGGCTTAATGGGCCGAAAAGCCCAAGATATAGCCCAATAAGCCTTAAATTTTATTTCTAACCTTCAATAGAGTATGATATTCATAAAAACACTTATTTTTACTATTTTGACCCTTTTAGTCCTTAAGAAAACCGTAACTAACAATTTTTCCACTCAACTTTGGTTTGTTTGACAATTATAGCCCAAAAATGAGTTTTATGTTGCCATATGTTTGTTTTAATCTTAGAGGGTAATTTTTCTTAACTTGTTTAGTGTAATATGTCTTAGATCATGTTTATATTCCTATTAGATCCATAGATCTCGAGATTTCCATTTTTTTGTTATATATTTATCACATAAACACATGAAATCACACATAACATACACATACACATACACATAGATCTACACATTTCACTTGTATTCTCCCCCATAAAACATATGAAAACCGAAAATAAAGGGGTATGAACTCACCTTTGCTTGTTGATTTCGATTTGAAGAAGAGATGGAAGAGTTTGATGCTATTTTCGACCCTAGCAAGCTTTCTTGGGTTGATTTCGATCTTAGAGGTTTCTAGGATGATGATCATGAGTTTATATGAGTTAAGAAGAGATTTTTGATAAAAAAAAAGAGTCTAGATTATGGATCCAAGCATCAACTTACCTAAGATGATGATTTTTGTGGAATAACCTCCTTGAAAAGCTCTTAATCTCGAATTTTTTGATGAAGAAAGGAGAGGTGGTTGTGAGTTCTTGAGATATGTTTAAGTGAATTGTGTGTGTGTTTTTCCCCTTGGCCGAGAGTGATAAGAAGAGAAGGAGAAGAGAGAGAAGTGAAAGGATGGTTGCTTGGAGGTATGAGATGTTGCATGGAGGACCAAAATGTAATAAGGACGTGGCTAACCCTCCTTATTTCACTAGTTTCTAATTTTTTTTTTGTTTTTGCACTTGGGCCGAGAATTAGAGAAGAGAGAAGGGAATTTTGGGCCTTTTGTGTTTAATCCATATTACAGGCCCAATTTGATGGTTTTTCGGCCCATTTGGTCTTTGGAGATGGTTCACGGCCCAATATAAATCAAAGTATGAGTTTTATGGCCCATTAGGGCTAATTAAATTTGTTATGGCCCATTAGGGTATTTTATTTCATTCTAGGCCCATTATGGCCCAAAATGTTAAAATAAATGAAAGTGAGTCCAATTAGAGCCCATTTAAGAGTCCTAAGCCCAAAATAGTCAAATTGGAAGCTTATTGGTCCATTAGGACCAATAAGGAAATCCTAGTCCATAATGGACTTAAACCGGGATTTCTAGGGTTTCTAATTCTTTGTTGACTATTTGAAGTGCTTGTATAAAGTGTTTGATGGAAATTTTGTTGTTATTGAATAAGCATCATACATGCTTTCACATTTTTGGTTCACAAATGTTATCATTGTTGTTGTTACAAAGCATCAAAATTCCTAGTTGTGACAAATAAAATCCAAACATAAATATTTTCAAACACAACACAAAAACTATTCCAATTTGTTCTTTCAAAAATTAACTGAACCCTATCCTTCCGTTTTGATGCCTTTCCTATCTTGGATTTCTTCATGTGTAAGATTCATTTCATATGATCAACATCCATCTTTGAAGCAATCCTATAGCCTTCTGCAACACGAATTGGATAAATGTCAGGTTCCAACCATACTGAACAACTACAATTGATATAAGCCATATCCATGTTACATCATGTAGAACAAAAGAAAAGTCAATCAAACCCTAATAAACAATTACAAGTAAAAGAAATCATGAAAAAATAAAGAAATCACTCCACCTTCTTCTCCCCTGCAACTCTAACCTATGTAAATATTACATCTCAATTTCATGATTTTAGTATATAAACAGACAATTTCATCAGATGTAAAAGAGATAAACAAACAATTTTAGCAGCTAAACAACCAATTTTATCAAAAAAAGGAAGAACATCTCACATACCTGAAGAGGCGCATGAGCTTTGATTTGTGAGGATGCAATAGGACTTTTCACAAACAGTTGGCGGGTATAAGAGCTGTAATGAGTGAACTCCTAGGAAATTGAATGCGTAATTACAAAATTGATTGAATGGAACTTTGGATTATATAGTCTAGAATAAGAAATGAAAATAAAAACGAGGGGGAATAAAATCACACAGAGGTGGTGGAGGGGTTCATTGCCACATTCGACGGTTTTGAAATTTGAATCACATGACTTTCGAGAGAAAAAAACTTACCACAGTCTGGCGAATTTGAGGAAGATGGAGGGGTTCATTACCGGTGGAAATGGTGGCATAAGTAGAGGCGGTGGTCGGCTGATGGAGTCGATTTCAGGGAGGTCGACGACAGTCGGAGGAGGTGATCGACGCTCTATAGGGTCGGAGGTGGGAGGAGACGGAAGAGAAGATATGAACGTGGGTGTTTGGCTTTGGAGGCGGGCATATCAGCAGCATGTGAGGGTAAAAAAGGACGCGTGATTTTTTTTTTCAGATACGGGCCAAAGTCGGAAACTTTAAGAGGCTTTTATTCCTATCCTACCAAACACTCTTAATCTGAAAAATTAAGAGTTTGCCTCTTAATTTATCAATTAAGAGGCTACCAAACAGCCCCTTACTAATTCAGTCGTCTATTTAAGTGATAGATATTCTTGAGCGATTCACTCCCTCAACTAGTGGAACATACTATGCCTTGAACTTCTGAATTAGTTGTTCCCAAGTCACCGCGATCTTCTCTGCCGGTGAATAGTTCTTGGTGACAAAGTTCCACCAGTCTTTTGCTCCTAGACGTAGAAGATTTTGCGCATAACTAAACTTCAGTTTCGCCGGACAAGCATAAGTGTAGAAGCATCCTTCCACATCCGAGATCCACCTCATGGAAACAATTGGATCTCTAACACCATCAAACTCTTGGTGATTGGTGTTATTAAACTCTTGATAGGGCATTTCCTTTTCTCCATACGAGGTTGCAGCAGCAACAACCACAGTGGATGTGGAGGCAACGATACCGGAAACGACAGAATACCGTTCATCAACCAAAGCTATCATTTCAATCTTAATAGTTCCGAACATTTCCAAAATTATCTCTCTTACAGTTGCTGATACCGTCGCCTCTATCTAGTCACGTATCTCAGACTCGCTTGGTCCAGACCTTTTAGATCCAAAACTGACCCGCTTGCTCTTGTTATCATCACCATGATGAAGGTGTAACGAGAATAGGTTAATACGAATCGAACTAACTCTAAAGGGATGTTCGAATCCTTTCCAGTTCCTTAGCAACATTATGGCATTTCTTGATACCTGTATGGATCCTATGTTTCCAGTAGTACGGGCCTATACTACCTTCCACACCTATCCATAGTAGATCCAAGACTTGCTCCAAGGTTTCCAAGTCACTACACTTTGCTATTTAGTAGGCCTATTCACACACATAGTGTTTCAAGGACCTAATTATTTTTCTCCTAAACTTCACTAGGTTCTTATGTCTTTACCGACGTCCTGTCTTATGAATATATGCCCTATCAAGCATATATTAAACTTCCTAGACTATTCTTCTGGGTTTCCTTTCCACTACTTTCTTCTGTTAGCTGAGGGAGAGCTTCTACCAATACTAACTAATTATCTGGTGAATACGATTGCATGCTACTAAAATCAAAAGCCTGTCGACTGAAAGATCCGACACTACAACGGTTGGACTCAGAAAAGAGTTGTGCAATAGCACCAAATCAGGCAATCTAAAACTATTTAATTTATGGGAGCATGCAACCTAATGTATTTATGAGATAACTAAATAATATCAATATATGGTCTAAGCAACAAATAACAAGCAAATTTCCTAGGCTATAAGGCATCTTAAGTATCAGACAATTCTAACCAAAAATTCCTGAAAAGATCCCGAGCTACATACTAGCACGCATTTCTAACTTTTCATATATCAGTAAGCATAAAAATATGGATATTTTGGGAATCAATTTCCTTTCTAAGCTTCGAATGACTGTACACATCGTATTCATGTCATTTTGTATTATTCTTTTTATGAAAAAGATATATTAATTATTTAGATCCTTAGTTTGATTCTAGAATCAAACGAATATTCATCCAGTTCACTCAAACCAGGGATTTGATACCAACTTGTAATGTCTCGATTTTCAACCCAATTTTTTTTATCTATTAATATATCAGAGTTTGATTACATTGTGCGGAAATATGTAGCGAATGTGCATGTGTACAGTCAAACCTTGCCCCTTCACATGAGTACCTGAAAAATATTTATAAACAACTGGGTAAGCACTAGGCTTATTGAGTTCCCCAAAATACCATATACTACAATACATATACATGTATACATATAATGGCTCATGATCTACCAATATAGTGTGTATCTTGGATTATGCGGGCTTGTAGGCTCCCGATCTCTTTAACCGTTCCACTATCATTCCCTAACTAAATCTACGTGGGTATATAGGTTCCCGGCCTCTTTAACTATTCCACCATCAACCCCTACCTAAGTCTAATATCACAACAATTGTGCATATAGAGACTGCACTTTAGATTCTACTAATATAGACACATTTATACTTTCTGTTCAACTAGTTCGTACATAATCACATAGAGATTTTACTACCAAATCTACTCTACTTGTTCCCTATCATAACATACATGGATATATATTGTACTACATGGTATAGTTAGACAACTCACCTGAACAATTACTCTGACGATGGACAGATATCCCTCCAGCGTAACGGGTAATGCGTCTAACATATATTAACCTAGAATACTATAGCTTATCAGTTCCTATGATAATATGATAATGAAAGTTAGATCCATCACTAATTGTAATG